>NW_027072034.1:61335855-61498355 GCF_038088225.1 Cyrtonyx montezumae | reverse complement strand
CATGAATGAATGGATGAATGAATGAATGAGTGAAGTAGTAGACCAGAAAAATCTCTTCACACTTACAGTCTTCATACTATCCTTTTAAATTTTAAACATATGTGTGTAGCATCTTTAAGTAACAAGAAGACAAAGTTATTATGCAAATAGAGAAACCACTTTGCTCTTTTACTAACACAGTATGTTATATAAAATTTTCCTTTGTGTATCTTTCCAGAATAGGGATCACAGAAGTCAGTTTTGGCTTGAACTTCAAATGGGGAACTTGTGGATTCCAAAAAACTACTGTTACATCAGAAATGGAAACAGTACCACTTCTAATGACATCAAGCACAGACTCATGTGGCAGATCTCTGCTGGGATTTCTCTTCCTCTTTCTCTATCCAAACTACAGTATGAATACGAGGAAAAGACTAAACTGTGAACTGATAGCGTAGCACATAATTTATGAAAGTTTAAAGCAACTTGGTTTACCATTTATGCTTGTGCTTCAACATTTGATGTTAGGACTCAGGATTCCTGTTATAGTTTTCTGTAATGATGCAATGTACTGTAAGGCCTGCTTCCCATTAATGGCTGCTTTCCTGAACTAAAAGATCAAAACAATCATCAAGCTCTGCTTTGAGGAATTTGAGACTGCTATAATTCATCACTTTCCCATCCTGTCCTATTTAAGAAAGATTGCCAGCTGTTATAATAAAATATGTATTCTTCAAAATACGTATGTGAATTTATTCTCAGTGTGCAATTGAAGCCATAAAGATGTCCTTTAACAGAGCACAAGACAGTGACTGTCTTGATGCAAGATTCTCCATCCTTCACTTTATTCTTTTGTGCCTGAAGTATTTACCTGCATTTTTTCAGTAGAATTTTAACAGCTTTGTTGAGACTTCATATGAAACTGAGTTGGAAATAGAATGCCTTTGCAATAAGATCTCTAACAGCTGAAACTAGTTGGAGCCATCCAAAGATGCAGCAGCATAATTTTATCAGAAATATTCTGAAAGGCATAAGAATGATGCAGAGGTACATTTGGGTTATGTATGTGCTATTTCAGACAAAATATGAAAAGACTGTTGAGAAAAGATGAACAGGAAAACATACTGGTTTTTTTCCGTTGTTTTTTATGGTATTCCTAAAAGAAAACTACTGAAAAAAGAGTTGCATCTGTATTTAAATTTTGAAAGATGAAGATAGATTTATGTTCTGATTTTTGGAGTTATCAACATCCACTTATGTCTTACAGAATCTTGGAACAAAAATCAGATGTTAGGGGTTAGGATATGTGAGCTACTCACAAAGTTTCTCATGTTTGCTTTATAGAAGGAGTTAGAGATGCTATCGTTCAGAAAACTGTGCTCCAAATATATTCATGAGCTTTAAAAATTCTACTGATCATTTTCTACTACACTACTAATGTGGCTCTGAAGAGGCCAGTTTCTTCTCCTATTCCTGTTCTCATTATTTTCAGTATTTTCATTAAATATTCTGTTTCCTTGTGTTCTTTAGACTGACTTAAAGTTCAGTCTTTCCAAGTACATCTCAGAACAAAGAAACCTCTTCCCTGAAATGAAACCCTCCATACTTCAGTGTTGCCTCACTTTTTTGTCCTGCCCTTTATAAAAGACTAATGAGGAAACTGGAATGATGTAGCTTGGCTGCCATTCAGCTGAACTTGGGGGACAGAGAGAGAGAACAAGTGTTCCCAAATGAAAAGAAGAGAAAGAGCTCTAAGATTGTATAAATAATCATCGTTAGTTTTCGCTTCCTATCAGGAGCTGAATCCAAAAGCTGTTTTCACTCAGGACAGTGAATGAAAATGTGGAAGAAAGAGCCTCTCTGACACTTTCTTATGACAAACCCATATTTAATGTGAGAAATTTTGCTCTTTTCTCCAAGAAAGTGAGGCCTGTAAGAGAGGTTCTGCAGTCCTGTAGAATAGATCCCAACAAACTAACTTTCTAATTTCAGATTAAGTTAGAGAAAAACTTAATCTGAATTTTTAGAACTATCATTGATAAGCTGTAAAAATTCTTTCAGTGAATGCTTTTCTTTTTTTCCTTTGTATTCTGAGTTAGTTAACCTGGATAATGACTCACAACCATCTCCCTGTTATTCACTGCTATGACAACTACCAGTTTCAGTGGCAGAACATCCATTTTGCTTACATACGTGTGAGGCTGGTATTCTCAAGTACAACGCACTTTAAAAGATACATGTGCAAAATTAATGAGGAAAAAAGACTCCATACAAAGCCATTGTGTTATAAGACTAAAGCACAGACACGTTTTGGCAAGCCAAGTGTTCCGGTTTGCTATCTAAGTAGACCATATTTAAAAAGATTATCTTGAATATTTATAAAGGGTAACTAGATATAAGTGAACAAACTTCAATTTCATTAAAAAAAAAGTAATGCTGACCACATAGATTTGGAATAGGGCCAAAGACCTAAATGTCATGTTGCTCTCAATAGTCTGTAACCACCTGACCTTTATGAATGCTGGGACAGCATAACCTCAGCAAGTAGTGGAGCTCTGCCAGTTCCTAACATATCTGGCAGTCTGAATACTTTTCTTCTCTCACAGCAACTGAAAAATTCAAGAACTTACTCCACGTTTGACAAGAAGGAGGAAAAAAACCAAACATCCAAGTTGTCAGAGCATCAAATAAAATCATGAGCTCTTCGACCACTACCCCAACCATGAGGCCTGCCAAGGCCTTTCTCCTTCCTCAGTGACACCCTACAGTGAGACGAGAGAATGCCTCTGCTGCCCTTCATCCTCCCTTAGCCTTCTGTGCCTGGCACTTAGCAAAGTCTGTGCCTGTAGCCTGCCCTGTGCTGTTGTGTTGTCAGGCCCCTCCCCAGCCCTGAAAAGGAAGGAGACCCTCACACTGTGGAACAAAGCTGTTCCCACTGGGGAGAGTGGGTAGGAACACCAGAGTCTCAGGACAGGCATAGAAGTACCAAGAATGCAGATGCACTAACTGACTTTACTTTTTTTTTATTGTTATTATTATTGTCCTTCTAAATTATATCATCCTTTCAAACAGTTTATTGTCCTGCTTTGAAAAAAAAAAAAAGTCCTATTAGAACGATGAGAATGGACATTCATGCTGAATTTCAGCTCTTCTTCCCATCCAAACGCAAGTCTTTTGCTTCTCCAAAGGATCAACTGCTTTTCACTGATACTGCTCAGATTTGTCCACACAGCAGCTCTGAGGACACTAATCCCAGTCCAAGTCCTTCCAATTTCCTCAGTGGTCAGGAAAGAAGAGGTGAGAGGTCTTGCAGGAAGGATGAGGATGAGGGACAGGGAAGGAAGGAGGGTAAGAAGCAGCAGCTGATGCTGGGAGTCTCTGGTGGATGGTGACATTTTAGCACTGAGATGGAAGTCAAAACCCCTGGTGCACCACCAGCAGATGTTGCAGCATCTATAGGCAAGCATGACATTATAGGACTTGCCCTGCTCTGATGAAGATGGGTTCACATCCATTGGTTCTTCCTCTGTAAGTAAATTCACCTCCATGGGCTCAACATCAGTTTCGAGTGCATCAGCTTCCATTGGCTCAAGTTCACTGATGCTCCCGTGAAGCTTAAGCTTCTTTGGTAGAGGAGGATCCATCCTCCTCCAGAAAGGAATGAAGAAGAGCTCTATCTAAATTGCTTCCTGTGCCAGAAGGCTACAAGATGCCAGTCAATCAGTGACTACTGTTCTGTTGTCAGGGTCTGTGTATTTACAGCGGTCGGCAGGGAGGTACGTCATGATAGCATACAGCCATGGCCCTGTGACCCTAAGAATGTCCCATGACAGATAAAATATGGCTATGTTGAGCCAACCATATCCTGGGGTGCATCAGGCCCAGTGCTGCCATTGGGTGAGGGGAGGAGTTGTCCCACTGCTTTGCCTGGTGCAGCTGCACCTCAAGTACTGAGTGCAGGTTGGGTGCCACAGTGTGAGAAGGACATAAAGCTGTTAGAGAGCATCCAAAGAAGGGCTGCACAGATGGGGAAGAGTCTGGAGAGCAAGGTGTGTGAAAAATCAAAACCATACTACCTATCTTGTGTTATACTGCCTCTTGATGTACAGTGGTAGGATGTGAATATCAGCTTTTTAATGGCAAAGTTTGGATGCTGAAATGCTTTACTACTGAGTTATTGCAAAGCTGTTAGCTGCTAGCTTATTAGCATTAGAAGATATCAAACTCAGTTCCAGTCCTGTTTTGTATTGCTCTGCAGAACTGTGCAGTAACACAATTACTAAATGGCTTATAAATCCCAAAATAGGTTTTATAAATCATAATAATGCTGTGGAGTTAATTTTTCTTTACATAATGTTTCAAGTAATATACATAAAAGTTTTCTAAATTCTATGGAGAAATGTCATGTGGTGGATATTCTGCAACTATCAAACAGATGAAATGCCAGCAAAAAAATTCTAGGCTACTTGATGCTAAGGACAGAAGATTCTAGCAGTATTCAGTGAGATCAATAATTTATTTATGAATAATTATTTCAGAGTAGGGTGTTAAGAGAGATTAGTTGATTCTTTAACTGCCATACCTCAACATTCAGAAATAAGCTGTAAATGCCTAGCATAATTTTAATTCTGCAATTTGAAATTCTAAGATTGATGAAAGCGGAAAAGAGAAGCATTCTTCTCCATATGGAGCACTTGAAACATCATCCCTCCTGTAATGCTCTTTTATTACAGAATACAGGACACCTCTATCTCATACCCTATGAGACAGAGAGTTTCAAAGCTTTTTACTCATTAAGAAGAATAACAGAACAAAAATTCACACATTTGAGAAAGAGCAGGTCACAAGAAATAGTTACTAAAGAGGTCACAGAGAAAATTATGCTCAGAGTAATACTTACATTTAATTCCTGGAAAATCCACTATTTTTTATTTGAGGTACACAGGTCTCACCACTTGGGAAAAGTTGAGAGTAAAGACTTCATTAAAAGTCCTTGTTATTTATTATTTTAAATAATGATATTTCACACCGAGACACGGTGTAAGTTATAAGCTACAGAATGAAAAAGAGGAAAAAGATTATGTAAAGTTTTTTCTACTGGAGCTCCAAACTAGAGTTGGTCTCTAGCATAAAAGCAGTTTCAAACAGAAATTTTGTAATGAAAACAGACTCTACACTGTAAATAATTTTTCAAAATGCTCTGAGAAACTCAGCTCACAGCTGTTCAAAAAATTGTTTATCAGTTTATTATTCCATATTTACATGCTGGCATTCCTGAATTTGAGTTCAACTCCTCCTCCATTGTACTTGTAATGGCTTCTCATGGCACCCATGTATCCAGGTTGGGATATTGCAGACTGAATGGGTGATGTCTAGATGGATGAAAACATGGCTGACTTGTCAGGCTCAAAGGATAACAGCTTGAGTTCAAGGCACTCTGATTGGAAGCCAGTCAACAGTAGAGTTCCTCCAATACTTCATCCTGGGATCTATCCTGAAGTAGAAGATGGAGCACACCCTTAACAAGTGTGAAGACAACACCAAAATGGAGAACACAACTGATAAGCTTAATTAAAAAGGTATTACTCAGAAGCACTGAGGCAAACTATAGGAATGGTCCAAGAGGAACCCTGTAAAATTTAACAACAGGAAATGTGAAATCTTGCACTTTTCCCTGTGAAGGGAGGCTAAGGGACTGAGGTTGTTTGGCTTAGAGAAAAGATGGATTTGTATCTGCAGGACAAAATCAGGTTTTTGTTGAGGTTTGTGACACAAAAACAAGAGACAGTAGTCATTAACTGAAGCAAGAATAGTTCAGATAGGAAAGAGGAAAAAACTTTTCTACCCTTATGAAAGGAAGATGGTGGAGTGTGTTGTCCAGGGAGTCTGTGCAGGCTCCATTCTTTGAGTTTTTGAGGCCTGCACAGAGAAAGCCCCAAGAAGATTGGTCTGATCCCGGACCTGGACCTGCTCAGGGCAGGGAGTGGGACCAGAATCCTTCTGAGGTCTTTTCCTACCTGAGTGACTGTGGCTCTATGATTAGATTGCTTTGAACTATGTACTAATAAGAAACACATGATTATATTAGTTCGTGCCTCCTGACTGGAAATTTTATCTTGACTTGCAAGAATTTATTTTATCCTTTCAAGAGTGGTAGAGTTTAGCCAAGACAGCATCATACCCTACCATACCAAGAGTTCTATGGACAAGCAAAAAATTCCTTGTAACGCATATGGTCAAAGAAAAAAAATGTGTATCTGAACTGTGATATCCTTGGCAACAATACCCTTAAAATCTGTATGTTAATGGTTAATGTGATTGATTATTCAAATTCTAAAGAATAATTCACTTGCAGTGTACTCAAAATAACGACTCCATAATAATGACTGAAATATATCCAAACTCACAAAGCCAGATCAGCCTCCAAGTATTCAGATGCATGAGCATGACATGAAGGTAAGTCCCACTAAAACCAAAGGATTTACTTATATCATTGCTGTTACATACACCACATTTCAAGAACTAGTACTTAATCAGTTATCAGCACTTTCTTTCTAGCTGCAAAAACACAAGCAGTTCAAAGGAACTGATTAATCACTGCCATGGTTCAAAAGTTTAGGAGGTATGATTAGACATTTCCTGCATGTAACTCAACAACAGCAAGAACGTGATTCTCTTCGTATGAAACAAACATGGCCAGTCTCCACAGAAAACATACCTTATGTGAAAGAGATAATTTATTACACTTCACAATAGGTCTATTTCTTCTATGGAAAAAAAAGAATCCATTTTTTTCCCACATATTTTTTCTTTCAAATTCCATATTTCATCTGGTCTAGATAGACAAAATAAACATGCAGAAAGGTACATGAAAGAGAAACCAGATATGGGCTTAGAGGGGCTTACAGTCCTTTATTTGGTGAGAGATTGATGACGACGGTTAAATGCTTGGTGGAACCACAACATTTTAATAACACTATTCCAAAGCATACTTCATGACAACAGTATCATCACAAATGGTCTTCAACCAAACCCAAGCTTTTGCCTTTTCATCCAGGATGTGTTTGTTATAGCTAAGTACTTTAAATTCAACTTTGAAAATAAATGTTTAAACTGTTGTATCTGAACTATGAATTAAGCAAAAAATATTAAAAAATCAAAAAGGTCTCGCCAAAGAAAGATAAACCTACTAACCTAGTAACTGCTACTGTAAAAAATTCCTTTGTCCTAGAAAGCAAAGGTCAGAGGAGTGAAGGGGATGTAGCACACCAGACTGTGTATGGCATGAAGTACATGATGGCTGAAAATGGCAGGAGGAAAGTCACCCCTTACTTCAAGACTGTGTTCTAAGTGGCAGGCAGAAGATGTGACTGTTTACTGCTAATGTCTTGGAAAGCACAATATGCCACATGTGGTTCTGCTAACAAGATTTAGTAGCTTCTTTCCCTTCATCTGAAGGCAATACAATGCACCTTGCATTGTAGGAGCCCTTTTAGCTCTGGTCAATACAATTTGAACCACCACTGATGTCTTGGGCAGATTGTCCTAGACTTACATTTATAACTTCAGTGGATGCAGGGTTTTCAGACATTCTTTCTTCAGTCTGTGGGTGGTCAAAACAGAATCTGTGATTCTTGTGCCTATGGATTTTCCTGCTCACCTTCATCAGATTTGGGAGGCATGAACCCTCCTGCAGGAGGAATGGAGCAGACAGGAGCAAATCCCCTCCACACCTTACCAGCCTTTTGTGCTGACTCCTACTGCTAGAGAAGGAGAAACAACTCCTAAAAATGGTTCTGGATTCCTCTGTTCCTTTATAATCCTCTATTCTCTCCTTTCCATTGATTGTTTGACCATACCTAGGAGATGATCATGGACTCTTCATAGATGATGTTATGACTGATTAACTCCGATAAAACAGATTTCCAAAACATAAGCTGCTTAAAACAATGTATGTGGTAGAGAATGCATTCCTCAGTTGTCATTAGCCTCTTTCCAACAGTTTGTTAGAATGTCTGTACAACACAAAGATAAATTTCAGAAGAGAATTCAGGGACTCTTACATCGAAAAGAAATGTGCATTCTGTCATAAATGGCAAAGTTTATGAGAAAAACAGAATACCTGGCACAATATAGTAGGATGCCAGTAAGGTACATGAGCCTTTCCAAGTTCTTATAAATGGAAGTAATTCAGAGCAATACTTTAAACTGATTCTGTAAGAAATTCATTGAGTTATTGTTATTATGTGTTCCTGTATATAGGAACTTCGCACCTAATCACAGTTTTATAATTTCAACTTAGTGTGAAGGGTCTCACACATAAATCTGAAAAAAACCTGAGTTTCTACTTGAGAAAAGTAGAAGAGTGAATCAAAAGGGTGTACTAGTGCCACCTCTGAAGAAAGTACTAACCAGCTTATCTTTACTAGGCAAAATGGGAGAGGAAACTTTACATGGGAGCAGTTCTTTTTACTGTTCACCCTTTTTTTTTTTTTGTTGAAAAGTGAGAAGATTGCTAAAGACCTTTACTCCTGTACTGTTTGTCTTCCGCATTAGTTTTATTTGAGTACATAAATGTATTTAACAAATACTCTAAAAGCATGACTTTACTCCTTAGTAGATACTTATTTTTTTCTTTATCTGCAAATTTGTAGTCACTTTCTTGATACACTATAAATCAGGGCACACATCATCCTGCTTAAGAGTTTTCAGCAGTTAATAGTTATAAGTCAGACTTCCATTACAGTCTGAAAATACACAACGCAAAAAATACCATTCAATTTCCCAGGTAGTATTATTTTATAAATAACAAAATACTATATTTTTTTTTCTGTTTTATATTATTTTAATATATTTATGCTTTATTCAAAAATAAAAATTCTAATATATACCATTATATAAATTTTAAGGGAGGATCAACAAAGTGAAAGACAACATAAGGTTATAGATAATTTAAGATTGCTTTTTGTTGCCAGCTTTCCTCAGTTATTGTACTTTCTCTTCCAAATGTTTTTTTTTGTTTTTTTTTTTGGGGGGGTGGATTTTTTTCCCAGTAGAAACATCTTTGTATTTGTCTTTGCCAGAACACTAGCAGTTCTGTGTACAAGCCAGTGTATTTTTTAATTCTGGGTTTTTCCTTCCTTGCTTTGCAGCTTCTCACATTGTCTTTGGCTTTATTAGCTGTAATTTCATATCTGCACTGCATTTCTGTAAGAACCCCTCCCCAATTTCCTGTTATAACAATATGCTGGTTTGGCTCAAAGGCTAGTTTTGGTGTGTCATTCCTTCCAGAAAACAAACAAACAAATAAATAAAGGGGGGTAACTCTCTACATTAGAATTTTCACTGGACACAAAATGAAGTTTTGAAGCCAGTCTCTGTTACCATGCTTTCATTCACTTTGTAGGAAACCTCTAAGATCACATGCAATGTATTCCTTTCAGATGAAAAGAGATGTCAAGATGTGCTCCAGGAACACATCACATACATTTGTTTACCTAATAACAGCAATTTATGAGACCAGACCAGAACTAAGACAAAACAACTGTCACACACCAGAAGAGGAAAAAGATATGACTAATGCAGCTGATTGGTCTTGCAAGAGTGTAGGAGTTGCTCACATAGGCATAACCTGATCTAGAAGATTCATTCTGTCTGCACTAAGCACACTGTAAATTCAGACATCAAACTTCAAGCTTTGACAAATTTCAACTTTGACAGCCGCAAATCATATGCATAGTGGGATCATTTGTTCAAAGGGAATGAACTGAATCAAACACAAGCTATTAACTAGAGATAAATACAGTGCAGATGTAGGGGAATGGCCCTCAACCTCACAGGTCCTGCTGTGATCTACTGATATCCTGCTATTGAAAATTACTTGCTGATACCATGGCCCATGCCTTTCTACCACAATTCTCTGAGTTAACATGAGTTAGCTTTAGGATACTTTTCTTTGCACGACTGTTTTAGTAAGCTACACTTTTGTGTGATGTTTTCCCATTGTGGTGCAGTCACAGCTGAAGTTACAAGTTATTGCTTTAGGTATCCCCCTTCTGTATTCTTTCAGTGAAATACCCTCCCTTTGGAAACTATTTTACCTTGGTTACTGCGACTAGAAACTTCTAGCTGTTAGGGCATGATAGAAAGGAAAAGTATTTCATTTCTATCAGTCAGATTTTATACATACTTCTTTACCTTCTTATTTATTTCCATTCCGTATTTGTTTTTCCAGATATATAGATATATATATATTTTTTTTTTGCCACAGACACATGATATAACCTACTACGAGTTAATTGCACATTAATGGTTTTGATTTATTTCTAAAATGTCTACTTGAATTCTTGCTACAGAAGTACTGAATAAAGCAGAGTAAATGAATAATTCTTCTTATTTAATGTGCAAGCGAATGGCAGAGGGGATAAAGAGGGAACAAAAATGTATCTATACACACACTCTGACTTAGCAATTTTGATAGACAGCCAGCTTTCCCCAAAGGCTAACTCATGTTGCTTTTGAAGCAGAGGTAGACTGCACCACTTTGCCCTCATAATTAGTTTAGAATATTATCCCATAAGATAAAGTTCCCCAACATGCCAATAAGGACAGAGAAGCTTTATTTCAAACATCATACATATACAAGTGCTGACTTTCTGCCACAAATTGCTCTGTGATCACAGAGTACCTTAGTGACGCATAGGGTGTATTTACCCACTATTACTACAGGTAAACTTTAGTTAGCTCCACCAGAGATATCAGTGGCACCTTGTCCTTGTCTTCAATCACTATTTCTGCTAACAGATTTGTTTATCATGCTAACAAAGTCAGCACTTTTGCTAAGACAATCCTGGCAGTGATTTATATATACTATTAATACCTTAATTAATTTTATAGCAATAGCAAGAAGAGTACAGTTAATATTTGTGTTGGCACTAAACCATAATCAGCCAAAGGCAGGGCATCACACTGCTCAACACAAGAACAAGTCTCTGGTAAGCCATATGACAGATAACTCCCATTAAAAAATCGTCAGAAACTCACTTAGATTTTCAGTCTTGCTGAGGGCTGAAGTACAGCTCCATTGCACCACTAACAAAAGCTGAACCAAACAATTGCCATGTCTCTATATATCACAATTCCATGTGCCGTATCTCTGCATGCTGTGCCCCTTTATGCCACACATCGCAGATGATATGGAAAATGAAGCTGACTAACACTACTTTATATGCTGGAGAGGGAACTATTTGCTAAAACTCATTCTGTCTCATTCTCCCTGATCTGCACCCCTCTTATCCTACTCTCCCTTTCTCACATTTTGTGCTTGAGTAGTGAGCCTGGTCAGAGGAAATGCTGCATTCTCCAGCAGCAAAACTAAATTCAGCTTTGAAAAGCTGAATGGAGGTTTTTAATTCAAGTCTCTTGGACCTCTTGTGTAGGTTAATAGTTAAGCTAATATGAAAGGGGAAAACACTGCCAAAAAGTTCCAGGAAGATTAAAAAATCGCATTCTTTTCAGTGAATTTACTGTTTATTGCTGTAATTTAGTCTAATTTACACTATATCTCCATTTTGAGGCTCAGCAAGTCACAAGCTCTAAACCACATAGCTATGAGCAGGCATCAGCATGAACAAACATGGTCATATGCACAAACATACATATAAACAAGACAGTATGGTAAAGCCAATCCTCTTACATCACCCCATTCCTTACCCCCTTTCTGCACTGATTTGCTCTCCATAATTCTCCCTACATCTTTTCCCACTGATGTGGGACAAAACGGACTCCAGTATACTCTGCTGTACTCCTTGCTTCCCTGTCCAGTGGGCCAGGCATCCCCAACACAGCCCTGGGGAGTGAGGATGCTGGAGACCCAGGATACAAAGCAGGCACCATGCCAGGACTCACTGGAGGGAGCTGAGTAAATGCTAGGATACAGATAGACATTGCCACTAAGATGACAGAAAAAATCAATGCTTGTCTCAATGAGAGAGTTGTAACAAAATCTCTTTGTACAAACCATCATGTCAAAGAATGGATCTCTATTTTCAGCCATGAAAATACTGCACATACACAGCCTGAAACACTACATGAGTGCTCTGAGTAGACTTAACTTCAGGTATAATAACTTACGTGTTCAACTTTATACATAACTTAAATAAGTACAGTGCAAGTTAATGCCTGAGCGTAGTCAAGGGCTTGCATGTAGTAACATTAAAGAAACCATCTCAAAATCACAGAAGAGTTATTGACTACAGAAGTGCATGAAGTGTTGTCAAGCTCTTATCATCTGTTATAAACATTTCAATTGTTTCCAAACATTTTTCATTGCATAACTAGTGATGTTAATGTAAAATTTTCCATATGAAAAAGGTTTATAAGTAGTTTTCAGGAACGTTAGTTATAGCTGCCCACTTCCATGCCAGAAATATCTGAAGAGACAATTAAAGGATGCATTTCAGGAAAGGTATGTAGTCCAGGGTACTGCGAAAGTTTACAGTGTGGTGGAAATGCTTGTGACAGATAATAGGTTTCAACTCATTTGGTCAAAGGGACTTTGGAAAAAAATCCGGATTAGAGTTATTAAAGAAAGGTAGATACTCTTTATTATGCTCTTTCAGCACAGCATCTTGAAAAATGTAGGCATTTAGGAAAAAATGGTCTTATATTTTCTTTGTCTAGTGTTTGTTTCATGTGATCACTTGTGGGGCAGGTGCAGAGAACATCTCATTTTACACATGTTCTTGCATAAGATTTTTGGCCTTGGAGCACCTGTTAGAGCTAGTTTAAGTTTTTTTCTCCTGGACTCAAACTCCCTCAGCTGTTAGTAATTAGAAAAAACAAAGCAGAACTACCACATGGATGCAGGCCCTGGGAGAGGGGTGTGCCAAAGAAAGCAGCACAGGTTTTACAAGGATGCATGTCATATTTTTTCCCTTGGCAGTACAACCTTAGAACACCAGATTGAAAGCCAGCTACTCCAAGAATCAAGCAAACAGAAGTGTTAGAGGTCTAAGCTTTGATCAGAAAGGACAGCACCTAGATGCAAGTCATAATTCTGTAAAGCAAAAGCATTTATAAATGTGGATAGAGAAATTCTATAGGATAAGATGTGCTTAAAATTTTTGATTGAGGGAAGAAGTGTTGTTTCCTAAACCCTTCTAAACTTGCAGTAGTATTTGTTTTATTTACTGTTATTCTTCTATGCTATCTCATCAAGCCAGTCTTTTTGTAGCTTTTAAATGCTTTATAAACCATTTTTAGCTTATGAAATCAATACATTTGCAGAAGATTATTTATTTCAATACATACTAAATACTTTCTATGCTGAAAAATGTCATCTGTATGCAAACAGAAGATTTACTTACTAAAGCACATTTTCTCTGGCAATATGTACAGAACTTAACGTTTGGCTTTCACAAGTAAGTTTCAATCCAATTTGAATCTATTATAATGGAAAAACGTGTGCTAATCTTAACAGGAAAAAGAGTCAATTGATTAGGTATTCTTTAGCATACAAAGTAAACCAATAGTACAGCACATTACATATGAAATACCTAAAAGTCAACAAGAGAGTATCTTAAGGTACTTGTGCCACCAATTAACTTCTACTAGAGAATTTCATAGAGAAACATGCTACCTGTCTTTATTGTAACTGAGAAGTTGGTTTTTAATAAACAAAATGCAAAAGTTAAAATATGTTAGGAAAAAATTAATAATGTTATTCTGGGAATCTACTTAGCAATTTGATTTGTATCGTGATTCACTGAAGATACTAACAATTTTTTTAAAGAGAAAATTGATAACATCTCTATTTTTAGATATCAGATGGAATTATATTAAAACCCTCATATTTGGTAAAATTGTAAGCACTACTTAGAGCAGCATGCCCTTTCAGATAACTTCCAGAGTCATCTTTTGCTAAGAAAATTAGTTAGAAATTATTAATGAAAAAAGGATGACTTCTGGTGTGGCACCTCCAGGTGGTCTTTTTTTTTTTTTAAAAAAAAAGGACATTAACCAACCAACCAAACAAACAAACACCCTTTTATCCCACTCATTTTTTTCTTGACATAACATTATTATCAAACCACAAGTGTCTGTTGTTGAATCTCCCCACCACAAAAATGGCAGTCAGAAAGTACACAGTGCTTACTTTCTGTGGCCTAGTTTTTCAGGGGTCTCAGACATTTCTATACACTAGTAATCATCCACTATACACTCCTGAGAGACCTGAAAGTCTTCAAAGATTTCCATATCTTAATTAATTTGGCTTGCTGTCCTGTTGGCCCCACTAGTGCTAGGCCAGTTTTCCCCTCTCAGACTCAATCCATTTCTGGGACAAATTCCCGCAAACTCACAGAATCTGTCAGTATTGCACTGTCAGTTCAAAACCACATTGTTACAGAAAAACAAATGGAAAACACGATCAGTGTTATCATTTGATGATGGTAAAGCTAATGTTTTAACTACATAACATAAATCTACTACACAGAAAAGTTATATCTTGGGATGAGTCAAGAAATCTTGGTTAATGAATAGGGATCATAACAATATGCACTTTTTTTTTGTGATTCCTATTTGTCTCTCCCCTCTGACCATGGAGCAGTTAATGTATGAGATATGGCAGCAGGAGAATGAGACAGCAGCAGCAGACTCATTCTGTTGAGGAGGGAATCGTGGAAGTGATGCTGTAAAAGCCATCCATTATGCCATTTCTAAAGTCAGGATGTTGAAAGCTCAGGGATGAAGGGGTGCTTTTGTATTAGAGGTCATTTGTAAAGATTTCAAGAAACCTTTGTTTTGACTAGCGTTGCAGAGGAGGAAAAGAGAACAGAAATAAGCACTAAAAACAACTTGACTTAACAAGGTGAAAGTAATCAATGGCATGGAGAAGGGCTAGGAGCCTGGTGACCTTATCACTTAAACAGCATGTCCAACCCTACATACAATCCAATCTAATACTTTTCTAAAACAAGCACTGGAAAAAGATGAAAGAGATGATGTATCTCTATAAGGGTTTGGCAGGTTTAGAGACAGAAAGCAGCCTTCTACATGGGAATAATCTAAACAAAGGAGATTAAGAGTTTACAATAGCTCTTTGACAAAAGGCAACAATCCCCCAGTTGGCACTACATTAAAATTATTTTAATCATTCCAATGGAGAAGATGGATGCTTTAAGAAAGAAAAATTCCACAGTGGTACTTTTAGGAGGGGTATTCATCTTCATTTCTTAAGCAAGAAGGCTCTTTTTCAAATTTTTTAAGCACACGAAAAATGAAAAATTAGTCCAGTATAGAATGGAGACTATGACTAATTCCAATTTCTTTAAAGAAGAGATGGAGGAAGAAAGACAGGCAGTTCTGCTTCAGTACAGCATGAGATTTTGTTCTGAGTGGTTTGGATTTCTAGATGTTTTAATTATTATTATTATTATTAATTTTATTTTATTTTAGCAAGATGAAAAGGAGCATTTTGTTTGACATCTACTTCTCAATAATTATATTAAGGAAATCTAATCCCTAATGTTTTCACCCAGAGCTCACATTACCAATCTTATGGACAAATGGCTTTGCATTTACCAGTTGCTATGCTTTCACTGCGTGACGATAAAGATCCAGTCCAATGACTTGGAACTGTTTCACATAGGAAGAATATATGAAGCATCACCATTTCCTGAGGCTTTTTTCTACTAGAAGACATGCTATAATATGCAAAACTCAGGCCCTATCATCAGAATCAAGTCATGTGTTATTGCCTGGCATCAAATATGTGGCAAAATTATGCATTTCAAAGGCACAATTAAAACAGAAATGCAAAAATCAATGAAATGACCTGTGAGGCACAGCGCTGTGCTGCTTCTACCCAGGCCCCTTTCCTCTCCCATTCTAGAAACTATTTTACCTATCCATTTTCTCCTGGATAATGGCCAACTTGCTTGCTCCCAGATTCAACAAGGGGGGCCCTTCCACTCTGGGGTTATCGTTAACATTGCCTAGCTTGATCTCCTCAATAAAAGAAAAATGCTTAGACCAACAGGGCTGTAGACCACCCTGCCTCAAACCTAGTCATGCATATATTTCTTTTTCAGATTCCTTTGTACTACAGTGGAACATGAAATTCAAAAGCTTCTGCCTTCATAAGAGATAGACACAGAGTCAAAGTCCAGAAGAGCCTAGTGGTTCATTTAATCGAAGTAATTCAAGGATCACTTTGAGTTTCAAAAGCACTTGATTGCATTTGTGAAGACACTTGGTTATTACTGCAGATTAACCTGGAATCTTGTAGCACAAAATAATAAATAAAAACATCTGAAGAACTGATTACTCCTTTCAGCCCTGGTATATATGTCAAGGGCATAAAATTTGTAATTGTATAGACCTGAATTTAGCCTCTTTCTCCTTTGTCAGCATAGACTTCTGAAGGTCATAAAGGAATAAGAAACTTGCCAAAAGGGAGTTCAGAACATTGTGTTTCTTGCAAGATATACAGCAGAGAGCTTTTTTGCAGCATGACCATGCTCTCAAAAATGTCAAATTCTACTGTGCTGTCTTGTGTAGATTCTAGTTCAGAGCACAACATGACCTGTAGTGACATGGGATATCCCCTCATTTCAGAACAAGCAACATAGACCCAGGAAGCCTACTGTTAATTATACCCTCAGCCAGCAGGAGGAAAAGCCCTTTATTTGGACTCTGCATATTTTTGAGTGAGCCCTAAATTTGAGAGGTGCTTTTTTTTTTCTTTTTTACATTTGCAAAAACCTTAATGACTATCTGAGATTTTGAAAGGAGTTTATTTTAACTATTTCAGTTCATAGTTCATCATTTCCATATAACTGGACTTTCTGAAACGAAACAGTTAATAAGATCCAAGCATATTCTTATTTTCATTCCTATTTCTTCCTCCATCTTTCTCACTATAACATTTCATTCTGCATTTAATATTTACTGCTCTTCGTACAAAGATAAACAAGTGACTTCAGTAATCCGTGTCTAGCTTTTTCTCTCATTCTGAGTCAAGATCCAGACGTGGCCAGTGGTTTGCCTTGTATCTCACAGGTTGAAGGTGCTATCAGTACTAAAGTTACTTGCTAATCTAGTTAAATAAAACTGGCTGAAAATGAACTGTAAACATAGTCATGTGCAGATTGTAAACATCTATTTTGTTTCTGGCTCTAAATGTGAGTGACTAAATAGTGTTGCAGATGTACTGCAGTATGGATGTTGTGTGGGTGGTCTGGTCATATGGTAAACCCCAGTGTGTTAGTGGGAGGAAACAATGGTGGACCTTGGCCTTTAGAGAACCTGCTGAGTGCACCTTTTCTTCCTTTAACCAATTTGCTTGCATCTTGCAACTCCATCACTACAGCAGAATGTAAATTCCCAGAGATAACTTTTCTCAGAAGTACTTTTTTGTAGCATATGTATGAATGTACTGTCAGTCATTGCTCTGCTGCTGATTTTTGTTGAAAACAGGCACCAGAGCACCACTATTACAGCAGTTCCAAGGGAGAGTTGGTTCTACCTCTTTATGGCTAAGGTTGCACCTCCTACTTCCAAAATGTTGGTGGTATGATAATGGTTTCAATATTTGCTTAAATTAAGCTAAATAACTTTACCAAGAAAAAGATAGAACAGGAAAAAGGAAAACTTCTGTAAATGTACAACAGATGCACCAGTGCATGATGGGATGAACACAGAACAGGCTTGGACCTGTCATTACTTTCCTCACAGTCGCATTCTTCCTGTGGTTCATGTGGCCTACACCTGTGATATACTGGCAGCAAGGCATGAGAGGCTCCCATGTTCAAAGCAAAGGCTCATACCTTTGTTCCTGCCTGTAAGTCATTTTGCTTTTAACCTTTTCCCTCTCTGTCATCAGTGTTCTCTTTCACACTTAGCGGCTCAGACTATATACCAAGACATATTTCATTTTTTGTGTGTGCATGTGTTTCTTTTATTTGGTATAGAGGATACCCATTAAAGCATGTTACAGATAGTAGAGATAAAAATAACGAAAAATAAAAAAACTAAAACTATGCTATACTATTAAAAATATTAGTAAGTTAAATAGGTTTAAGCATGCAGACTCTCAACTCTCTCTGAATCTTTGCTGCATTGCATGAATATAGCTTTGACTTTAACTTGTTATGAAAAATCATAATTTCATTATCATTTCTTTATTTCTTTCTCCAGGAAAACCTGAGTTCTTCATTCAGAACTGGTAACAGCCTGGAGTATGGGTCAGTAATACATCTCAAGGATTATTTAAATGGGAAGAGAAGTGTAAAACTGCACAGTAAGAGAGGTGGAGGGCCTCACTTATCAAAGGGTTCAAAATGACACTGATTGAAAGTATCCCATCATTGTGAGAATGTGTTAAAATCGATCATTTGCATTAGCAGACCTTGCTTATAATGGAAAGTCTTGCTTTGAAATTGACATTCAGGAGCCACAGGTCCCAATAAACTAGTGGAAAAAAAATACAAAGAACAAATGACAAGAAATCTATTTGACTAGACCAAATAGGTTTCTCTGACTTAAGATTTATAATCCTTTCTGTTTCCAAATACATATTGTGAAACATGTTGATTTGTAGTTGGAAGTGTGAATTAAAAAAATATCTATACTTGTTCTGATGCTTTCCATGTTGTTTTTTACAGCTGTGCAGCATTGCTAGAAATAAAGCCCATATGTAGTTACAGTTGTATTCTGTGAATTTTTGGTGCATTTTAGAGTACGTATTTCTGCTCTTAAGCCTTTCTGTCTCTCTCTGACACAAACACTACAGCATATCAGGACAAAAGCTGCCCAAAGTAACCAATAAGTTGTATACTATATATTTGCTATGCTTTCAGATATTCTGCAGAATTTATTGTCATCCTGAAATTAAGATATTTGATAGACATATCCACTCTTGACTTTTGGAAATTGGCTTTAAACACGTTCTCTTTTTAAAAAATAATCTGATTATTTCATGTTCTTGTGACAGCGTGTTATCTGATTTTTTTTCAATCCTGTATCTGTTCTGTAATTGTCTTTAATGATCCCCACTCATGCCAGGCCTCCCAGCATTACCTGGTATATGACAAGTCAGGGGCAGAATTCCTGGTAACTAAAAAGCATTCTTCCAAAGCACAATAAGAGCCTAGTTAATTTTTAGTAGCAGTTTTATAAAGCTCTTGGTGCCTATGCTAATTCTGTAGTTTGACTAAGTTACTCTCAAAACCCTTTCATTTATCTCCTTTCCAGTTATTAAGCTAATATGAGATTCACAGTTTTCTTATTTATTTTTATTCTTATTTTAACATTCAGTTCCATGCAGAAAATGTTCACTCTGAAGCACGCATGAAAGAAAACAGCTGAAAAGACCTGACTCATCAAAGAGGAAGTTACTAAAGATTCTGCCTTTCCACTAGAAGTTAACTGTTCTTATTCTACGAAGGCTTAATTGGAAGTGACCATCCTTCTTTTAATCCAGATATTTAACATAGTTTTCAATTCCAAAAAGCCAGATAATATCTCCAAAAAGAGTTAAAAGTAAAAACTGAAATATGACCCACATCATCTTCTACCAGTGTAGTCCAGCCATGAAGACCCTACTAACTGGTTACCTGCACAGTCTACACTGAAGTCAAGTCTTACCTCAACTCTAATGGTACAAAAATCAAGACTTTGTTGCCAGTTGTATTCTATATGCTGAATAAAAAGACATACAAATTTGTAGCTTGGACGCCATCCTGGTCTAGGGAACTGCTTTGGCAGGGGTTTGGACTCTATGATCTCCAGAGGTCCCTTTCAACCCCTACAACTCTATGATTCTTTGATCAGCAAATGTGGGGGAAAAGGTCACTCTGAGTGTAAAGTGAGGTAGGAACTTGCCTACATCAATAATTTCTAGTAAAAACATAACTCATTTTAGAAGCCAATGTAGAATGGAGGTAGCAGTTGCCTCCTTTTACATAATGCCCCATGTGAATGGTTCTATTAATAAGAGATACTAAAGCCTTTGATCCTACTTAAATAACTAATGACACGTGTCTGTATTCATGTTCTGCATGATCTTCAAATAACAACATCACAGAGAGATTCTCTGCATCAGTGTGAAATTATTGCTGTGATGATATAATCACTATTTTAATACCCATTTCCTGAGCAATAAGTTTGCTTTGAAGAATTGAGTATAATAGACAACCACAATAATTTAAAAAAGACTATGTATAAGAGAACTAAGTACAGTAACAGATTTTCTAATGAAAACTGTTCTAGTTACAAATGCTAGTGAGCTAAGCATTTTTACATTCATATGCTTCTTGCATTTGCACTGATGCCTCTAAACAAATTTAAAGTAGAATAACTTTGGAGAGTAAATAATATTTCAAATGATGGGGCAGATAAATAGAGGTTCAATCACACAGGAAATAATTAAGTTCATAAGATCTGAAGGAAAACTTATCCAAAATCAAAGCTTCAGTTCAAATTTAACTTGGAGGTCAGGAGATAGGAGATGGCTGACATAATTTCTCTAATTTATACCCTTCACAGTGATTTTAGGTCTGGCAAAGCATTCTGTTAGGAACTATATTCAATTAGGGAAAGAAAAATACAGATTTTTTCTGTTATTATTTTTTTCTTAATTCCTATGGCAATATGAAGTGCTTTTTTTCTTGCACAATTTAGAATTTTAAAGCTATTTTATATCTCTCTACCAGATGTGGTTTCCAGGGCATCTTATCCATCCTATGCTAAATAGGAGCGTTTTCTTACAGTACCAAGATAAGAAGCTGGAGATATGCTTGGCTTATAAAACAAGAGTTCTTCATCCAATTCTCGAGAGTAAAATGATTTAAAGGGCAGAAAACATTAAACCTATAGGTCATTTAATAAACTCCAGATTCAAGATATACGAAAGCCAGTAAGAAAGAAATGTATTCAATCTGTCTTCACAACATCTTGTATGAAAATCACACTTATGATATCGGCTTCTCTTTTCTCCTATACAAGTGTTGAATATCACTTGCCATTCAAACATTTGACAAAAACAATATTTTTTAAACATAGATTTGCAGCACCTCTTGGATCAGTTTTACTACATGCAGGGGAAGATCTCATGTGAGGAGGCTCACACAAAGAATAGCCATGGACGAAAAGAAAACTGAATACTCCCCACTATCCTACATTTTTCTTGCATACCTCAAAAATAGTCAACAGCCCAAATGCACACCTTAGAGATGGTATCTTTTTCTTTCCCATTTCTCTTTCTTTCTTTATGTCTCCTCTTTCTCTTCAGAGCTCTCTCTCTATTCTTTTCCCATTAGATAAAATAATTTGTTTGACCACAGTCACAATATCATACTTTCAGCCCAATCAACAATATTTGCATATCTTCTATCAAAACCTTCCATGCTTCATTTATCACCTGTGAGTAACACCATTAGACCCACACTTGATACCTTGTAGAAAAAAAAATGACATTTGCCTTTCCAAATTTGGAAGGTAATCCACCTTACAGTATTAAACACACATGATGTGTTAATAGCAACAGCAGAAAATTTAGTTGTATAAAAAAGTGTGGTTTAAAGTGCAAATAGATTTAATATCTTTAATATTAAATTCCCAATCCACATTTGACTAAAGAAAAACCTGTGAGAGTCATACACTGCAGTTATTATTAAAATTTATTATATTATTAAATATTTATAGACATGACTAAAAGTCTCATTAAGTGTAGCACTGAAGTGATAATAAAATTCATACAAACATTCCCCTTTTTTTCCTGATTAGTTCTCATACAATTTTCTCAACGAATCTTTTTAATTTGTTCTGCAGTAGTGACATGGGCATAAATGAAAAAAACCCAAACATCTGTTAGTTTTATAATATATTTAAAATTAATTTTTATTTGCCCTCTGAAAAACATCCAGGAAACTTGTAGGTGCTGAAAACCATATATTTGGCACACTGCTGAATCAGATGCAGGTGGAAATTAGCAGTGTGTATTTTCCTAATACGAATATTTACTTTCTTATAATTGCAAGCAGCTTATTCTTAGTAAAGAAGTGTTCAGTCTTCTGAGTGGATATTTATTTTACACTTAAAGCTGAAACTGATAACTTTAGGGCTTTAATAAGATAAAAGCACCCAAATATTTCTGAAAAGTCTTGGTTTTGGTGTTTAGACAAGAGTATTTGCCCAAACTTTTTTTACTGGAGATTCTCTCTTAGCTTTTGTGGTTATGCCTTTGACAGCTTCCAAGAGCTTCCTGTGGCCAGAGACCATAAAGCACATCCCATGTGGGGAGCTGTGGTCACAGTGATCAGGCAGCAGTAGGGATGTGTCAGGTGATCCAGCATCCTGTTGGACAGGCAGGCTGCTCTTAGCTGGGTCAGATTCATCAACAGTGTCAGCCTTCCTTCCCTAATCTCATATTTGAGCTCCCCAACAGCCTCATCACCATTAAAGCTCTCAAGCCGGTCTTGAGTCGGTAAGACATCAGTAAGAGAAAGGCCTCCCATGGGCTGTTCTTAACTAATATAAATCATAAAGCTATCTTCCTTTGCATTGTCATTTTTCTTATTAAATAAATTGTGCAAGAATCTAACATATGCCCTTGTATTATGAGAAATTTGAAGTGACAGTACAAATACTGAACATCAGCCAAAACATCAGGAAATGGGGTAAAAAAAAAGATTCAGAAAAGATCTGGTACTAACAGTACTGATCTGTAGTGGTATCATACCTATTAAAATCTGATGTCAGTCTGTGGGGACAAAATGTACTACAATACTTGTGTTTGCTTATATTTGAGGCAAACATGTCTTGGACTAAGTGGAAAGCTGTGAAGCTGACGTACAGAGATTATCCCTGCTGATAACAGAAGCACTCAGAAACATCACTGGTTGTCTGAGACATGAGAAAGAACAGAACTATATCCGGACAGTACAGCTGGAATACTTGGCAGTGTTTCTCCAGTTTCACTGTACTACAACCTGCTTCTGTTACATAAGAAAATGTCAGTTTTTCCTTCCTATCTAGCAACAGAAGGAAAAAAAAATAAGTTGTCTGAAAAAGCCAGTATTGCTAAAGACTAGCACAGGCAATAAAATTGTGCAATCAGTTTTAAATGAAATAGAGCACTTGAAAGAAAAACTCTGTTTTATGTGGTACACACAAAGAAAATGGTGTAACAGGATGCTTGAAATGAGCTTTGTCCAGCATTTAGCAGTAAAAGAATTTCAAAACAATAGAATAATAGACAGGAAAACAGAAATAAATAAATATATCCAAAATTGAAGTTTTTTTTCTTGAAGTAAGAAGTCCAAAATTTGAGGTAAACTTCCATATACCCCAGGCAGAGACCAACTGATACTCAGCCCCTTCCTCTAGACAACAGAGCACTAGGAGGAAATGCTGAGAAAAGATTGATCTGTCTGACCATTTGCTTTTCTTTCTCAGGAAAACATGGTATGAACAAAGTATGTGAATTCTGCACTTCTGCTATAGGTACCTGTGTATGTAAAGGGAGAAATACTCATGGGGTGGAGTTTCCCATTATATCTGGGCAGAGATTTTTCTGCACACTGTGCAGTGGAGTAAACATGGTGTGGCCAAGGGCTCCAAGCATGACCAACAACCATGAGCTTATCAGCTTTTCTTGCCGAGGTAAACTACCCACTGCAAAACCAGGCTGTTTGTCAGAAATGTTAATTTGTGAAAGTTATTAAATATCAAATGCAATAATTGTTAAAGGAGATCAGCTGACACTAATTTTAGCCATTCAAGGCCCAGTGATCTCTTATTTTTCTTCCATTTTCCACGTAAATTATAAGCTATGTGAATTTAATGTCTGGTTAATCTATAAAGTCAAAAACTATACTGTCAGATGAAATTGAATTTCATAGTAGATTAACAAGAATGAGGTCAAACAGTGAATTTCAGAAACAGAATACTGGATTTTTTTTAACGATATTTTATTGAAGCATCTGGAAGCACTCAAGAATCAAGCAAGACTTTACAAATCATTTCAGAAATTGAACCTTTAATTCATTTAAAAATTCAAATTAGCTCATCTGTATACTTAGAAATTTAACACTGTTTAAATATCCTAATCTGAACAGTGAAAAAGTATCCCTATTTAACGGGAACAGGTCTAAAGTTTGTAATTTTGAATATAATCAAGAAAAGAGGAACAGAATTCTAATTTAATATAGCTTAACTAACTCAAATGCTCTATGTATTAAAGAAGTGATTCAGTATTTACATTAAGCAAAAGTAGCACCTCTTCATATTTGACATCTTCAGGCTGAACAGATTAAATTAAAATCTGTTTTAAAATAATGCACTTTTCCTTTTCAACATGTGGTCAGAATTCACAGGGAATATTACATTGGACTTTGTTTTGCAGCTGTGCTTTGGGAAAGGGCTCTGCTGGCACTCCTTGGCACATGAAGCAACAAGGAAGAGTATGACTATTAGGATCAGGCTAAATCACTCTGGTTCTGAAACTACCTTCAGCATCGTTACATAGATCAATGGCTTTGTCAGTTTGTATTTTAGGAAACCATGTGGTAGGTTCTTATAAATATGGAGAGCTGTTTTAAACAATAAGGCTTTTCTTCATCTGCCACTTAGAAGATTAAAATGCTCATCTGAAGGCCACAACAAGGAAGAGGATGCAATTACGTTGTAAAGAGACCACAGAAAGATAGAAGCACAGAAAGATAGAAGGTTCAATAAGACCAAGTGCCGGGTCCTGCACTTTGGCCACAATAACCCCATGCAATGCTATAGGCTTGGGGCAGAATGGCTTGAAGAATGTAGAGAGGAAAAGGACCTGGGGGTGTTGGTTGATGCTCGGCTTAACATGAGCCGGCAGTGTGCCCAGGTGGCCAAGAAGGCCAACAGCATCCTGGCCTGTATTAGAAATAGTGTAGCCAGCAGGAGCAGGGAGGTGATCATCCCCCTGTACTCAGCTCTGGTGCGGCCGCACCTCGAGTACTGTGTTCAGTTTTGGGCCCCTCACTACAAGAAGGACATTGAGGCCCTGGAGCGTGTTCAGAGAAGGGCAACAAAACTGGTGAGGGGTCTGGAGCACAAGTCTTATGAGGAGCGGCTGAGGGAGCTGGGGTTGTTTAGTCTGGAGAAGAGGAGGCTCAGAGGAGACCTTATTGCACTCTACCACTTCCTGAAGGGGGGTTGTGGTGAGGAGGGGGTAGGCCTCTTCTCCCTGATAAATAATGACAGGACGAGAGGGAATGGCCACAAGTTGCGCCGGGGAAGATTTAGATTAGACCTGAGGAAACATTTTTTCTCTGAAAGAGTGGTCAGGCACTGGAATGGCCTGCCAAGGGAGGTGGTTGAGGCACCATCCCTAGCGCTGTTCAAGAAGCGTTTAGATGAAGTGCTAAAGGATTTGATTTAGTAGTTGGGTAGAGATAGTGATAGGAGGATGGTTGGACTAGATGATCTTGTAGGTCCTTTCCAACCTTATGAACTTATGAACTTATGAACTTATGAAGCACAGATTAAAAATTCAGATTGAGATTTTGGTCACCTGATTGATTAATTTTAAGCTAGTGGCAGCTAGTGTTGCACGTAATTGTTGTTCATAATTTTCCATGTTCCATCTCTGAAATGAAATTAAAAGGAAGAATATATTATTATAATTTAAATTGTTAAAATTATTAATGTTATTGAAATCAATTTTTTTCAAGTGTCATTGGAAAAGGAAAAAAATATCGATGACAGGAGAAAAAAATAGAAACAATTGAAATAATGAAAATAAAGAGTAGGCACACTGCTTGTGCTCACTGACCTGATTCCATTCACCTTCTGCACTTGTACCTGCATCAGACAAATACAGTCCCTTGTTCCTACAGTTCACTTCCCTCTCTCCAGTTGCATTTAACTGGAATGGCATAGCCCTGAAGAAAAGAGGCATATGTAAAATTCCTGAAGTTACTAATTAATTGCAATTAATTGAAATTTGACTTTGTTCTTAGTATTGAGGTAGTTCAGAACTACAAAAAAAAAAGTCTTTTTATTGATAACTTGATGTGTAAGGCATCACAATCATTACTCTGAGCACTGTTCTTATGTCACTAAAGTCGGAAGGGATCATCCTTTATATGAGATGGGGTGCCAACTCAATTTTTCTTTAGTCTTTTTCTACAGTTGAAATCAACAAGCTGTATTTCCACCTCTACCACATTATGTCAGTAGTTATAACATTCTACTGTTCTAAGCACTGAGAAATAGACAAAAACTTTTGTAACGCACAAAGCACTGGAGAAAACATGATATTCATTTTCTGTTAATTAACATGCTCAAATTAGTCTTGCAAAGATGCAAAGAGCATATGTATTTGTTTTAACTACCCGTTTTCCATGCACTTCATTCCATATTGTTATTTATACCACTGATATCTCTGTTCCATATAAAAATGTTTTAATGTCAATTTTGTAAAACAAGACAAAAAACAAACAAACAAACCATACTTCTATTTCTAATTGATTTCTAAAATAGTTTTGAAAGCTAATTCTGGTAAAATGGCTATTTTTTATTTGTAAAAAGACTCCATTTTCAAAAGATGATATTTTGGGCAGATTCAAAACCAAAGGAAAACGTGGAAGAGACATTATAATCTCCGGATTTTCTCTGACAAGCTACACCAAGTTTTAGTCAATCAGAGTCTTTAAAACTGTTCAATTTTGTTCAAAAGGTATTTACTTTTTTGTCCAAAAATGGCATTACAAACTTCAGCTTATTTTAATGTTAAACACTACTAGTCATGAAATGAGCACCATACATGAGAAATCCTTCAACATCTAAAACAGTTGCAATCATTCTGCCTCCGACCAAGAATACAAGCCAAGACAGAAATGCCAAAAGAGTGCTGCCCAAGTTAAACAGGATGTGGTGACAAGTACCTACACTGTGATTACTGTTTTACTTGGTGTCTGAGAGAAGGTAGTACAAGCTACAGGTGTGGCCTAAAGCCTAAAACCCTGCTAATGTCAGCAGAGTACTAGCCCACTGATTTCCTACCATTAACACCATGCAAAAGCGTCCCACAACATCACAGGCTTCACCTCAAGTCTCAGAATCAGAGCTGCTTCTCTTTTCATGCTCTAGCTCAGTCCAGGAAACCTAGAAATGGACAAATGCTAATAAAAGCTCCCACTAGAATTAAATAGGCAGAATTATAATCCAGGCAACATATGAAAGAATATGTAATGACAATGACGTATCTCTATGTGATTCTGCCCAACCACTCCCATTTCTGTCCAAGATCTGGCTCAGCCCTTGCTTAGCTTCATATGATGGGTTACCTTTTTACACTTGGCCAACTCAATGGATTTGGATTTAGTGTTTCTTATGGGTGGAATTTGATTATAATATAAACATCTAAATCTAGTATCTAAATATCCATTTCTAGTATGTAACTGATAAAGTCATTCAATTTGAGATTCTATTGACCCAGTTTTGAATGCTTTCCTAACAGTGTTCTCTTGCAGTGTTTGTCTCTGATTACACAAAAATGTTGCTGACATGTTACTAATTTTTGTTAACATTTTTAATACATTATTAATAGCATCAGAAACAGTCCTAGAAAGTCACAATGAATCCTCAATGGATTCTAAAGATCAACTGTGAGAAGATAATGCATTTCTTGTAGCTGCATACACTGCCTCTCTAGTGAGAACACAATCTACAAAACAATAATTTAAAAAAATAGTTATATATATTTTTATTCAGAAGAACTACAGAGATTTATCACTCATTTTTAATTCAGCAATAGCAACCAGCTTTTAATGCAACCAGTGGCCTAGATGATTTATGTCCCTTTACTTTCCTGCAGATCCATAACTTAATTTTCAAATGTAATAATAATGAACCTGTGCAACATGTATTGTGTGTTTTTTGATTACGTTTATGGTTTCATTTTCCCTAGAGAATGATAGAGTTCATAGAATAGAACAGAATAGAAAAGAATGTAATACAGTAGAATATGATACAGTACAGTACAGTAAAATGCAATACAATAATTGAATATACAGAGGCCATCAAGTCCAACTGTCTGACCACTTCAGGACTAACCAAAAGCTAAAGCTCGTTATGGAGGACATTATCCAAATGCCTCCTGAGCATAGACAGGCATAAGACATCAACCACCTCTCTAGAAATCTTGTTCCAGTGCATGACCATCTTCATGGTAAATAAAGTTTTGCTAATATCAGTCTGAACCTCTCCAGATACAGTTTTGTGCCGTTCCCATGTGACTTGCCATTGGTTGCCAGGGAAAAGAGCCCAGCATCTCCCTCTGTGCTTCCCCTCCTCAGGTAGTTGCAGGGAGAAATGAGGTTGCCTCTCATTTCCTGCAGATCAGACAGACCTAATGTCCTCAGCCTCTCCTCAGAGCCCTGTTATCAGCTCTGTTGACCTCTCCTGGACGCAGTCAAGCATCTTAATATCTTTCCCTTATTGTGGAGTCCAGAACTACATGCAGTATTTAAGGTGAAGCCTTATCAGTGCTAAATATAGGAGGAGAATCACTTCTTTGAACAGCTGGCTGTGCTGTATTAACGTGCCCCAACATACTCTTTGCCCTCTTGGCTGACAGGGCACACTGTTGGCTCATATTGATTATACTGTCACCATTGCTCTTTAGAAGTCTTTATAATGAAAAATAGAATGACAGTGCTTTTGACTAAATGAACCAGAGTTCCAGCTACATGAGGATAACTTTGTTTCACTCCAGTGGGAAAAAGTTGTTCAAAAGCCAATTCCCCTGACCTAGAGGATCTTCCCTGATTTAATTTCTCCTGTTGGACTTTTCCACTTTGTAATTAAACATTCACTGGGTAAGAGGGAACAAAGAATAAAGAAGAAGGAAAAAAAAAGCGCTTTGTAGAGGTTCCAGTCCTTTGGTCCAAGGAATATTTAATTATTTAGACAAAGTAGAACTGCTTCTCTGGAGAGGCTGAGAGAGTTCTGTGGTGTTAATCTGATAGAAAAGAACTGACAAAGGAAAAGTGGAGTATAAATCTTATTAAGGAAAAAAAAAAGCCTGAAAGCAACATAAATAAAATTATCCTTACTAAGTGAACTGAGAAGGAAAAGTAGAGTGAGTTTATTAGAGAATTAGTTGTCCTTAATCAGATATTTCACACTTACTTATTTACATTTTGTGTTCTGTTCTTAAATTAGTCAAGTAGCAGCTGGGGAATACATCAGCTTTAATTCACTTTTAATAAATATGGTGTTTTTGTTGTGACGATTTGCTTTAAGTTGTTATACAAACTTTACTAATCTTTAGCAGTTAGAAAAAACCTGAGATGGAGGTACTCCGAAAAGAAAAAGAAGATATTTCTCACAGGGGAAAAGGATGGCTGATTAAGTAGTGATGTTACATACAGTGTGTACCCTTACCAGTGACATATGCTGCATCCAGCTGATAGGTCAAATGCACAAGTGAAGTTTTAATGGAAACAGATGCCCAGAGGAGCCTAGAGCAGCTGCATCTGCCCATCGCTCCATGTGTAGAACATCTTCACGTTGCTACACAGTGTTGCACTCCCCCACTTCCAAGAAACCAGGGGCCTCTTAAAACAAGGTTGAAAGAAGAACGTTTTGCTAGTCAGCTGGCAACATATCTGCATTTTTAAGCTAGCCTGGATACAGCAGAGGAGAGCTTAGATTTTGCTATGTGACTGACCTCTCTTAGCCAAGTTCATAACAGTGTGAGCTATCAAATATGACAGGGTCTTGGCAAGCACTTGTATGCTTTTGGCAAGAACCTCTTCCAAGCCCAGCTGGGATCAATTAAACTAAATAATAGTTCTTGCAATAACTAGTTCCTACCACACTCTTCAGAAATTGCTTAGTGTTTGAATGTAAATACTGTTAAGTTCATACCTTGTTTGCCCTTACCCCATTTTGAAGAAACTATGACAGAACTTCAAACCTAAGATTTTTAAAGCAAACTTGTAAAGGTTGAGTGAGGAAGAAACATGTTGTGTACAAACATACATTCTTGTCTTGCTTCCCATCAAGAAATCCACTGTGTTTTACTAATACCTCAAATTAAAAATACATAAATAAATAGATAAATATAGCATTCATTTCTCAAGACATCTTGTTAAATGGATATGCCATTATCCATAACTGATGAGTAAAGTGATCTAACTAAGCTGTTATCAAGTCCTACCTTCCAAATCTGGAGTAACTAACCAAAACAAACAAACAAACAAAAAAACTGTGCTATAGCTCAAGTGTTTTTCGGGCCCCATGATACATTAGGTCAAGGAGCATTTAAATTCTAGGCGATTCTTAGTCATTTTACTTCTGTATGGAGCTTTGATGTGTGCACCATGAATAAACAGTCTTGTCTTTTATAAGAAAGAAAACATTTTAATTGAGGCAAATATGGATGTTTCTTATTGTGACTGAAAAGCAGAATTCTTTTCCATTCAAGTTAAAATAATCACTAAAAGATCATATTTATAATCCAGCATAATCTCCAGATCTTTCCTGAGAGAAGTACATGCTAAAGTTATGCATCCAAACAGTTAGTTATTCTGAAGCCAAACAGTATTTGAACAGTTGTGAAGTATTTGATCATTCTATCAGTAATAGAGGAATACGGTTCTCTACCTAAATAAATACAATGCATTACTTTTTTCTTGTTATTTTTTGAATGAATGTCATGTGGTTTTACACACCAAATTTACAAAACTTAATGTAACACTAAGAAAGCACTTGTTCTGCTAGTCACTTGAATGCAGTTGGACTGCCCAGCTGCTTAAAGGTCTCTGATGAACGGAAGCCAAGACTTTTATAATCCTGCAAAATGTCCAGTACTACCCTGGATGAGTACACTGATGTGTCACTGCATTCCTTGTGTAATGACTTTCCCTATCAAGCATTCTCCCCTTATTTGAGAAGCTGGAATAACTTATCTGGCTTAGGCTCTGTCTACAATATTATGTTGAAGCTAAGAAAGGAGTTTGCAGAGTGTCTGCAAGCAGTCAAATTTTAAACACTGTTACATTTTACAAGTTCAAGTCTTGAAAACAATGGCTTACTTTAAATAAGCAGTATGAACAGCAGAAAGCCATCTGTAATGTCATCTAACTTCAAAAGCAGTTCCTGAAGTCAGAGGATGGCTGAAAGCACCAAGTTAGTCAATTAAGTCCTCTTCCGAGAAAAGATCAGTAAACATGGCATTACAAGGCCCTAAATATGTTACTTTTACATAGTCTTGGAGAATATTTAGTTTCTCTACTAAAAAAGAGGTTTTTTACATCAATTTATGTCAATCCTACCAATTCAGGTATGCTCTGGAAGCACAGCTCAAACTTTCATGTACCACTTCTGGTAGACATTGCCTGTTTCTACATGAATCAGCAAAATGATGTAAGCAATTTGTGATTTTACTCAAAGGTCACACAGTCCAGCAGCATCCCTCTTGTTCTGCAAGTATAATTGAAGGCCTCATCTGTTCGCAGTGTTCAACAGCATGAGAGCTCACATTTATTTTCATAGGCCTAACCTGAAATGTAAACACTGCTTTTCAAAGTATACAGCCATAGAGAGGTACAATGGTACTGCATTGGGTGGCATTGCACAGTCTTCAGCACAGGAGTGACCATACTTGTCCCTGTCAGTCTTGCAGTGGCCCTAGTCAGAGCATAGAAGAGCATCCCAGTGATGATCATTTTCCACCATGATCATTCTGCAGGACCAATACATAAGAGAGCAGCAAGGAACAAGTAGGTTGGGCAACGTAAAGATGATTCTGTTGTACTTATTGTCACTCATAGTTGCCAGGTAATAGACCATATGGGGATTCTCACTTCATTCTCACCTTCTCACCTAAAGCAAGACCCTTAAAGGAAGACCTGCTGCCATCTGAACTTTTCTTACAGGTGCATCAATAGACAAGAAATATGGTACGTGCTACAGGAGAAACACAGGGACACTGTAGAAGCAACAGGCTCTATGTGGCTCTAATGTCTCTAGCTACAATTGAACTTGATGTGCTCTGAGATTTGCAGAACCATTAGAGAAATGGGGAATGAAGGAAAGTGTGAACAATAACAGCATTATTGTATTCATTCTACAGGACTCATATGTAAGCCCAAACCTGGTAACATTTCAACAAGAAAACTTACAGGATGAAATTTAGAAAACCTGTCTTCTATCTATGCCTGGACTTGGGCATTTCACAGCAGGATGTAGGCTCTGAGACCAATAACAAAACCATTCAGTAGAGGAAGATTAAGCATTGAAAATGTTTGCCAGTACCTACTTTTTGTAGGACAGAACATAATGCCCAGTGTAAGCACATTTCTGTGATATGATTCCTCCTACCATATCCTGCCTACTGGTCCAAATATTTAAGTGAAGAAAATTGTTTTAAAAATTGCATTCCTACGTAATATAAATTTTTATATCCAGTGAAGTCTCAAATGTAAAACATGCCGTGCAAACTTGCAGTTACCTTTAACTTCTTCTTAAGGGTAAAACTCCAAGGTGAGTATGTAAGATCACCTCCTGGATAGGAATCAAACTATCTGACAGCAACTAGGGAACATATCTCATTAATTTATATATATTAATATCAGGTTCCATTTCTAGCATCTTGTCTCTACACGAAAAAGCCCTCAAGCTATGAAGTATCTGTTCTGTTTCTAAATGGCTCCCAGTGTAATTTCCTCAAAGACAGAGTACTTATCCAGGAAAAATAAATAAAAAAATAAAATAAAATATAATCACAACTCAACAATATTTTCCCATTGTTTTCCAACCTAGACACTGGTTTCGGACTGTATTGCAGGGAAGCACTTCCAGTAGACTCACAGCTAAGGAAGAGAGGTATTCAGATAACAGGGTGAATGTTTCTGCTGGGCAGCCCAGCCCAGCTATCAGCCTGTGCTGAAGCTGATGGCCAGCTATGCTCTCCAGAGACACATGGACATATGATCATGGCATCAAAAGGAGACTAACCCTTTAAACAGACACCAGATCTTTCTGTTTACAGGAGAAAGGAGAGCACTGGGTTTACAAACTCATAGACCCTCATGGTTGGATTGAGCTTTTCTATGCCCTTTGCACAGTATGGGTAGATAAGAGACAGCAATAACTGATAGTAGATATAAAGTAAGGTGATAGGCTGTCAGTACTGGGGGAAAGAGTAATCACTGCAGACTTTAAGAAGTAGAGCTGGACAAATAGACACACAAGTTGAATGGGATAAAACAAAAGCATATGAACATTAGAACAGTGAAAGATAAATAAAAGATAGCCAAACAGATTGCTCAACTCAAACGATTTAATAAGATATTATTATAGTACTAGCCAGGAACCACAATGAGGGAAGAGATCAGATTCTGTTATAAATTACCATTGATCATATAGTGTAACAGACTTACTCCAGATTTTCACCAGTGTAGCTGATTCAAAACACTGGAGTGTGTGGGGAGAGGAGTGGAATGTGAGAGGAATCAATCAAGCAGTACACAGAAAGTCATCTATGCTTCACCAACACATTCGCCAGCACTGAGAAGTCAAGAAGATAGATGATCAAAACAAAAGGGCTAAAACAGTGTGGCAATATATAACAGAAATGAAAGAATGGAAAGCTGTAAGGGCATGCTCAGTAGCTAAAGAGAGAATTCTTCAGCTCTGCCATGTGCTGCCCTGTGCTTGCCATGCCTGGCCTCATCCCACCAAACAAGGGTGAGACAACTCCAGCTGTACCCACCCAGGAGCAGAGAGTGATAGAAGTAACAAGAAAAGGAGCAGGGGATATTTCCTGACACAGCACTAGTGGAAGGTGTGGTGAGGAGTAAATGGGGAGACACTGAGGAGCAAGTTCCTCCATCTCCTTCTTTATGAGTTGCTGTTCTGACATTCTTTGTGCATTGTGTTCTTCCCCTTGTCTTTACCCAAACAGACTCCATGCAGAAATAGTTTTCTTGACAGTAAACAATGGAAGGAAATCAAATTGTAGACACCAAGGCAAACCTAGACCAACTGTCAGTCTACTGTGATCAGAACCGGAAGGCAGTACATTACCTGAGGGCCTTCCAGTATTTGACACAGGAAAAGCACATTACAATCAGATGGGCTGGGAGAAGGGAGTAGGATTGTACCTGCTGTGCTTTGGTCAGTCACACGCAACAGCAAAATATCAAGTAATGGCTGAAATGAGTCAAATTTAATGCAGAGATCAGCCAATGAGGAGAGGGAGGTCTGTGCTTTTGGGTAAGGTGTTGATCACTGAAACACAACTTCATTTAAGTTTCAGCTTTGAAAAGAACGTAAGATTTATACTTATAGGAAAAGCAGTTAAATAATAAAATGAGAGACTGTAGAACTGGGTCAATTAGTACATAAACTAGAATGATGTGATTTTGTGTTGTTTTTTTTTAATTTGTTTTTATTTTTATTTTCTTTTAGACTTAAAGAAGATCAGAGTAAAATGGAAAGGGTCTGTAAAATGGCTTATCCTCTCCCCTGTGTTCTCACTATACTCACTATGCAACTTTGAGGACACAGAACCCTTTCTGTTCGTGCATCCTTTCTGGTGGGTCTGCTCTCAGCTGAGCAGCTTGTTATTGCTCTCTGCCACAGCGCTATACAGTCTGTAGGAAGAAGCTCTTTAATATCCAGCCTGCTCCTGTCTCCCTGCAGCCCCTCAGGTCTGTACTCACATGCACACACACGCAAACATGCATACAGTTTGTTCCCTCTTTCCATTGCCCACAGCCCTTCACCAAGCACTTTAACCTCCTGGATAAGCTGAAGAGCTGGGCAGAGAGGAACCTGATGAGAATCAAGAAGAGCAAGTGCAGAGTCTTACACCTGGGGAGAAATAACCACATGTATCAGTACAGGTCAACGGTTGACCTTCTGGAGAAAAGCTCTGTGGAGGACCTGGGGATCCTGGCGAGCAAGAGACTGAGAGGTTAAAAGTTTGTTGGGACGTTATGGAAAGTTACTTATCAGCAATATGTGGAAAGAAGCTCCAAAACTATTTTCTAATTAATAGCATGTGTGCTAGTTTATGCTCTACTTTAACTCTCTTCTAATAAAAGGACCACAATGCATCATTATGAAAAAGTGGCTTTTAAAATCCTAGTAGGTATTTTTATACATTTTCTTATAAAATATTGCTTACAAAAGTAAAAATTATTTATTTTGGTATTTAAATTGTTAAGGTGGATCACACAAGTAAGTCCTGGAGAAGTGATTCTGTCTGAGGTCAACACTTAGTGGATAGCCTAAAGTATATCAGACAGAAAGAGGAGAATCAGAAGTCATATCAGAAAAATAAAGGTCTATATTATTTTGTTAAACTTTCTGTAAGTAACAGACTGATGATGTATTAAAATTTACCATCTAATTCCTGATGTGTTCTACTTTAAACAGGAACCAGCGCAGCTGATGCCAAAATACCTCACTGAATAGCTAAGTGTAGTGTAATGCAACACATTAGAAACAGTTTGGTGAAAGGAAGCAGGTTCTGTATATGAAAGGTATGTTTTAAAATTTCCTTAAAGACCGTTGGATGTATATTAGATTGAAAAATATGTCTTAAACTCAAGATCACAACATGCATGTGTTGAAAAGTAAGCAGCTATACTGAATTCAGTGAAAAAAGCATATCAGTCCTTGTTGTGTGATCTGCAGCTGGAGCTTGGATTTCCTGCTTGACTACCATCACTTTCATCTGTGCAAGCAGACAGTGGAAACTGTTACCAAATCAGAAGCACCTTGGCAACAAATGTGACAACTCCTTGGTAATTTACTTTTTCTCCAGGCTTAGGAATCCACAAATACGCATTAATATTCTTTCCTCACAAATCCTTCAGTCCTTCCACTGTCCTCCCACGGGCTTCAAACTTCAAAAAACACCCATGTTTGTTCTATTTCCTTTCAACTACTTGTTCATCCCATAGGTGTGCATGTCTGTGCTGGTGATTTTGAAAGTAGGTTTCTATTTGCCATTGTTTAAGTTGACCAGTATACTCCTTTAAAATGTAGTTGGGAACCCATCACTGGAAGGAGTGAAAAGGTGGGGGTATGGGGCAGACAGACAAAGAGAAGTGGGCAAGAGGGCTTTGACTCGTTTGCAAGAGGTACTTAAGCTATTCCTACCTAGAGTTGCAGTGATTACATTGTACATCTCCCCTATTCTGTCAAACTTAATGACAAGTGAGACAAAGATCTTTTTGTAGCTGCTGCTCCAGTTATAAGAAGAATGAGTATACTTAGGAGGATGGAAACTGCTAACAGGGATCTTTCTGTAAACTGTGGTTTATTTATTTATTATTTATTTTAAAGAGTGAAAGCACCTTTTTCCCTCTGTTTTCCTAAAGTTCAATAGTTTCTGTTTTTGATCTGTGGAAATGCATGAGAAGAATAAGAATTAGGACAAAGCATGAAAGACAGTCTTTGCATCATAAAGTATATACACCTGAAGAGAGAAGTAGAGATGTTAAACAGAAAGCTTTGAGACTGCTGTGGAAGGGGACACGTTCCTTTCATTTTTTTGTAACCAATGCGAATATCATATGCTTGGCAGGATGCTACAAGAAAAGTACTAAAACTTGAGCCAGTGTTGGGACTTTCCATCTTCAGGCCCAGCCTCACCTACAGAGCCACCACTGTCTGTAGCTGTCTGATCAGGCTGTGAGCTGGCTCTAAGCTCCTTATGAACTCATGCGGCATCATGTTAAGGTACTGTCTGAGGTTGATGCCACTGTACTGTTCAGGATCTAGCTCTCAGCCCAGGGAGATTTTTTGTGATCTTTACAGCATGTTGCAACCATGTGCAGAATTATATTAATGTAGAAGTTTGTTGAACTTTTCTAGAGAGAGCTGCTCTAGAATTAAATCATTATTTCTGACCTTTCAACCTTTCAAGCTTTATTGCACATGCAAATATGTGGCCCAAATCTCCTCTCCCTGGTGGGTCTGGTCCATTAGATATATTCACGTTCTCTCTGCATATCACCAGCAGGCCTTGGCATGGTAGACTTCTCCCGTGTTTGCAAATATCCTGCCTAAAACAGAGCTACTGGGAATTACTCCAGATTTCACTGCCTCCACTTGAAATAAGGAGGGAGGTATACAGAAACACTCCTCATGAAGAGAAGGCAGAGAGGACTGGAAGAAATTAAGTTAGAGACACTGGAAAAATTGGGGTCTGGCCCAGAATAGTCTTCTCCTAAATGGAGTATAGTAGTACTACACTATTGAGGTTATCAGTCGCTTTATTTGTGAGATAATATTTTCATTCTCTCACTCTATAGTATAACAAGTGACACATACACACGGAAATTCAAAATAAATGCATGGTCAGGAAACTACAAAAAGCAATCCAGTTGAAGCAGGAAATTATAAATAAAATCATTTTGTGGATGCCTTAACAACTTATGAAGAAACATATATGTTCATACTTCCTTGAGAAATTGCATTAATATGCTGTTTGATAAACAAAGGTTGTCAATTAAATGTTTTAATAATCAAAGGTATATGTTAGGCACTTGAAAAAATGGTGATGAAAAAAACAAAAAGTCATATTTTACAGTAATTCACTTTAAAAATAGATTTGCTTTTCCAAAATATCTTTAGTGTTTAAAAAGGGATTAGGAACAAACAGTAATAAAACCAGAAGCTTGGCTCAGGCACAATGAACAAATATTACAGGATTTTTATTTAGTTTTCTTTAGCAAGAAAATGGATATTTGCCTATGAGATGTACATACAGGTCTCAGCTTTTACTGTACAGAGTGTTCAGGCTACACAGCACTTGACAAAACTGAAGGTGAATTTGCAAATAGGTATAGAGCAAAAACAAGTGATTTTTGGCAGATGTATGCATTCACTTAAAATTCTGTCTCCCTTTGTACGATCACTGGATCACAAGGAATTACTACTGCAGTGACCATACAACAACTACCATGATGGCCACTAAAGAAGTCATTTGGAAGTCACTCAGGCACTAGTGATGAGAGCCATGTACAAATCAGGGAAGAACAGAAGATGAATAAACTGAAGTGTGAACGAAGAATTTGTAGTTGCGGTCTTTGGCAATTCAAAGAGCATTAAATAGGAAAGAGAATAATATGAGAAGTAATAAGGCTTTTGCTGTATCCAGGTAGGGAACACACAGCAGAGCAGTATGAGACTGAAGTTGGGACTTGATGATTGAACATATTGAAGAGAAGATCATTGGGTCAGAGTTCCTCTCCCCTCCCCCAAAATTCTCTCATGTATTTTTGTCAACATTTTATTCTACAACAATTTATATTAACTGTTAGTGCCCTGATATATTCCAGACAAATAAATAATTTCATGAGGAACTTGACCAATAATTTAAAAATATGGAGGAAAAATACCAGCTACTCTGGTATGTAAGATATCTGAATGATAAATAAGCCAGACTTCTAAAACTTGTTCCTGAATATGTCAAATAAAGTGAAAAGGTGACTTCTTTTTTCCAAGTATCCTGAGCTGAAACTTCAGCTTGAAATTTGTGGTGATAAAAATGAACAGAATTTTGTTTAAATATCTGGCTCTCATTAAAGACTGTTAAATTCTGTTTCTCATCCAGGATAGGTGGACTACATGAAGAGTGAAATATATGACACTGATAATATTAACTGATGAGTATTCTAGAGTTAAAAACTGTGATCTTTATTATTTCATCATAGGACTTGTATACCTACAGTTGTTACCTTGGCTAATGGAATCAGTAAATTAAAGATGAGAAACACTATAAATTTTATTCCAGGTATGTTATTTTATTATTGTAATATTATCTATGGATGTTTTACTTGTTTTACTACCTTCTCATGTTTTCCTCTTTTTCACTATACACAACAATATTATTGCACTGATGATCTCCTGGAATCCCTGAACTTTTCCAGAACCACAAACCTGGCTATCAAAACATAGCCACAAGTGCTCCTTGGTGAGCAATAAAGTATTCCCAGCATCAGCACTGGATCCAAGCTTTTATAGACAATTACAGGATCAAATAGTTACAGGGAGTAAGATAATTTCAAAGACTGACTGTGGTTACCTCTGTCTGTGAAGACTTATAAAATATGTACATATTTATGAGAAAACCCATGCATCTCAAAAAAAAACCAAAAAAAAACAAAAAAAAAAACAACAGGAATTAGTTGCAAACTCCTTTCTGAAATTCAGATAAAAGCAAATCTTGCCAAAGACATCTACAGCACTAAAAGAATGTCTTCTTTCCTTTATTTAATATCTACTTTTGTACTCTGTTTCTTAAATGTTTAACACTGGAATGAAATGCTTTGCCCACTTATGAAAGGGCTCAAAGTGTATTATTTAGACAAAACAAAACCATTTTCCTCGCTTTAAAAACAAAATACAAAAACAATTGAATAATCAAAAAAAAAAAAAAAAGAACAAACAAATGGCATGTAAAGTTTTTATTGCCCTCCTGTCTCCTCTTTAGAAAGGAAAAAAAAATAGACCTAAGCAATGGAAGATAATTTCCAAATGGCACCATCTAACTCTTTAGTAAGTTGCTCAGGCATTACTGACCCTGCATTTCACTTAAAAGCATAGATTATTCCAAGTTGGAAAATACCTATAAAGGATCATCATGTCCAACTTCAGGCCCCACAGAGGACCACCCAAAATTCAAATGCTATGACTGAGAGCAATATCCAAATGCTTCCTGAGCTCCAGAACTGAGACCCATGCTCACTGCCCTGGGCATCCTGTTCCATACCCACTGTCCTCTGGTGCAGACCCTGTCCCTAACCCCCAGCTGCTCCTTCGTGGTGCACCTCCATGCTGTTCCCTTGGACCCAGTCACTGTCACGGAAAGCAGAGCTCAGCGCTGCCCCTCCGCTCCCTGTGAGAGCTGCAGCCGCCATCAGGCCTCCCCTCAGCTCCTCTGCTCTGTGCTGAATGCACTGAGGGGCCTCAGCTACTCCTTACACACCTTGCCCTCCAAACTCTTCACCATCTTGTAGCCCTAGATGGGTATGTTCTTGTTGATGCTCGGCTCAGCAAGTTACACTCACATTCCACTGGGATGCCATTTTTCCTCTCATTTTTGCTTCTCTTTCAGCTGAAAAATCTATGAATTTTCCATGGTAATAATGAGTAAAATCTTCAAAGATCGGATTAGGAACATATTCCATAGGTACAAAGAGAAATCTCTCCATACTTCCAGAATTACATAATTCAGAAATATCATGTCAGCAACCTATTACAGTCTAAGTCTTATGCTGTGCCTGTCACCATATTTACAGCATGGCATCTTTTGGAATTTTAGGATTATTTCTTTATGCAAGGAAAGATTTGGGTGAATATATTTTTGCAACAGAAATGTCAACAACAGAAAAAGTCTGGGGGATTTGGGTGACAGTGGTTTTTATACGCATGGGTCATGCTATCCACGTAGTTTGGCTATAAAACATGGGAAGAGATTTTCAAAAGCAATGAATCATTTTCCTTGGCTGGAACGTTTCATCTTGGCGTTTCCCAGAGTTTCTTTTTCACATTAGCCTCCAACAAACAACTCCAAATTTTATTTGAAGATGTGATGGTCAGTCTCCATGTACATTCACTGTCCGCCTCAACAGGTAGGTTGTATGAATGGCCCGAATTGTTCTGCCACATTGTGCAACATGTTCAGGGGCTCCTGGGGGCTGACCCAAGGCTGTGAAGTGACTGACATTGGACATCCTGCCCAGGGCATTGCAGAATGAGAGCCTGCACCCAGACAGACAGGGGTGGTACAGCAGCTCTTACTGAAATAAAGCAGGAGAGGAATGACCTACGCACTGAGATTACAACTATATAAACAGCAGTAAGATATCTGACTGGTGGTATGAATTAGAGTTTAAAATATCTGAGTAATAAATACACTGACTGTGTTAAGAGTCACCACTTTTATAAACTAAGAGCTGAGAGGTGTGGAAAACACCTTTTTCAGAAGTCTTCTCTTCATTATCTAAAATCCATGAAGGGATATAGCATTTGAAATTCATGAAAAAATGTTAATACCGAAAAATCTTAAACTGAGGGTTTCAGGTTCTCCATTTCTTTAGCAGGCTGTAAGGGCTCTGATTTAAGCATAAGAACTGCAGTTAATGATGACCAAACCTGAGGTGCTGCCCACAGTGACACATATACAGCTTTAGTTACTTTCACACTGAGAAATGTGAGATTTTGGTGGGGTTACTTTAAAATGAAATGATATCATAGCTTTTGAGGTATGAGTATTTCCTACCATTTGTCATTTTAATAAACTGAAGATTTTAATAGAGATCTTTTAACAACACACGCTGTACTCTGAAGGTGTGAATATTTCCTAAGTAGCCAAGTTTACATACAGCTCGCACAGGAAACTCATAGGTTTCTTTGTACCCTGACAGTGAAATTTAGTTATTACTGAGTAGTATTAATAAAAAGTAATCTCTAGGACATCTGCTCTCCACACTGAAGAGCTTGGATTGTGTTTTGGAAAAAAATAAACAAAAAATCCCAACAACAACACAGAACACAAGTACATTAAACTAGTATTCCAATTCCTAATTTATGATGAGCAATTCTTCAAAGATCCTAACTGTCCACAAATCTCAACAGTTTGCTGCCTGTCTCACACTGTTGAAAGGCAAACCATTTTCTTTAGAAGCCTCAAAGTAAAATTGAGACCTAATTTTAGGTTATATTAAGAACACTGTAAGAACGATCCTCTTGGTGAAATATTCATAGATCTATTATTTATGCACTCGACCTAATGCAATAACCAAATAGTTATATATTAACAGTGTACTGATGCAACATGAAGAGATTCAGAAGGGCTTTATCACACTGCACTAACAAGCACAAAAAGGTAATAGCTTCCCCTAATAACTCACAGTTTATGAGGAAATCAAGGGCTGAAGCAAAGAAACACTGTCAGCTTCATTTCTCTGGTGAAAATCTAAGATGCAACAGGTGTTATGTCCACGAACAGAGTTACACAGAGGTTACAATATCAATGTCGGTTAATATGCTTACTGCTCTGATGGATCACTTCAGCACCTTCTCTCCATTCATTTTGTATCACAAATGAAAAAAAAAACCTCAAAATCCAGAGACCAGGCTTAAAAAATGTCAGCCCAGGAACATTTAAAGCAGATGCTTAAGATGGTAGATTATGGATCAAATAACTTAATAGCTTAATTATTATCATTTTTTTTATTATCTGTATCCCTTAAGATACATAAACTATTTCTTCAGACCACATCAATACTAAGAAAGCATATTGCAGAATTTCACAAAGTAATCAAGCTGGAATCTGAGTAATCAACAAAATGCCAGCTGAAACCAATCCATCAGCTTTAAAATGTGCTTTATATTTAGGCATGCAAACCAAGTACTTCTGAAAAAAAACACATTCAGTTTGCAATCAAGGTTCTGAATGATAAAATTGAACTTTATTTTCAGTTCTCTTGGAAATTTGGAATCAGTGTAAACTAAATGATCATGCCAATACACTTTTTTTTTCCTGGACAAGTGCCACAGCTAACACACCCCTGGTTTTGCTCAGACCGTGATCAGTAAGTAGGTAAGCCGAAACAGCAAGCACAAGTACTTCTTTACTTTCATTTTAAACTCCCTCAACAAATAAACCATTGAAAAGAAGCAGAGTTCAAGTTAATTTCAGTCTGTACTTAGAGGCATTTGGTCAGTCTTGCAATACATGTCCATTGGGGAGATGCTGGCAGCAGGAAATAACACCTATGAACGCACAAGAAGGTAGAATTTTCTCTCAGAACAAGAGGTGAATGGCAATGGAGATACAGCCAACCATGGTACTACTTGGGAGTTGTCTTGTAGTAGATGACATGTCGCTGAAATTTAAAGGAAACAATCAAAAGGATCTACTTCAGCTGTGATTATTAAGATCTGTAGGGTTTCTGAGATACCTATGATAGAGTTAAACTAATAACTGTGTGCTTAGAAAATATGCATTTGTCTATAGATTTTGGAAAACAAGAAAAAGAAAAATAGAGCTGTTCTAAGCAACTCCTCCCTTTGGCCTTACCTAACATGATTAGTCTCTTTCATACCACATCATTCATCTAGGCTACCAAACAGTTATCCCAATTAAACTTCCCACTGAGGTTTCAGTGCTGGTTTTAACCACCTTTGTTGTCTCTTAACATTGTCTGTGAGATTTAATTTTCAGATATTTGATAGTGACTGCAGTTGGAGACTTTCAGCTCAGGTCTCAACAAGGGAGTGAGACTGGCACTGGCATAATTGGATCAATGCAGCTCCCCCTCATATCCTCTTGTCCAAATCTGTGGGAAGGGAAGAGTCATCTCACACTCTGGGTGGCAGGACAAGGGTCAAAGCAGTGTTCTTAGGGTGGGAAAATGGTGGTGAATTCCCTCCTGCAGGATTGCTGCACGCAAGGTGATGTACACCTGCTTCTCCCAGACAGTGTTTTAAAATGCTATTAGTAGTCACTGCATTTTGTATATGACACTTCAAAAGTGAGGTGTGTGGTGTGTGTGTTCAGAAGATGCCCACCCACTATATGATCTGCATTCTTCTTCAGATGTCCAGTTCAGGATCACCATCTTAATGAAGTGGTTTGAGATGGGCAGGAGGCCTTCTGCCTCATTTAAGGCATGCAAATCATTTTTTAAAGCTGGCCTTACATACTAATGTTTCGTATCTACCAGCTCACATTGCTAAAAGAAATAAGAGACTCAAAAAGGGAGGGATTTCAGATATACCAAGGAAGGACTTGCTTTTCAAACTTCTTAAAGGCAGCTGTGGCGTCCAAGCAGAGGCTTTGGCAGAAGTCTGAATGCGGTGGTAATACTGCCCAATCCAGACTTCTTTTCTTTAGTGGAAAACGATGGAAAGTCCTGCTTTAACGGGATTCAGACACTGACTCTTGGAAACAGGCTTTGGTAACCAAAATAAAAAAGATTTCAGAGACTTTAAAGGCCTCCACTAAAGTCAAGCCAAGTACTTGCATTTAATAATCGAAGGTATCAGTTTACAGTGGATCTAAATCTGCACTTCAGAACACTCACAAAATGCTCTTGGCTTCACTGTTTGTAGCTGGATTTGGGCGCAATGTATTTGTAAAAATGAAAGATAGTGATGTTAACTGAAACAATATTGTCATTATAGTTAGAAGATAAGGTGCTGGAGCCAACATGGTGCTTATAGATATCAATGAAATCAATGTGACCTCAGGTAGCTGACAAGGACCCCCATGTTTCTGAATAAGCTGTATGGAAAGATTTCACATCTAACCCCAGCTTTTCCCACAAAACCCATTGAGCTTCCTTGACAGTGAACTAGACTTCACACTAAGTCTAATATGTCAAACTAGATGAACACAGAATTTCACTCAGAAGATGTTGGCTTTTTATACTTATCTACTTTTGAGGTATAAAATTAAAAATATTTGAATTTCCTAGCTAAAGGAAAATATATAAATTTTCATTAGAACAGCTGTTTTGCACTATTTTAAGAGGGAGACTTTATGACTCAAATATATAATACATGCACAGCAAACTGGATCACTGAATGCACTATGCTGTATAAAAAGGGTTGAAGCACTGTGGCCTGGTAAAATGAGCAGATAATGCCTTTCATATGAGTCCTCACCTCCAGAAACTCCTCAGGACACCATGAGCCATTCTGTTAAAGAACTCCATACATTACATTAAAAACATAGCTTCAAATATATTTCTAAATTTAAGTAAATAATGTGTCCTAGTTTCAGCTGAGACGGAGTTGATTTTTCCTTCAAAGCATCTTGTAAAATGCTATGTTTTGCTTTTAGGAGAAAAACAATGTTGATAACATAGCAGTGTTCTACTTGCAGAGCTCTACAGAGCCAAGGACATTTCCGTTTCTCTGCTTCTCGCAGTGTTCTGCCAGTGAGGAGGCTGAGGGGGACAAGAAGCCAGGAGGGGACAGAATCGGGACAGCTGACCTGAAGTGGCCAAAGGGATATTCCACACCATATGACATAATGTAAAAAAAACTTGAAAAGTGATGGAGGAGTTGGCTGGGTGGGGAACCACTGCCTGGGGTCTGACTGGGCATCAGTTGGCAGGTGCTGAACAGTTGTTTGTGTATCATATACACACACACATGCACACGCGTATATATAAACACGTACATACGTTATCTTTTTTTTTCTTTTTCCTGTTCTAGTAAATAATTTTTATATCAGCCCATGAGTTCTATTTTGCTTTTTCTTTAACAATTCTATTCCCCATCTCACTGAGGGGTGGGGTGTGAGCAAACAGCTATGTGGTGCTGAGCTACCACAACAATATGCATATCATTTTCAGTCTTCATTTACTCTGTTAGGCCTTATTCGCATAGCTCCCTTGTGCTGAAAGACCACCACTGGAACCAGGAAAAGAAACTGATGGGGAAATATACAGGAATATTAAAAAAAAATCCCTCTTCTATTAAAACAGAGAGATCAGAACACACACACAAAAAAAAAAAAAAAAAACAGATTACGATATATCTTTTCTTCCCAACCATAAAGAGCTGGCTGTTGAATTAGTAATATTCTTACTTATAAGTTTAATAATTTTATATAACATGGCTTTGAAAGTTGTGGAGCATTAGTATGTTATGTAATGTAACTTTGGTAAATGGGTGACGTCTATGTCTGCAGTAGCTAACCAGTTAACTAAAACTGAGATGGTTGTTTTAAGCTGCAGAAGAAGAATAGAACACTTGTGGAAGAATATTGCACTCTTATCAGATCGGCTTTTTTCCACAAAAAGCACCAGATGCCTTACACCTCTGATATGCAGGGCTGGTTTTCTGCACAGCCTGGAGCCTGACAGAGTGATTCATTTACTGGATTACCACAAAATAAAATGTGCTATTTTATATTAAGTGTGTGGTAACTACATGGAAGATATACTGGAAGCCATGATTGCTATTACGCAGTAACTTGTGGTAGCAGTACAATATTGCTCTATGAGATAATAGCAGGGGACCAACAGCTGCCTCATGAGGAGGCCTGAATAAATACAGCAATCCCACTGTTTGCAGAAGATTGTTATTATCATTCTGTCAACACTGTATCAATACTATTACCAGCCAGGTAATTGCACCATGTTGTTTTTGAATACTATAAAGGTGAAAGAAGTTTATGAAATATTTAACAGAGCAAAACTACACCTTACTCATAAAGCTATCATGAACCATATAAAATGCTCACAGCCAGATTTAAAATCTGGGTCTCTCGTTATCTGCCTGAGAACACTTTGGCCCCTTGCTGAGTTTAAAAGTGCATCAAGGAAGTTTTGTTCACAGTGAGTACAGTCCAAGTTCTGACATCAGGGAACTTGATTCAGTCTAACCAGCAAAGGACGAAATATAAAAAAGCACAGGGAAATCAGCATGGAAAAAGCAGCTGAAGTAGAAAGTCCCATATCTTTGTCAATTGCAAATTGGGTCTTCAAATCGTTTGTATGGAATTCCACTGCATCATCCTAGCCATGTCCACTGTCTAATCACCTTCAGGACTATTAATACCTGTGGGAGCCTGATATTCCTAAAATTACTGTTGAAAAAGATCTTTTGCTCATCTTAATAACTTAGGCTTTTAATAACAGAAATAAAAGGGTTATCTTTCCTAAATCACAAAAAAATCGAGCTTATGGAATATTATAATTTTACTTTAGACAAACAAGGACTTTAAATTAAGGCAATGTATACTCACCACAATTGTTTACACCAGAGTTTAAAAGGAGCTGACTTGTAAAATAGAAGGGAATTTCCACCCTGCAGAGAATTACATCATTTTGACAGTTGTTACTACACTGGAAGAACATAAGCTCTTTCTCCATCCCTCTCTCCCTACCAGTCCTCTCCGTGTTTAATGTAAATAGAAATGTTCTCAAATATTTCTTCCGCAAGGAAAAATGAAAAAAAAAAGAAATTTTTTTTTCATTTCCATGCATTCAGCATCAAACTACAGCTTGCTGAGTTGGTGCAGTACCATGTAGGATTTGCTGCTCCACCGCTTCACCTCCTCATTCACAAACAGGGCACATATAGGTAAGTGGCATGATACTTATCCAAGGAGTCCCTGGTCACTGGCCAAACTGCCCCACTGAGTAATGTACAGTTGCATTTCTTAGCAAAATATCTGTTTCTGATGCCCTTTTCATACAAAACTGCAGCTTAGTCTATGGAGTCCTACTTGTGACTAGCGAATCTAATTATGCAGAAAGGCTGAGATTCACCTAATTTTAGCTTTTCTGAGAGCTATATTCTCCTAGTCTCACTCTGTAATCAGTGAGAAGTTATGGATACCTTCACAGACTGGTTTAGTTACAGTTAAGAAAAATTAAAGTACCAGATGTAATGTGCCAGAATTTAGCCCAGAGACAAAGCTAGGCACTGTACTATCCTCAGTACAGAGAGCATAAAACTTATTGCTGCAATTTGCCTAATCAGCCCTGTTAGATGTAGTAAGGCTACAAGTAGAAAGACATAGCACAGGCTGATACAAGTTGGTGTCTGAGAGAAATCATTTCAGGAATTCTTATGACGTGTTAAAGTAAATGCACTTGTCTCTCAGTATTTCTAAGCTTTCATGAAAACACAAACTAATTTGATGTGGCTGGGGGCAAACTAATTCCCTGCCTTGCTGACAGCTCTGCAGGAAACACACAGCACATTTCATGAGGAACATGGGCTCCCAGAGCTGCCAAAAACAGTGCTTGGTCCTTCACTATCTGCAATAAGCAGAGAGAATAGTTCAGGAAAACTAACCCACTAGCTAAAAAGCTGACGTGGAAGCTTTATTCAATCCATAAACACTAATGAGGCTGGTAGCTCAGAAAAGCCAGTAGAGCCATTTGAAAAATATTTTGAAAAAAAGAACATTCCAAATAGAAACTGCTTTGATTCAGAGTGTGGACATGATACCTTATGTCATAAAATGGCCCTTTCGTTTAGGAAGAAGGATGGCTGTAATGAATACAAATTTTCTTATACCATACCTGTTGAGACCTATTGAAGTGCTTCACAAAAATGAATCTCATAAAATAAAAGAGGATTATAATTACTTACATGTTCAACTCAATGAGCTTTTTCCAAAAGGAAATATAAACAGGATGTATAGATTAAACTAGCAACAAAACATAGTATTTTCTTAGCTTGTTAAGAATGGAATGCAATGCAAGAAGCTCAGATTAGGTTACTTATTATACAAGTATAGGTCTAATAAAAGCTGGAAAAATAAATATATAAATATATTGCTCCAAAACATTTCCTTTGTGTTTTTATGGTCCAAAAAATCACTTCCACTATGAAATTAAATGAAAAATAGTAACACTGTAAAAAGCTGAAGGGGGTACCAAAGATCCCAAATGATTAATTAACACCTTCTCCCTCTTCATCCTGCTGTGCAGTTCAATCACATTCCTTTTGCATAAACTTTCCTTCAGCTGTTTTGTTTGCCTAACCTTACAAATAAGAGAAGCTCTGGATAAGCACATTTTTTTCCAGCCCCCTCAGAACATAATGAATTTCCCTGTCATGATCTTTCTCTGAAATTCTTGATAATGTTTAACAAGAGAAAGAAGTAGAAAACACTGTTCTAAAATCAATAATTTAAAAATCTCCTGACACTTTTTCCCATTTATTTATTTATTTGTGTTTTTCTTTTTTTTTATTCCCCACTTTGGTGGTTGTAACACAGGGGTGACATAATCTGGTTTTCTTCTTGTTAGAAGAGTATATGAATGCACATGCGTGTCTACACTGAGTCACTGACAGGTATCAAATATCTACCTGTTCCCATAGCAAAAAGAAAATGATCCACAAAACCATACAACTACTTCTTGTTGCCAACTGTGTAAAGTAAATAATTGCTAAAGATAAGAATCACTTTATCTCCACACTTCAAGTGAGGGAGTAAATCTGATTCCATGTCCAGGCACTAAGATGCATAATCACTTGAGTAAATTACCAGAAATGAAGTAACTTAGATCTTCCCTTTCCCCACGTTGTCCACAAAATTCAAATCACTGTTTGTTATTGAAAAATGTCTTCAAAATGTCCATCCTAAGTTTTCTTCACAATACCTTTTGGTCTTTTGCCAGTATTGTCCTGTTTAAAAGAACCTCTTTTTCTTCTTTTATTCTACTTTATGATGCCAGAAAACAGCTATTGTTCACTCACCTGGGCTCTCCCAGAACACAGCTGCACAATGGGGGTGGGCACTCTCGCAGGATGTGTGGAGTTCAGAGCAAAAACAGAGGCTATTATCCCAGCACCACCAGCAATATCTGTGTGTTTTATTCACATACTGCAGTTATAGCCACAACAGCCAAGCACGACCTTTAATTTAATTAGTCCCATTAAAGTCTCTGCATTTTATTTCAGAGAAGTGCAACTATTCTTTTAGAATCTTCCTTCTCTTCATCACATGTCCTTCCCTGCATGCAATACAGTAGGAATTCAGTTTCCTTAAACTGAAACCTCTTACCAGTGATTCCCTCAGAAGTATCAATATTTCCCCAAGGTTGTTGGAATATTTATTTATATCTTATATAAAGAAGATGCTCTTGGATATTTTTTAAGAGATACATCACATTAGCAGCTCACAGACATTCTGTAACTAGGTTTGACTTAGGACATTCTTAGGAATTCCTAGGGAGTGCCTAATTATCACAGGGAAGAGTGACAGTATGATACAAACTGTCTCAAAGCAGAATGGAAGCTCACCTTAGCTTACTGAGCAGAAACGATGAGATGATTTTGGTCTCTACTGTAGTCTTGAAAACTGCAAGTTTTTCACACTGTCAGGAGAAAGCTGTGCTAGAGCACCTCAGACGTGTTATTTGAGAAGGTGGAGCCTAGAAAAAAACAACTATGGATACCTAAAGACATGAGCACCTCCTCAGGCTCGCACACTCAGGATTTTGGTGTACAGTACCTACACTGAATACATCAGGCACTTACACAGGTGAAAATATAACTACATGCCACATCCCAACATCTTAGAGCACTTGCAGTTCCCATTTCAAAGACACATGTGGGAACTACTACAACTATGACAGAACATGGTAGTGGGGTGAGTCACACAGTTATGAGGATGCTGGGATTAATCCCATCCTTTGCTACAGATATCTCTAAAATATATTTCTGAAGATTGTATGCAATCTTCAACTTTGTACAAATATTTGATTACATTAATCATTCTTCATTTGTGGCCTAGCTTACTGAATAAGTAAAATAACTAAATGTTTCTCATGAAAGTCAGCCTTTCTTCGACAAGAAAATATTAACTGTTTTGATTAAATATAGTTCATTTAACTTTCAGGAACACTTCAGCTTGTTTTAAATATTCTGTTACAGTGTACAGAGAAATGTAAATTATACGCACAGAGAAATGTAAATTCCTATTACTTACTGAAGTGAGACAAAATGTAAAGATTTCTATTAAGATTCCTTCATACTGAGTAAGCAGTTATAATCTCGTATAAATTAAAAATAATGGAACTCTTTATTTGTGTACACAAACTATTGCATACAAGATCAAGTATCTTTTATTTTCATTAATAATATTTTTGTAAAAGAAGAAAACTAAATAAACAACTTGTCACATGAAACATATATTTTTTGAGTGTAAGAGGTAGTGGATCAACCCAAAGAACAGCTTTGCTATTTAATGGAGAAGAAAATGTTTTACTCAAACATGTACGTAATAACCAAAAATTCTGCGGTTCAGGAAAGCTACTGTACAGTTGTTATTCATGTCACCAGCCCAGACTAAATATTTTAGAAATCCATGCTGCTATTTACATTTAAGTTAATTCTCCCTTGATCTGACCCGCTTAATGAATTTCATATGAGATGTCCATAAAATACAAAGAAGGAAAAACCTAAATGGAAGTTAAAAACCAAACCAAAATGAATATACTTTGAACAAATCAGACACTAAGCTTACACTAAGCTCTTCATCAATGACGCCCATAGCTGTGTTCTCCAGACTTTGAAAAATTCAGCTATTAAAACCAATTGACTTCAGTGTCCCTCATGTTAGCAGACTGAAGAACTCTCATGTCATGAAAAGAAGTCGCAACTCCCCAGTGACTTTAGCCTGGGATGAAAATATGCATTGTAAATATTTTCATAAGTAAATTAATACAAGCAATAAATAAAACACAAATTGCACATTGAAACTGAAATGATTCTAATTTAAAAAAAAATTCGCTTTGGAATATTTTCTGTTTAATATCCCAAGATTAGTATAGCTAGACATCTCTATTTAATGAGAACATTAGCATTCATCATGTTTGCTAAAGTGAAGCAAGGAGAAAAGATTATATTTATCAATTTCAAAAGGCTTTTCATGGAAAATTCAGAAGTGATTTCCTCTTAAAGTGGTGTGCTGGAAAGATGATAAAAATGTCAAACCTGAAAAGAATACATGAGGTACCATGTAGTTTTAAAGACAAGAAGATACAAAATTAGATAAATCATGATTTGATAAAACTTGTAGAATTTATTGAAGGATTGATGTTACCAAAGCAGCAACAATAATGACACATCTAGAGTATAGGCATGATTTTACAGCCAGAGGCAAGACCATGTAAGAACTGCAACATAAATGGAAAAGATAAAGCAAGTGCCGCAAGTATTATGGTTGAAGATTTATGCGAAAAACCCATATGTTCTGAACATTAATTTTTTTCTTCACAAGAAATAGCATACTGAGTTCCACTACTAACACTTTGATAACTTCATGACATGAATGATGATTTCAACTCCAAGGATTCTATGATTCAAAAATGCAACTCCTTGAAGAAAGGAAGATAAGAACACTTTCCATGCTGATAAAGAATAGAATGTAGTGACTTCTAGCTAAGATAAGGAAAAAATTATTGAGGTATGATTGTAAATATAACAACATTTCTTTCATTAAGTAAGAAGTCATTTGGAAAGTTTAATTTAGAAAATGTGTAATATAGACTGACTATGTTTATAACTACATTTACAGAATCACAGAATGGCTGAAGTTGAAAGGAACAACACCTCAGAGCATTCAGGGACACATAGGGCAGTTTGCCATGTCCAGATGGGTTTTGAATATCTCCAAGGATGAAGACTTCACAACTTCTGTCTTCAGTAGCAGTGCTCAGTCACCCTCATAATAAAAGAAAAACAGCAAACAAACAAACAAAACAATTCCTTAATGTTCAGCTGGTGACTTTTCCATTTCAGTTTATGCCCTTTGCCTCTTTTCCTTTTATTGAGCACCACAGAAAATAGTCCGTGTGCATCTTCTTTACAATCTCTCTTCAGGTATCTGTATCCATTGACAAGAATCTTCTCTTTCCTAGGCTAAATGGTCCTAGGTCTCTCAGCCTTTCCTCATAGAAGAGATGCTCCATTGCCTCAATTATCTTTGTAGCACTTCACTGGACTCTCTCCAGTACATCCCTGTCTTTCTTATTCACTCTTTGTGTGGTCTTATCAGTGCTGAGTAGAAATGAAGGATTACTCCACTTGACCTGCTGGCAATACTAATGCAGTCTAGGATATCATTAGCCTTCTTGGAAGCAAGGACACTTTGCCTCCTCGTGGTCTAATAGGTGTCCACCAGGACTCCCAGGTCCTTTTCTGCCAAGCTTCTTCCCATTTGCGTAGCCCCTAGCAGGTACTAGTTCATGGGATTGTTCCTTTGCAAGGTATACTTTGCTTTACACTTTGATGAATTTCATGAGATTCTCCAGACTTTAAAAGTCACTGAGTTGCAACACAGCCCTCTGGCATACCAACCACTTTTCCCACTTCGGTGTTTTTTGCAACAGGATGAGAGAGAATGGACTCCAGTTGCACCAGAGAAAGTTCAGGTTGGGTATCAGGAAGAATTTATTCTCAAAAAAAGTGGTGAGGCATTGGAACAGACTGACCAGGGTGGTGGAGCCACACTGGAGCTGTCCAAGGAAAGGGCGAATGAGACATGATTTAGTGGGCAATATTGGTGGCAGGTGGATGGTTGGACTAGATGATCTTAGAGGTCCTTTCCAAACTTAATGATTCAGTGATTCTACTATTCTGTGAATCAAAGAAAAGAAATGCATTCCATGGGGGAAAACAGCAGAATCATATTCTCATTATGCAGCCTAGCACAATGAGGAGATAGAGACTAATGCCAGACTGAGTCACTTTCTGTTTGAAGAGTCAGTTCAGTAGATCCAAATAACTTTTTAACAGCAAAAAAAAAAAAAAAAAAGCACTAGGAAATAGAAAGCAGTAATAACATTGAAATTTTGATATATAAAAATAGAGTTTCACAGATAATACATGTTTTATGGAGAAAAATTAATGGAAAATATCAGAGCATCTCTAATTTCAGTGTTAGCTCCTTAGGTTAAGAATATAGGTTGTTATTTCAGTAAATAAATAATGCATGAATATACCTCACAAACAATTTAAAGTAATCTGAAAGCAGCTGTGGTGCTATTTCACTAATAATGTAATTAAAAACAGGCAAGTATTAGCATTCTTGAAGCCACTGAAACATTAATTAAACTAAGGTGAATAGATTCCATGGCATTAAAAAGTATAAAAGCATATGTTTATATATATTTGCAAATTCATATCACATTATAAACATTTCTGTACTTTCATGCCACTTGATATTGGATTGGCTTAACTGAATGTAACACCATACAATGTGTATTTTAGTAGAAGTATATCACTTAGTAGTACCTAGTGATCTGACCTAATGAATGAATATTAGACTATTTTGCATAGCATTTTACTTTTGTTTACCCACATTTATTTCTTTTTATTTTATAGGTCTATGCAGCATGATGAGGAAAATGATAAGCAAAAACCATGTAAGAAACAAAAATTCTTCCACAAGTTAACTCGTTTTTCTTCTCATATGACCCCATGACCATAATTTTTAGGAAGTGATGAGAATATTATTGAACCATAATAACATTACAGCTGAGAGGAATTTAATGCAACCAATTAATTGAATTTATTTTAGCAAAGAACCATACTTGTTAACTCATTTTGAAAACAGCAATGAAACCATTCACAAGTTTTACCTAACTACCACACTGTTCTGTACAGCTGCTGTATGAGACTGAAGGTACACCAGTATGTTTATTTCCCTGATGCCAAGCCGATTTTCATCTGCACAGACATGGGGCAAAAGCAGATCAGCATTGGTCCCCATCACTTTTGGACTAGGACTCCTGTATCCCCAGTTTTTCCTTCTGTGGGAATCTGTATCTTGTGGTTTCCTTCACGCAGAAAGCCAGTCTGGCAAAATCCCAGTGCAGACCGAGGTCCAAGCAGCCCCATCAGCAGCACGTGGGTGGGCAGCCACCACATGAGATGCCACCAGGAGGAATTTCTCCTTCACGAGGTCTCATGGCATAAATGTACAAGGCCACCTTGTACAAAACACAGAAAAGTTGTTTTGTGAGGCTGAAACAAGTGGGTACAGCTAGTGAAAAGAACACCTTATTGCTGAACCTGGCTTAAGGTATTTTATGAGTCATTACCTCAGAATGACTTTATGATTGTTCTGGGAAATGAAGAACTGGGGCTCATTTGTAAAGTGCTCAAAAGTGCAGGTGAAACACTGCCTTCAGTAGGTGGATTGATGGAAATTCAAATCAGAGGATGGATCACTAAAACACTACTTCCTAAAGTAGTAGATTAGCCTTTATATTAGTAAATCAGTGCCCCAGGGAAACCAGAATGTTCTTTCACTTTCTGTGAATAAATCATATTGTTCACATTAGTAGCTGACACCTGCTTAAACATTCTACTGAACATGACTTTCAGATTATGTAGTCATGAACAAAAATTACTTGTTCTTGCAGGAAAGAAGGAATGAAGACTCATTTGTAGCTTTTTTTTTTTTTTCTTTTAACCCAGGATAAATCTTAACTGTCAAACATTTCCTCATTAAATCTCTTTCATAATCCTAGGTGATGGGGTAGAGAGAACAGAAGAGTAAAATGATCTCATTGCATAAAGTATAGTACAATGTCACATTATTAGTATTTACAAGCTCAAATGATGCATATAACCACTCCACATACATGGCACTAAGTTTTGCTCACAGCAGAAGAGAGGGAGAGTGAAAGGCTCTTAACCCCATCTGCTGTTACATTGAAGCAGCGATAAACCTTAGAATTTCAAAGAGAAATCTCTCTTGTTTCCATTTAGATTAGGGAAGAAGTGGAGGTCCTTGTCATCCCATATATCGACTCTGACCTCCTAGATGACTGGGAAAATAAATTCTTCTATGTGACCAGCCTTCGAGCTGGGGACATTTACTGTGGTTTCCATCTGGGGCAGTTCTGTGGAGGAAGACTTGACTCAGTGCTGAGATAACACAAGAAAACCTTACTATATTGCTTTCTTACTGCTAGGTAGGGATTGTCACAGGCTAAAGACAAAAAAATTTCCACGAGGACAGCAAAAGACACTTTCAGTACAGCATGTTTTCTCTGTCACATTCAAAGATCCTCCTTCTAATAATGGAGGTAACAGACTGTTACTTCCAAATTGGTAGAAGAGCCTCTGTTCCTTTGACCTACAAAATGGTTAAACTTTTGCTGTCAAAATATTGAGCCTAAGGCAGAGAACAATCATGGAAAATTTCAGCCCAACCCATTAATGTTTGGCAAAACCCTAACCAGTTTATAAAGTGGCTTGTAATTAGAGAGGGCTGGAACATTCTCAACTAAATGAAATTTCATCGAAATTTGCTGTTTCATCCAAGCCAAGATATTTTTCTGAGACATATCTGTTTCCACAAAGTTTTTGTTGGGAAGGCTGAGAAGAGTAAGCATGCTCACACACTAAATCCTGAATATTAGGTCACTAGTTTGGGATGTGAGTGAGTTTAAGGCCTCACTCACAGTGACCTGCTCTGTGCTCTGCATCAGGAAGAGTAGGTACAGACTAACGTACTGTCCTGGCTCACAACCTACAAAAAATTACACTTCAAGAAAAACATATTTTGATTATGATGTTTAAGAGATTTTGTGTCTCCAAGCGCCACACACAAGGGTATATTTTTAACTATTGTATGTTGACTTAAAAGGGAGCTGCCACCTTTAAGACATCTTTTTTATTCTCATGGGAAATGTTAGGGAAAATTTAAAGCTCCATCTAAACTGACCACAAATAACATTAGCAAGTATGATTAGCATGATTCCTTTCACATTATCCCATTAATTTTAACAGGGTACTCTCTGACAATCCTCTTAACAGATTCAGAAATAGTTAATTAGTGTACTCACAAGAGCTTTGTACCCAACTTTTTACATAAGGTGTCAATATCAGGCTAAGGTCCAACCAAAGAACTCACAGACTTCATGTTCTGAAAGGGAAAGATGGTGGACATTCTTTATGTCTTTAAAGTGAAAGCAACTGGTGAAATACAAATAAATTAGCTCTACCTTGTTCCTGAGACTGTGCAGAAAGAATATGAGGGAACGATATATGCAGAAAACCATACAGAGCCACTAATTCTGAGGGGTGCAAAAGCCTGAAAATTCTCAGTGAGCAGAGTTCCCTCAGAATCAAACTTGAATGAACCTATAAATATCCCCTCCCCCCCAAACAAAACAAAACAAACAAACAAACAAAAAAAACCACCTCTAGTCCATTAAAAATATGTAAAAAAAGATTAATGTTACCGGGTGAAAAATCCTTACATTTTTGTTCTTTTTTTTCCACATTTTGAACGTGTATGGGAATTAGGGAATAACAAGAGAGAACTGTGTTTGCAATTAAAATGTATTTCACACTGTGGTGGGTCCTTCCACTGTTTGCATCAAGATTTGAGTCCCATAAGTCTTATCCAAGTACTGAAGAAGAGATCGGAATATTTTATTTCCAGAGGTGTAAGCATAATATCATTAGACTGATGATCTGAGCTGATGTAAATCCTTGCTTTCATGGCACAATTACAGTGTCTTTAGCTTGTGCACTTTTTTTCTAAAGTATTGCATTTGATGCACAAGTGCTTTTTTGAAGATTATCTGAAGATTTTCTGACAGAAATGCTGGACATACAACATTCACTTTCCCCCTAAGTTATTCTTCATGTACACAGGAAAAAGTCATGTAATACAGAAAACTGGGATCATACTTAGATAATTATCATAACTGAGATAATTTCTTGTAATTATGAATTTAATAGCCTTTCTTTCCCCAGCTACAGTTATTTTCAGTTCACGTGCTTGGACAGGGAACTGACTATATTAGATTTCTCGGTGAAACTCTGGTCTAACCTAAAAGATGCAAGGTGTATGATTAATGTCACCAGAGAGGAGGAGGCCAAAGTTTAATAGAAGATGATGGACTTACAGGGCTGACTTTAAGATGCAAGTATAGATGCTTGTCCTAGTCATGACGTACAGCAGATTGTTAGCCTTTACCTATTTAGCGGACTGTTTATTTGACTGCAGTTGAACAAACACCTGTGAACTAAATTAAAAATTACTCTTAAATGAACATGCCTAATGATTAACATAGTGGTTTAAGTCTTACAACAACAATAATAAAAAAAAAAGCCACAGCAAAACAAACACTGAAGTGGAAGCAGACAGCGAGGAAGGCACTGACTCAAACCTCAAAGCTTTGGAAGCTATCTATCTCACATAGATTAAAATTTCAATTAAATGCAAAAAGAAAAATAAAGTCCAGGCTTCTGTCAGACTGTAATAATAAAGTAAATATCTTGCTGATATTAAAATATCATCAAAACAATATTTTCCTGTTGTTAGAAATTGAAAGACGTGTTAGAGACTAAGAATGGAAAAATGCTGTCTTGCTTTGCATTTCTGATATCACTGCAGACAACAAAAGTACAAAGAGCTATCTAGGTTAGAAAATGATAACAGAACAATATTTTAAAGAGAAAAGGCTTTGGACTCAAAATAAAAGCAAACATGCATAGTTGCAGAACACTGGAGTTCAGTCAGTTACTGTCACTTACTGAGGTAGAGAGCAGAATAAAATAGAACAAATGCACAAGGGTAAAATGAAAGTACAATGGGTAATGATTTACATTCTGAAATTCACTGAAAGATATTTAAAATCACAGAATCACAGATTTGTAGGGGTTGGAAAGGACCTCAAGAGATCATCTAGTCCAACTCCCCTCAGCTCCTTAGAACAGGTTGCACAGGTAGGCATCCAGGTGGGTCTTCAAAATCTCCAGAGAAGGAGACTCCACCACCTCTCTGTGCAGCCTGTGCCAGTGCTCTGTCACTGCACTGTGAAGAAGTTTCCATACACATATGTGCAGAACTTTCTATGCATCAGTTTGTGACCATTTCCCCTCATCTTATCACTACACATTGCTGAGAAGAGTCCAGCCTCGGCCCTTTGCCTCCCGCATCTTAAATATTTGAGTCTCCCTATGAGTCTCCTTTTTTCAAGGCTGAACAGACCCAGGTCTCTAAGCCTTTCTGCCATGTTCCATGCCTTTGTAAGAGTACAAAGAAGTATCTAAAGCAACTAGACAGAAAAATACCTAACAGCTAACCAAGAAAGTATTTTTCTTTCTGCTTTTTATCCTCTGTCTTACACTGAATATTGCTGAAAATGACAAGAAGAAAAAAAAACAGTTTCTTGAAGGATGAGAACATGTCAAAGTCAGGCTAGAAATAAGTCTGTCTATATTTGATGAAAACTTGTAGGTCAGAAGGTTAACACAATTCAGGCTCAGGTGGAAGACTTACTAATATCATTATGGGGGAAAAAAAAATAAAAGAAAGGGAGGGAAATGTCAGCGGTCACTATTAAATTTTTGAGATGTAAGCTAAGATGGACTAAAGAGAAATGGTCATTTTGTACATAAGTAATGATACCAGAAGCTGATTTTTTCCCAGGACTAAAACGAAGATGCTGTTTCAATGATAAAATTGAAATATAGGATCATTTGTTTACCCTTGACTTCCTATTTATTCCAAAGTTTACACATAAGTATACTACTCTATGCTCCAGTGCCAGATATGAGAGGAATGAGCAAATATAGTGTTTGACCACTTCTGCAGTATTCAATTTCTGTATCATTATTACTACCTATGGAAAGGCATTTCCCTATATGAGAATAATGGAATTTGCACAACCATGAAGATACATTTCCACTTTTAAAATTTACAGAAGTTATTAACCAAATACATAATACCTATTCTTCATAAAAGAAAGTTATCAATATCAAGAATGAAAATAGTTTCCCAAATGCTACTTTGTAAGACGATTCAATGCTTGAGTGAATTATAGGAACAGAAGAACACCTTACCACATCAAAAGTGTAGAAGCTTGTCAGTGGCACACATGCCACCAGTGAGAGAAAATGAGCACTGTGATTTCTTTTCCTGAAGATTTTACTACTGAATAATCACTTCTTACCACAAAAAGAATATAAAGAGGACCTTGTTAAAAGATTGACCTTGAGTCTTCAAATAGAAAATAGTAATATTTATTTATGTATTTATTCATATAATTATTGACAGCACTCTTGTAATTAGTGTTCTCTTCAAGTATATTAGGTATATTTTCCTTTTTTTTCTGAGAAGAGACATGCAAGACACAAGTAAACAACAGGCCAGACCCAATCAGCTGAATCACATGTCCTAAAATATAGTAAGTTCCCCAACAATTTATAGGTTCATAGGTTCATAAGGTTGGAAAGGACCTACAAGATCATCTAGTCCAACCATCCTCCTATCACTATCCCTACCCAACTACTAAATCAAATCCCTTAGCACCTCATCTAAACGCTTCTTGAACAGCGCTAGGGATAAATTTCTGCTTGGATATGTTTTTTTTTTCCTTTCAGATATTCAGGGGACATGCTGAAATATTGCATTTTTTCTTCTAGTAATTTATGTAAATGAAAGTCACTGCTTATTGACTGGATATGTTATCTTTCTCTTTCAATTTTTTATGACAAACCCTGGGAATGACCAAGGTCAAGTCTCAAAATGCAGCAGTTCTGTGTTAAGAATCAGAATTTACTGTCAGTTAATAGGAAAACTGACACGATATAGTATGGAAAATATTTGCACAATACTTTGGTTAGCTACATTAAGAATAAATGGGTAGGTTTAACTGATGGGCCATTCCAATTGTTCTAATGGGATGCAAATTAGAAAGTTTGAAGTGAGAAAAACAGCATACAAATTCTAGAAAACAAATCAAACATTTATTAAGCAGGTTAATTACCTTTCATACTTCCATCTGTCCTGAAAACACTTTTTATTTTCTCATTTTAAATGTGCATGCGTCATCACAAAATTAAAAGAGTAAAGAGGAATTCAGTCTCCTGAAAGCTTTGGGAAACCACAAACTTTCCAGAAAGAAGAAAAAGTTTTCAAATTTTAACATGCAGAACCAGATTGATGTGGTTTGTTTTCCATTACTAGCTGACACTTCTCAAAACCTGGGAACTATGGACTAAATGAAAGTCTGGTGTTGAGCTAATGACTTCCTTGGGTTTGGTGGTAATTGCACCAAATCAGGCCATACCTTCATGCAGCCACTCAAAGAGGCTGAAGTTGTACAGGCATCCTCACTGATGGCATTTTTATGTCTTTCAAGTACTTCCTTTTGCAGTGTTAATGATGAAACTTAACATAGATTTTTCAACTTAATAAAGGTATTAATTTTAATGTGAATAAAGACAAGTATAAATGTGAATACTTGTGACTAAAAGAAAGCAAAATTTTGTATAAGTGCCATTATTCTTATGATTTAAATGGTCCTCAGAATTCTCAAAAGCTTCTGAAAATAATGATATATTGCCCTAAATTTTAGCAGATATTTCCAACTTTTTAACAAGAGATGAAAACTCTTTTCACATACTAAGCATGTGCATAAAAGAACTTGTGATATTTATTAACAGGAGCATTTATTAAAGTCAACCCTGGCTTTTGAAAGTAAGATGACTTTATATAAAACTCTTTTCACATACTAAGCATGTGCATAGAAGAACTTGTGATATTTATTAACAGGAGCATTTATTAAAGTCAATCCTGGCTTTTGAAAATAAGATGACTTCATATACAGGAAAGAGAAGTATAAGTTGCTATAAGTTGTTATTTCACGGTTGCTTTGAAAACATTAAAAAAGGGGGCTAAATCTATTTTACACAACAAATTTAATTCCAATTAATTTTAATTTTAAATTAATTCTAATTTCCAGAAGGAATTTGACCACTGACAAAACAAAGCATAACCTTTGGGAAAAAAATACCACCCATTTCATACTCTTTACGGCATGGTAATTTTTGAACCATAGAGGTACCAAAGGATTTTACAGTTTACAATGAAAATTTTGAAGATCTATCTGAATTATAACTGTTAAGTGTCTATATAGATAAGTACATTCAGCAAAATAACTTACTTCTTGACCTTAATCTTCAGTCTATTATGCCAAATGCTAAAAGGAGAAATTAATTAACAGTGGTCACAAACAAAAAAAAAACATATTTCACTGAAAGGTTACCTATAGCAAGATATTACATCACATTTTCCTGACAATATCCTGGTCAGTTCACTATCAGTACATGTCTAACTTGGTTATTAAGTACTTTTCCATTTTACCAGTATCACCCTTCACCTAAGTTGATTATAATCTACATTACCTTCATTGACTTTGCTGAATTTCCTAAATAAAAGCTGATGTTCCATAATACTATGAAAAGCTTAAATAGAAATACTTAAGCACGGCCACTGAGGAACCATAGGGAAATGAAGAAACCGGGAGAGAAAGTTAGAAGTAAATACACAACAAAATGAGTGCTATGTGTAAGCTGGATGGTAGGTTATAAGTAGACATAACTGGAGTTATGTAGAGAATTTTGAGTGGAAATTGGCTGTGGATAAGAGGAAATGTCTATCTAGATCAGAGCAAGTCATTACCTATTAAAAATAATAATAATAAAAAAATAACAAAGTGGAGCAGCCAGATTCACGTTTGTCATGCAGAAAGTAAAAAGAAAATGCAGATACATTTTTTTAAAGTTTTGTTTATTGTTTTTGGTGTGGCTTTTTTTTTTTTATTATTCTTTGATATTATTTAATTTTCAGAAATTCTTGCATGAGGTTAGAAACAGAATGGACCAGAACAACTTTCTTACCATGGAGGTGCCTTTCTTTCTTTCCTTTGCTCATTATTTCTATCTTATTTGTAAGTAAACTTTCAGTGGGAATACTGTCATCTAAGTCTGTGCTCACATCCACTGTTTGGTCTCCAGAAACATTCAGCAAGTTTCAGTGAATGTAAATGTGTGCCATTTTTTTCTCATGGAGGAATTCAGTGACAGGCTTTTGCTTAATACACACTTCCATGTCAGATGCCAGTGTGTCACACTGCCCCGCTGCTGCCATCTGTCACAAGGAAACAAAATTTAACACAATATTGGTGGAAAGGTTCAGCCTCTACTGCCATACCACAGACATCCACCTCTGATCCCATGGGCCAGTGTTTTGAAATAAGAGGCATTACTTTCAGAGCAGCCCTCATAATTTCTTCCTTTTCACTGCAAAGTGACATAGTCAATCTGTTCTACTTCTCGCCTCAGTTTTCCTTTGCACAGTCTATCTCAGAAGCCGTCCTACATTCATACACGTGTGATTACATTGACTTTACTTTTGTCCTTCTCACAACACTCCCTAGTATGTAAGAGTAACTGGCTTGAAAAGTCAGCTTCACATTTCAGAGAAATTAGACAGCATCTCTCCAGAAAAATTGCCCACTATTTTCTAGGCTTAAACTACAAATTGCTCTTTTATTTTAATACATCATTTCTTAGCAAGTAAATACTCTGAGACAGATAAAAGACAAATAAAAATACATAATAAAATTTTCTGTATATTAGCCTTATCTATAGTAGGCCTATTACTCTACTTAAAAATGTTTCCCTGGGCCATTATAATGTCATAATTATAAAGTCTGTGTTGTCAGTAAAACTGCACCTCCAAAGACTCTGCATACAACTTCTGAGGAATTAAAAACTAGATATAAGCACAACACCAGAAAGCTCTTTTGATCTTTAGTTATCATTGCTTCTTCCTAAAATTAATCATTACATTTACTTTATTCTCCTGGTGGCTTTTGGTAGATTATTTCATTTTACCATCTAATATCTACCATCTGGATTTGAGTCCCTAAAACTGTTTTTCATTTTTCAGTGGTGCACAGCCAATAGAAAAAGCTGCCAGTGTATTTATTATTATTATTCATGTATTATTATGTAAAATACAGAACTATTTTAGTTCTCTCGTGATAGTGTTACATTGAATGAAAAATGTCCACTGGATTACTACAGAGGTAAGATCCAAGAATGAAAAATATGGCAGAAAATAAGGAATTATCCTCCAAACTTTCATATTTTAAACCTGAATTAGTAACCTGAATTACTAAACTGGTAATTGCTTAGTGGAGTATTTTTGGGAAATCTGTCACACACAGACAAATTAAAAAAAAAACAACAAAACCAACAACAAAAAAGGTATCTTTCAAAATGACAGATGAGCTGCAACTCCATAGGTCTCACAGGTTGAAAGAAATCAAAACTGAGTAGTACATTATTGATGAAAATGCATAAACTAAGAAGTGTTAAAATTTTAATGCCTTTCTAGAAAAGTTTAGATTTTCCTCTGAGTAAAATCATGTAATTCTATTTTTTTAAATGAATGTGAAACCTTGATTACTCAGTATTCTGATTTATTCCCAGTCAGAACATAGTTGAATTATTAATATGTTATTAGATCACAGTTATAATATTCCACTGTTCAACAGTTCTATTCATCCAAATACCTCAAAAGCACTTGCAAATATAAAACAAACAGCACATTCACAGAGTTAGAACATCTTTCCAAACTCTGAATATGACAGCAGTGCTCAGAAGATGAGTAGTGCAAAGAAATGATAGATAAGAAACAGACTGCAGTTTAAAACTGAGACGCTATTGAAAACATTTTATAAGATATTACTCATTGTCATGAAATAAGTTTTCTGGTTACTAATGCTGAGATTGAACTTTACGATCCTGCAGCTAGTTCTTCATCCATTCATCAAATCCAGATCTTTCCAGTTTGGAGAGGATATTGTGGGCTACCATGTCAAAGACCTTACAGAAGTCCAGATAGATAGATGGCATAAGTAATTTTTCCCTTGTCCATTGATGCAGTGACATTATCATAAAGGCCACTATGTTGGTGAGGCAGGATTTTCCCTTGGTGAAGCCATGCTGATTCACCTGTATCACCTCCCTATCTTCATTGTTCCTTAGGAGGTGGCTGCGTCACCATCCCTGAATGTGTTTAAAATCCATTTGGATGTGGTGCTCAGGGACATGATTTAGCAGGGGGTTGTTAGAGTTACGGTAGTATGGAAAAGTGTGATATTGCCTTTTTTCCTGTAACCAGGGGCTTCACATAATTGCCACAACTCTTCATATATCACTGAGAGTGGTTTGCCAACTAGATCAGTGAATTCCCTCAGGACTCTGGGGTGCATCTCACTGGGACCCACTGACTTGTGGGTGTTCAGTTTCCTCAGGTGGTCAAAAACCCAGTCTTTGGTTTGTGATCACCAGTGGGAGGGATGTTGCTTCCTTAATCCCCTCCTACCAAACTAAACCAAACCAAACCAAACATCTGAGGACTGTGTGATGAGCTGTTATCAGAGAAGACCAAGGCAAAAAAGTTAAATACCTCAGCTTTCTCCTTGCCTGTTGTTACCAACTTGCCTGTGTCACTCACTAGGGGCGGGTATGCCCGCCTGGACTTTCCTTTTCTGACTGAGGTATGCGTAGAAGGGATGAGGTCTGATGGCTGTACAAGGGGGGATAGTTTCCTGGTGACATCCTTCACTCAATCCCCAGGAAGTCAGCAAACTACTCTAGGAAGAGGATCTGCTTGGCATATTGGGTGTTCAGCTCCCTGTGGGGAGGAATCACCTACAATACTTGTCTTTTCTTCGATAATGTAGTCTCGATGTTGGGGGGATTATTGTCTGCTATATTTATTCTGTGTTACATGGATCATAGTCTGAGTTTCCTGCTAGTATGAAGAGCAGTACTTTTTCATGTGTATATTCTCTAAAAGGCACGTTAAAACAGCTGACAGGCAACTAGCATTTTCATCATACAGGAAATTCCATGATTAAAACACTTTGTTCTGGCATTTAATCAGTACAAAAACTTGAAGTATCTTTTGATTGTTTTTTTGTTTGTGTTTGACACAGTAAACATGTTCAGCTCTGTTTCTAAAAATGGCAACTACTTGTATTTTGCTTAGTGAAGAATGGTAATTATTTGTGACAAAATGTTAAAAAAAATTCTAAATTTGTGCCCCACATCCCTGTTTTCCTTTTTGAATTTCTGTATGTGTTGGGTTCCCTGAGTTGACCATATTTGATTTTACTCAAGATAGCATTCAGCTGTACTAGCTCACTCTGCTAAACACGAATATATGCCTAGAGAAACATTCAAATTTCTTCCAAAACTATTAACCAAGTATGTACTTCAGCTCCAACATCAGACATTAAGTGATTAAGAACTACTTTTCCTTGGCAACTGTATACTGCAAACATTTATGAAAGATTTTGGAAAGATGATGGAATGACATCTTTGTCCTTGATAAATAAAACTGATTATGGATTTAATGGCAGCCACCGCCAAATAGATAAATATATGTCTTTCTCAATAAAGAAAGGGCTGTATATATCTCAGCCTAAAATATGCATTAGCTGTACAAGAACCAGTATTTTTCCCACGAATGCTACAAAGATTTATTTTTATTTCAGCAAGGGCTTACCAATGAGCAATGAATGAATCTAACAAGTCTACAAAATACTTCATATGTTTTGCTTAACAGATGTACTATTCTTCTGTTAAGGACTTTTCCTATAGGCCCTCTTAACAGTAATATTCCCTATGATTTTCCTATATTTTACTTTCTTTTAATCTTATACATATAGTGCATTTCAAACTAAAAAGGGAAACAACTCCTGAAAACACTGTTTTAAATAGTTTGCACTCCCAGAGCTACAATGTTTTGTATTAAAATATGTGGCAAAAATCATTTTTCAGTAACTACATCTGCAATGAGTTAGGCACAGATTTACAGCACTATACATTTTCCCAATCAGTTTGTCAAAGTCTTATCTCAAATTATAACTGTTCCATTTATATATATATATTCATTTCTAGTTCTGGTGCATTTAGTAATTTTTAACATTAATCCATAATCACTCTTCATGAAAACTTTGAAGGTGAAAGGCAAAATAAGAATTTATTCCTATGTGTTGTGCAGTTGTGGATGCTTGCTATGCTGTAGAAAGAGGACTGGAGGGAGATTATTAATTTTTTATTTTACTATCTTACTGCTTCTTTTTCAGTTTTCATATACTTCTACATACATTTGGACTTAAAATCTTATGCAGCCTCAGTGGTTTTTAACCACTCAAAAAGTACTTTTGGGTGTAAAATCTTGGCCTTAATGAAAACACCATCCCTGCACTTGTATGACTTATGGGACAAGGACTATACCCCTGTGATTTCTTATTGTGATGATTGTCAACTTCATTTTGCAATCCAGCTTTATAGCTTTTTGTTCCTAGTTGACAGACATATACATTGTTTCATCTTCCTTAGCAATGGAATGTCAGCCTGCGAAATTTGTTGTTGTATACCTTCTGTTGAAGGATATAAGACAAAAATTGATCAAGCCTGCAGAGTAATGAGGCTGTGTACGGAGGCACCAAATATTGCTGTGGTGACATACTGAGCATGGGACTGTTCCCAAATTCCCCAGAGCAGCTGGACATAAGGAGTTATTTTCTGGGACATTGCCTTCTTATGATGCTGCTTCAGATGAAGAAGAAATCATACAGTGGGCAAGATGAGATGGATCTCCCTGTAAACAAGAAGTAGTGTGAATAAGCATTTCACTATGTGCTTTTGAAACAATTTCTCTGGATGGAGACTGCATCTTCCCAGATATCCACAGAACATTAACACAATAGGCCTCCAGTCTTGGTTGGGGTCTCTAAGAAGAAAAATCTACTGACAAAATGTTGATTAATAATCTTTCCTTTGCATAATTTTAACTGGCTACGAGAATAAGCAGTTTAGTCTAACACAGCAAAAATATTTTCTTTTTAGCCTTTTGGTTGTTCTTTGCACTCACGTGCTTAAATAATTCAAAACATAAGCGCCTGCTCCTATTTCTTACTGCAAATGACATCTGTTACTTATGAACTCACAGAGTCGCATGCATGATATTTGCTACGCCTAGATGATTTCCTTTGAAACATGTGCTAACTAAAGATGAGCTCTTATTTAGAAATTTGACAGAAGTTTTGGTCAGTAATAGAGTTACCAAAAGGTCTGTATTGGGCAAGATTTGAACTCAGAGTTTGGACAAATATTTCAGACTGAGGTTTCTGACTTGAAACATTTATCTAAACAGAGCACAAGGAATATGAAGATACTGTACTGAAGTGTTGGAGACAATTCATCCAAGAATAAGGTAAACCTGCTTTCACTCCATATTTTTTCAGAGCATTCTTTGTGTGTTAGTCCTGTTACCATGTTTGCCAAGCCAAAGACATAAAAAGAAAACTAAGTATGTGCTCACAAAACACACTTCTCTCGCACTCCCCTGGAAACATATGTTCTTATCCAATAACATATAAGCTGTACATTACTTGTCCAGGGCACAGTGAGATTGCAATCATAAGCAGAGTTCCATAAGGGTCTGCCACCAATGGAGAAACAAAAGTTCCTTGTTCTCATGTTCTATGGTGGTCTGCTGTTGTCAGTTTGAGAACTTGGACCTGCAATTCAAAGCTAACCTGCAGGCAGTGACAGCCAGGCCTTGCTCTGCCATGAAAACCCAAGAGATCTTCAGTAGCCCAAGAGAATGGTGCCAGGCAGGGGACAGAGATGACTGACATGAGCTGTGAAAGGCCAAGAGATTCAGGGAAAAAACACATCCCACCTGCAGCAAGGAGTTTCTCCTATGAGGATGGTACAGCCAATGTGTGCAAAGCAAGTAGCTTTTACGGCAGCACAGGAATTGACTTAAAATAAGGCTTCCTCTCAGCTCCTGTATATTGTTCCACCCAGAAACTGATCTTTTCTATGACCTGAAATGGAAGTGTGTACATCTGAAACAATGAAGTTCTTTTTCTTTTCCCTTTATAACTCCAAGACAATGTCTGGAACATAAGAAAGGACCCAGCAGTAGATGTGCATTGCCTTATAAGCTCATAAGCTCATAAGCTCATAAGTTCATAAGGTTGGAAAGGACCTATAAGATCATCTAGTCCAACCATCCTCCTATCACTATCTCTACCCAACTACTAAATTAAGTCCTTTAGCACCTCATCTAAACGCTTCTTGAACAGCGCTAGGGATGGTGCCTCAACCACCTCCCTAGGCAGGCCATTCCAGTGCCTGACCACTCTTTCAGAAAAGAAATGCTTCCTGAGGTCTAATCTAAATCTTCCCTGGCGCAACTTGTGGCCATTCCCTCTCGTCCTGTCATTACTTATCAGGGAGAAGAGGCCTACCCCCTCCTCACCACAACCCCCCTTCAGGAAGTGGTAGAGTGCAATAAGGTCTCCTCTGAGCCTCCTCTTCTCCAGACTGAACAATCCCAGCTCCCTCAGCCGCTCCTCATAAGACTTGTGCTCCAGACCCCTCACCAGTTTTGTTGCCCTTCTCTGAACACGCTCCAGGGCCTCAATGTCCTTCTTGTAGTGAGGGGCCCAAAACTGAACACAGTACTCGAGGTGCGGCCGTACCAGAGCTGAGTACAGGGGGATGATCACCTCCCTGCTCCTGCTGGCTACACTATTTCTAATACAGGCCTTGGAGCTGAGTACCCTGAGGACTCATTTCACTGAATGCTAACTTGTTCCTCCCTATTCTACTTTTCCCATCATTATCAAATGCAAGAATATATTTATTTTATATTTACACTGCTAAGTTGCTGTCTACATTTCTTGTGTCACTCAGAGATGTGTAAGCATCAATATCTTTTTGCTAGTGTCGTATTTTGATAAATAGATCTTGTGGCCAGATACATAATTCAGTGTACTACCAAGTGTTTCTGCACTACTTCTTTGTCTACACTGCATGACTGTCTTACTGACTCCTTTCAGTGGGGAACATGACAATTTATAAGAAAACTAAAAAAGCACTCATGATATGTTCTATCACTCTGATCATTCCACTCTGATTTCCCCTTTTTCCTCTTTCCATTTCCTTTGCAGATTTCAGTGCGGGCCCGCTGAACTTAGGCTTAAGAAAAGAAAAGAGAAAAAGCTGTATTTTGCTCATTTAACCATTTTCTATTTTCATGTAAATGATGGAGATGTATGAAGGAAAGACATATTTAGTCTGATTTTTGATTAGTTAAGAACAGAGCTGTAGTACACATATGCTCACCAGAGGCCCAGTCAGAGCTGGTGAGATGATCTGCTTTTCAACAGGCTTAGTTCAGTCTGGCAGTGATTAAGTCGCAGAGAGAAGCCTGAGAGCTATCAAAAGGGACTTCAGGGGACTGAGGCAGTTAGTGGGTAGAGCAGGAGTACAAGTGGTGTTTTACTCTCTCCCTTCAGTGGCATGGAGGGATACTGAGATGACCAGGAAAACCCATATGATAAAAACATGTCTAAGAGGCTAGTACCACCTCAGGAATTTTGGCTTTTTTAACCACGGGGTGGTTTACTTGGAATCTGGTCTGATGTCTACATGTAAGTTCCACCTGGGGCAAAGGGGGGGAAAAGAATTACAGCCTAGGAATTGTCTGAGCTCATTGATAGGTCTTCAAATCAGGTTTGAAGGGGGAAGGAGATAATAGTGAGCCTGGACACAACAGTGTTTGGGATAGCGTAGCTAAGGTTCTAGCAGGGACCCTCAGCCTGCTGCATCTTATGATGTATACAGGCAGCAAGATGACAGAGCTCATCACCAGGACTTTAAACTATATTTGGTGGGAGAAAAGAATGTATTGCTTAAGAACAGAGAAGAGTTAGGCAACACTCCTGCATTAGGAAGCAGTGGAGGAAAAATTCATATTTTTCCCAGAGGTTTTTGGGAGGTACCTCCAAGAAGGTAATAAGACTGAAAACTCTGTTGAGGTACCTCTACACCAATGTATGCACCATGAGAAAGAAAGAGAAGTTGGAAACCATTGTGCAATTGCAAAACTCTGATCTTGCTACTATCCTGGAAACATGGTGGGATGATTCACAGAACTAGAATACCATGACTGAGGGTTGTGAGATTTTTGGAAGGGATGAGGGAGTTGTTCTCTATGTTAAGCAGCGTGAAGAGCTACCCCGAAGAAACAGTTATGAACAGGTTGAGAGTCTGTGTGTAAAGTCAGGGATCACACCAATAAAGGACATCTTGTAGTCAAGGTCTAATAGAGGCCAATTCATCACAGAGATCTTGTTGATGAGGCCTTCTTGCTTCAGCAACAGGAGGCATCCCTCATCCTGATGTGGGATTTCAACTACTCAGATATATTCTGGGAAGATATTATCAGGTCAGTTTGTTATTAACATTTTTGCAATAATTTTCGATGTTATTGTGCCAAGTAGGTCAGTTTTATTATATGTCTCATCACAGACTTGATCGTTTGTATTTAACTTACTTGGTCAATGTTTAACATTTCTTCTTATTTCTAAATCTAATGGCTATCTACTGGATACCATGATTCCATAAAAAATATCTGCTACTTCACAGAACTGTTCAGCCCTATGCTAGTTAAACAGATCTCACCAAAGTTCTCTCTTCTAATTCTCACTTCCTCCACAGTCTCTCTGAGAGTTTTCACAGAATCACAGAATATCAGAATTGCAGGGGTTGGAAGGGACCTCCAGAGATCATCTAGTCCAGCTCCCCTGCCAAAGCAGCTCCCTAGTCCAGGTTGCACAGGTAGGCATCCAGGTGGATCTTGAACATCTCCAGAAAAGGAGATGTCTCTGGGCAACCTGTTCCAGTTTTAACACACTTTTCTGAATGAATTCATACTGGCATCGGTTTTCATGAACCACCCATTACTATCTCATTGAAACACACTGATTTATTTTTGGAGTCCCACAGGCCAGAAATGTCTAGGAGTTAATCTATTTCCAGAGAAAATGAATAGAATAATATGTTTGGTAGCCATCTGCCAACTTAGAATTGTCAAAACTGCAACCAACTTTCAATTTTAAGAGCCCACATTTTAATGACAGCCTATTGAAATCTCCTTTTTATTATTATTATTTTTTCTCATTATCATTATTTAAATGTCAGTTTTCTATCATTCATTCTTTACTTGGCACTCTATATTCCTACTACCTAGCATGGTAAATTCTTTTCTCATCATTTAACTTAATTCCATTTGCACTTCCAGCTTTAGGTTTAATAGATTTATCTTTTTATTCTGTTTGCTTTTAGGGAGTTGCAAGAAAAGAGAAGAATTGCAGAAATTATATCCTAGATCGATTTTGTAATTCATTAAAGACCTGAATGTTACTGAAATAGAAGCACAAATTCTTCTGAAACAAATTTAAGTAGTATTAACAGCAAACATGAAATCAAGGAATTGCTTCAAGAAATAGCTGTTCTGCAACAGATGAAGAGTTTCTCTAATATTTAATTTTCAAACTTTTTAATTTTTATGACAAGACTGGCATATAATCTGAATCAATCTGATGTTATAATAATCTTATTCCAAATTCAGTAATTAGATGGTATCTAGTGGTTAACTGATACTTCCTGAAAGTTTTATATTTTCAGTAATAATTGCTGGGGGTGCCTCAAATGGAACTCTTTTTACTTCATTTTTTCCCCAACAACCCTAATACTTCCAAGTTTTGAGGAGAGTGTTACTCCCTATTTCTCTGTTGGTGGAGAGAAACAACTTTATTTTAGAAAATCCCACTTACATATAGAATCTACTCTTAATTGATGCCATTAAACTCTGGCATCTTGCATGTATGTGGCTTCTCTAATACTGGAAAAAAATTACTGGTAATTGAATTCATAAAGTTGCTCTTAAATTCCTGCATTTGATACAATCTTCCTCTTGTGTTGCTGGTAGAAACAGGAGTGAGAATAAACTCTAACCATAAAGAAAATATGTAAAGAGAGCAATGTTATGTTGTTTTATTGAGAGATGTCTGTGTCATCAAATTTATTATCAAATACTGAATTTTTCTTAAGTTATTTTTAAAATATCTGGGAGATATGACTACAAAACATATTTGATAAAATTATTTAGTAAACAGTTATATTTTTATTAAAGGGTATCTTCTATGCAGCTTAAAATGAGAAGTAGAATCAAAATAACCATTTGAAATACTTGCCTTATGAAAAACTCTTGAACATAAACAGCAGTTGCAGTGGAAGTTTGTGCAACTGTCATGCAGTATCTAAGCCATATCAGGAAAATACAGGACAAGGCCTCATCGCCTCATCTTTTACACTGATAAAATTATTTCCTGCTTTCAAGCTCTTAACACAAATAGTGAATTCCAATACAGTTTCTGCCAATCTGGTTGTAAGCTGAATCTCGTTTATTTCAAGTGGAAAGTCTATAGTCTGAGAGCACAGCATAGACTCAGACATTCTTACCATGTGATTAGATTCTTCACAGAGAAAAACTTGTCAGATAAGCCACATCGCTTTCTTTGCCTGCTTCAAAAGGACACTGACTTTTACTCCTTGAAGTATATTCCCTGTATTAACATGATTGTCCTTTCCAAAATGCACACACTTGGAAACAAATATCCTCTCAGTATTCTCTTCCTGATGAAAGATTAATATGTCCAAAACCACTGTCAAAAGGGCATTTGACAGTGTGTGATTCCCCAGTAATGTCTCTTGAATAGACTGTACGGATTTAATGGTATGATGGTTATCTATGTGAAAGTGGCAATTTGAGCATGAAATAATAGTAAGAAGTACTTCAAGGCATACCTCTTATAAGCATACTTGTTCTACATGGCCTTAGAATAATCAGTGAAATAGATGGTAAGACCATTGGTTAGAAAATTGAAACATGCATGAATGAATGCTGATATCTTTGGAATTTCAGTCTTTTATCAAGATCTATTCAAAATCTTTCCCTAACTCTGAATAAATCCTTCAGTTCTTCATACAGTTTTAATTATGCATCTTCCCTTAAGGTATTTTTCCAGCTCTTTTCCTTTCAGTGGTCACTTTAATAGATGCCCAGCAACACACAAGGTTCTGAGGGTTCCTTAGGATTCAGTTATGACTCCTTACTAGTGTGTACACAGCCTAGCCATTCACATTACTATTGTAGAGTCTGCAAGTATTTAAACTTGAGAGGTATCCTCTCTTACAGCTTGTCCAAGTGTTTAATAAGGCTCTCTTCTATCCCTTCTTTCCTTCCCAGTAATGTTAAAATGCAGCTTGCAAGTCCTGCTCTCAGTCAGATTGTGCTGAGTCACCAATATCTTTAAACCAATAAATACATGGAGAAGAGATAGAAATTTTACCATTAGCATTTAGAGGGTCTTGCTCATGATGGGCCATAAGTTTCTTCCTGGCTCTGAACTTCATTGAACAGTCTGTGAGAGTCTCAGCTCATAAATCAATAGCAGAGATATTGCAATACCACTGCTGCTTCACAGCGTCTAAACGCAGAGTCCTTTAGACTCTCTCCACTCTCTCAGTATATTGGTAACCAGCATTTGGCCTTCAAAATAGTCCTGGCTGGTTTGTAGAACGAAGATTTACATGTCTAGAAGGGACTGAGCTGAGTTTTTGTGTTTTGTTTTTTTTATAATCTTGTTTTTCAGCTAGATGTGTGGAGAACAGTGTAATTCTGGCATTGTCATTCAGCCTTAAAATGTGTATCAAACTGTAAAAAATATGGAAGCAGAAGCTTCCCATACATCATTCGTTACTCAGACTGAATCCTAGCTGGCTGCCTCAAAGGCCCACGATATACAGAGATTCCTACGGAAATGGAAACCTCTAATGACATAGAAATGTTGGCTGGCACTAGTGTGTGGATGTGATAAGCAACTGTGCCTTCACTGGAGAGCTTTGAAAATGCTTTTACCTTGTAATTATGACAAAGTTGGCAAAACTTCTTTGAAATTTCACTGTTTCACTAACTCTGGGAGCTATTGAGTATTACTTGCAGTGTGTTTAACTCAAAGTACCATGGAATAGAAAACTTTCAGACATCTGGAAGGCTGCAGTTTTCCTGCTCACACTTTCCGTTGGGCTAACCTAGCTCAGAGAAATCTGCTTCAAGGGTTGATCTGCAAATAAAATAAAGGCTTTTCTACTTCTTTGTAAGTCTTAAAAGTATTCTTTTTCTGTACAGCAGCACAGCATCTGCGGAGGTTTTACAGGACAGGAAGGAAGCATGTATCACAGACACATCAAAATATTGTTTTTAAGGTACCATGCCAGATAAAGATCACAGAAAGAAACAAATCCACAGAGATGTCATTAGTCTATGGCACAACTCAGCTACAACCACCAGAAACCATGATACAATTTTTCCAGATCAGAATTTTCTGCAGGCATATTTCATGTAAAATCTTGTTTGCCTAAATGAACCATTCAAGCTTGCTCTTTTAATAAGCTGAAGTTGCTCCATAAGATCAAAGACACATAAATGATTGGTAAGAAGACATTTATAGCAGTTGCAGACAAAATTAGGATTATTAGGTTCCACAAACCCTTTGACAGCCTGGCTTGATTGTTTAACCACAGTTTTCTCAAAACCTTTGGAAAGAATACAAGTTTCCTGGGGTAGAACATCAGAAGTGGTTACACAAAACTCAGGGCAACAGACACTAGGCTGAATTGAAAACCAAACTGAGTGCTATTACAAAGCTCTTTGCGTACATGGCTGTTAGCTCTCCTCAAATTTCAGCTATTTATGCAGTAAAATATGGTTCTGAGGTTTTCATATCAAGTAATTTTCATGTCAAGTGGTTCAACAAAGGATTACCTTTACAATGCAAAATTTCTGACGAACACTTTTCAGAAGAGCACTTCAGTGTGGTTTGTCAGTTTAGAACATTAAAGATATAATATTTATCAAGAAACAATGGCTTAAAGTAATATCTTCTGATAATTATGGATGTAGTTTGCTCCATGATGTGCTATGAGTTTGAACATAAGATATCAAAAACATAATGATTTGAGGATCTTCCTGACATCTTTGTTGACACAGCTACACTGTACAGAGCTAAATGTGACTGTTACTTCAAATTAAACACAACTCTTGCCATTTTTTTTTTGTTAAATGAAAAAAAAGCTAGTTTTATTCTTTTTAGTACATTTTTCAGAGGACTTTAACAGAGGACTCCATTCCCACTTTCAGAGAACTCCATTCCCACTTTAAAACCAGAATTATAAAGCTATACTATTTGTGCTTAAATAAAATTAAGACTAAAGATTTATTGCAAATAGCAAACATTTTAAGTGGAATCAGAGTTCTCCTTACTATTTTCTCAAGAATGTAATAGTTTTAAATGTAACTATATGTATGTTGCTAATTACATTTTTCAAATTCACCTTCCCCAGACAGACTTTTAAGACAACTTTTATCATATAATTAACAATGTCAGAAAACTAGCCTTATGTTTGTAATTATTTTAATCTTAGGGAAAGCTGCAGGCACATGATAAGAAAAAAAAAATCACACTTCTCTAAAAGAACAAAGGAACTTCACATATGTACATTTCCTTTATTTTCTTTCTGGAAACAGTGATGGCTGATATCAAATTTCAGATTTTTTGTGGGGACCATCAATGTCCAAAAGTTATTATTTTTTGTCATGACTTCTAGATTATGTTGCTTTAATAATTTTCCTACCTGTCAAAGAGTGACTCTAATTTGTAACCTTTTGTGCAGCTTATCACTTGATAGCGAACTCACAGGAGTGTCTGTTCCTGATTTCCTCTGCCATATCTCCCCTTCATTTGCAGCTATGAATGGTCCCAGGAGAAGACAGAATAAATCTGCCTCATTCTAATAGAAGAAAAAAAACCTGGCTATTCGGATACAATAAAAAGAAATTTAAAAGGCAATGTAAAAAGCTGTTTAGTTTCCTCTCTCACTCCTTTGGTAGGACTGCTCTCTTGAGTGCCAAAACATGAATCCGTGTGGTTACATGTTCTACTCTTATTTTTCTCGTAATAGAAAAACATGGCCAAAATTTCATTTGCAACTGTCTAGATTTTACAGAGTCAACCCCTACAATTCTGTGATTCTGTGATCATTTTACATAATTATGCTGTGCATAATTATGCATTCTATAAGTACAGAAAATAACATGGTATTTGCATATGAAGGTTTAATCAAATTGCACAGGAAAATAACTCAGTGCAAACCCAGGGAGAAAATACTGCATAGGAAATAGTACATATATGGTAGTCTGATCAGACAGTGCATCATTCTGTGCTTTCCTCCACCAGACCATGTTTGAGGGGCTGAAAAATAGCCTTTGTCCTGTGAGGCACAGATGCTGACACACTTGATTAGGGAACTAATGATAAAACTTGTGTTTGCTAATGTATCTGAAATGGATGAATTAGCCACATCACGTGGATGGGTAATGTGTCATATATATGTTGCATCCCATATCATATACAGTGATGTCATGCCAGTCCCCAGGCCAGAGATGTGGTAGAATATAACCTTGAGCATAATCCCAGTGTTAGGGAACTGTTGAGCTGGAAATGCTACAGAAACCTCAGGTAACCACAGCACTATTGCTGTTTGTGAGCACATGGGACCTGTGCCTGCATCTAATCCAGCACTGACAAAATACTTAACAGTATTCTCTGGATGCTTCTATCTTGACAGCTTGTTAAATTCAAGCCATAAATCCAGAAGACATGCTGAGCAAGAGAGACTATACATATTGCTGAAGAACAAAAACAGACATTAGCAAACAAAACTTAAGAGTTACCCTGATGAAAGAATTGGTAAGAATATTGTTCCTTTCTGTGGAAATTCCAAGGGTAGTTCCAGGAAAGGAAGATGCTGATCTAAAGAGATGATAGCGAAGCAGGGAAGCAGCTGGCCCAGGTAGGTGTCACATGCATACAGGTACCATAAATTCAGAGCCCAGTGAGGCTGGGTTGTCAAAGCACTGGATGAAGGTGGTGTGGGTCACCTCAGTCTCCTACCCTATGCTGTTTCCTGCATACAGGCACATCCTCTCTTGCTTTTAATGGACAATATTCCCTGGAATAAATATGCATGCTAATAACCACTGACCCCTCAGAAAACCTTTCTGCCTTGTGAGAAGATAAAGAAAACCTACTCAGAAAAAATCAAAATTGTCCAAACTCTCGCTACCCAAAATGAGGAACTGGATACTGGCTGTATGTGTTCTGAGTGAAGTCTCAGGTTTGCCCATACTCTGAGGAGAAGCTATTTATCAGCAGAGCAGTGAACCATCCCACCTCTAGATTCCTCTGAAGTAACAGAAGTAGTACAAGACCATAAGTCACTTCAGCTGATAAATGGAGTGTGGCTGAACACCAGTTTCCATTTGTTTAGTATTCATTTGTAAAGCATGCTTTCTCTCACATTCCTCTGATTGATCCTACCACTGGTAGGAAAATCCCCACATACACATAGCAATGCTCATATTAGGCAGTGTTTCCCAGGTACATATGTAACTCTTAGTTGCAAAAATGAGAGTTTGGAAGACATTTGTAAATGATGCAGTTTTCTCATAACACAAGTCCCAAACTGCCAAGTCACCATCACTGCCATAGTCTACCCTATTCCTCTGTTGTTTTAGAGCTGGTATATTTCAGAACAGTAGGTAAGGAAATGTTCATGCTTTGTTGAGAAGTGACTGGAGGAAGGAGTTAATGAGTTTATCTTGGATTAACCAGTTCACATACTAGATGCTCAGTGCCATGCTCTGAGCTCATCTGGTAAAAGTCCTATGCAGTTGATCATAATGCTTGACGTAATCATATGGCCACTGGTGATCAAGCTAATTAGTTTAAAGGTAGCTTACATGCGTCTTTATGATTCTAGTCACACCTCTCCGAACTTAACTTCTTCATACTGTTATAAAAAAAATGAAACTGGATCTTTCGTCTTCTGCTTCATGGAAAGATCTGTCAAAGCACCATTTTTTTTTTTAAACATACTTCTCTTCCCTTTATCTGTGTCCATTTAATCTACTATTGTTCTTATTTATTTATTTATTTATTTATTTATTTATTTTATTTACATTTCTAATAATTCTGCTGTCAGTTTGTCAGACACAGTATTTACATCATTAGCCAAAAATACAACATACCTTGTCCAGAAAGTGGTAGATTTCTTGACCATGTGTGGAGTCATCAGTCTAGTTTGGTACAGCCAGAAAGAGGATGCTTAATTAATTATGTGATAATGGGAGTGCACATTTTCGTAATGTTTATGTGGCAAAAGGCATTGCAAGTCATTTTCCACCCTCTAATACTTGGCACAAACTTTGTCCAACTTCACACTTCTAGAAATATAATGAAAGCTACAGGTTTTAGGAGACAAACAGACGTTTTTGTCTGACACGCTCATATTTGCCCACTCAGAGGGCAAAAGTGCCCTAGACTGTTCTTACCCAAGGAGAAGACTTTGTCTCTTTCTATCAATTACTTTTATAAAGCCACAGTCAGTGATCTGGTCATCTGTATTATATGTAGAATGAGCAGATGGAATGCAGGAAGAGGAATGGCATCCAAGGTTTGTCCCTCCAGAATACAGCATGGCCTCAAATTTAATGTTAATTATAACATTAAGTGTTCAGTACACGAGTCCAGGGAAATGAAGAATAAGGAAGCTGTCCTTGACCACAACTTCCATCATAAAGGAGACGTATAAGCATAGAAATCTGGTCCCCTCATACTTCATAGGGTTGACAGAGTGGAGTGCATCTGTTACAGCCGCTCTTTCCAGTGACTTTCTGCAGAATTCAAGAAGGCTGCATGTCAGAAGTGTGCATTAGAGATATCTCAAGCAGGCAGTGCAGATGGGATTTCCCATGTCTGAGATGTCCATCCACGATACAGGTTTGTGATATACCTCTTCATTTAGAGAGGTAATCTGATATTCTCACAGGATATCCAGCCAGAGGAGCCAGGCAGGACTGGCTCCCTTTCCAAATGCATGTATTCCTAAGCAAGTAGTTAAAGCTCAAGCTGAAACTAGTTCTTCCTGAGTGTAGTGTAAATCAGCAGGGGAAGGTCTAAAACTATCTGTAACACACAATTTATGCTCTCAAAATCTTTCATCTTTCTAGTTCCCTGAGGTAATGGAGTAATTGCAGATAATTATTTCAGAGATTATTAACTAATTCATACAGTGAATCTACATGACAGATATTACTCATTTAGCCAACAAGCACAGCTATTTTTAATTCCTATCTAATCTCTGTTCAGTCTTTCAAAATAAAATAACTCACTACCAATTCCACAATTTTTTGTGCTGCTGGCAGTGTTACCAAGGAACCTTATGCAGATAAAATGCCCATGCTTGGATAGGTTTATGATCACGTTTCAGTAAATTTGATCTCCAAATTAACTATAAAGCTTAATGAATATGTTCACATATAATCAAGAAAGCAAGGATGAAACTCTATGCAGAAACAATGTTACACTTACTTAGGATTTTTCAACTTCTATACCAGTCATTCTGACCATTTTGGACACTATCTCATAATATATCTTCTCACTTTTTCCTAAAAGATAAAACCAACAAAAGCATTTGTTCTGAAGAGATATTTTTATCTAGAATTGAAACTGCTTTAAAAAATTGTGTTGCAATTTTCTTTTTAAGTCCAAGTCCCAGATGAATGTATTGCCATGCAGAAAACTTTTAAGGTTATGTGCTTATTAAATGTAGAGAATAATTGAATCCATTTTAATAACTTTCTAATTTTTTACCTGATTGCTCTCTTAGATGACTTACAATTTTTTTTACTTAGACTTCTTAAAATGTTCCTAGCTTTTCTTTTTCCAAATACAATTGTTTCATTGCAAAAATAATTCCTTTCAAAGAGTATACAAGCTGTCTTTAAGCTTCCCATGTTATTTAGGCTGTAAAATTGTGTAAGAATCAGAATAGTCACACTCAGTTAGGAAAAGCAAATATTACAGACCTATGAATAGAGTACTATATATATTATTTCTTCATGTACTGTATATTAAAATTATTTTCTCAATTGGCAGTAATAAAAACAATGCAATTAAACCATTTATTTTTACGTAGTTTCCAAACTGCTTTATGTTCAACAGTGAATGTTCTTTCTCAGACTAAGATCCCCCTGAGTCCCAACAGTAAAATAATAAATAATTCATGAGGTGCAATCAAGATACAATATTGAACATGAAAGTGCATTTTCTTCAGAATTATACCTTTGCTAATTCTTCTCTTGACAGAGACAGAACTCAGCATATCCTTACAGTCTCATCCACCTTCAGCTACCTAAGTTATAGGTTATGCTACATTTTGACATTCTGCTTTTGTGAGATTCATGGCTGTATGTGGTAGAACACAATATAGTCACCACAGTAGTGTAACTGACATGAAATCCACTGAACATAATGCTGCTTTTGCACATTTCTACATATACACTAACACAAGCATAGAAACACGAAAATGAATAAATGTAATTTTTGTTATTTCTTTTATACTTCCTGCTCATATTTAAAAGTTGACTTTACAGCATGACAAGGCTTGGAGCACTCCCAGACCGTTATAAACTGAAAAATCATTATTAGTAAAAAGAACATTTGTAAAGCGTGCATCTGACAGAAATGCCTGTTCTCCTCGTTTACAATATGTCCTATAATATGAACTGACTTTCACTTTTAAGTACAGCTATTTTTCATTTCTTGGACTGCTTACTCATTTTTCTCCCAGTCACTCAGTGTGGAAAATGTTGTTTGGATTGAGAACAGTCTGTCTTACCTGTTTGTAGGGCTAGATCTCAACCTCACTAAACTCAGGTATTGACACTCCCACTGACTTCAGTTATTTCTGAATAGGCTCTGCTCAGGTCACTAACCCTGGTAGGTTCTCACATATAAATACATGGAAATTCCTTGTGTGGGCTGCTGCCTCCCTGGGAATGTGTGAAGATACAACAGTCTGCATGGTGAGCCAGTCATGTGTTCAGTGCAGAGCTGAGATTTTGTCTTTGTTCCTTATCTTCTTCTTTCATATCTTGATTTAAAGTCATTTGGGGAAGATAGAAGAAATTCCATATGCCTCTGTAATATAAGTCATTTCTAACATCTTTATAGAGTAACCAAAAAGATAAAACTCATTTGTATCACTTCCTAGTCATGTTATCTGCTTTGTAGTTGGGTTTTGCATCTTGTTTTATTTCTCATTTGAGTGCTATCTTCTCTCATAGATGAATGTAGTTAGTGCTCTGATTTAAATGAAAGAGATCCCTGAAGCAAATGGAAGGCTGACTGAAGTCATTGCCTTTTGCAGCTATGCCACATATTCAGGAATATTATTAGAAACACTTATTAATAATCATACATTTTGTTAACTAATAAATTAAGCATTCAGCAAATAAGTGTGTAAGATATAGACAGGAAAAGTCATCACAGACTCTACTCTCTTCGTACGATAAGAAGAATAACACCAGAGTGGACAGCACTTACAGGCTTTACATAATGAAAGCAGAGCATGCTGCTTTGCTATTATACATTACTGACTATCAAACAGAGGTTCACTCTGTGTCTATTAAAAATTCAACACAGTGTTCAGATGTTGTGGTACACTAAAATTTCCTGAGTTTCCTGTCTTTACACTCTACTGAACTCATATTTCTGGTGAACATAAACATGTGAGTTCACCCTTCTTCCCAATCTCATTTATTTACTGCAGTCAGCAAAATCCTAATAAGTGACTTGCTGGCATCTAGCCATCTCCTTGAGGGATGCATCTTGCATGTGCAGATGCAAACCCTGTCATCTGAAGCCTCCCAAGAGGCTGCGAGTTTCAGCAGGCAGCGCTCCATCTTGGACTCTGAAAGGTAGATATTTGTTTGACTGTAAGTACTTCACTCAGTCTTGCAATGGCCTCTCATTCTGCAAGAGCACAGTTCTTGCTTCTCTGCTGATTTATCTTACTCTTCTTCTGTAGAGCTGTTTCCCAGGCAATATAAGTATATGCCAACCTTAATTTGCAAAGGGAGTGGCAGATCCCTTGTGATAAATTCCACTATCTTAAGCTCAGTAAGCTATTGCAAGAACAGTGCTCATTTCACATAATGGCCACTTCAGATCATGCTGTTAGTGTAACTGATTTCAACAATCACATAGAACCGAGATGCGTACTAAGGACTTCCCAGAGCCCATGGTAGTATTCTCAGAGTTAGGCAGCTAGTCTAAAGCATAGGCTCTGATAAGCCCCCAGTTGTTGGGATAACAGCATCCACTTGAGGAGAGGATGTCAGCACTTCAAGGGAAAACCATCCCCTTTTTCACTTCACCACTAAGGAAGATGAGACTTTCATACATCAGTGACTGGACGTAGAAAGTCTATTGGATCCTCTGCTCCCCCATGTGTTATGTGCTTGACAGCCAAATCTCCATGCTTAGCATGGTAAGCACATGAGTTGACCTACCCTGGTCAAACTCACTGAGTCACTTATGTAAGCAGAAAGGTCAGGAATAGCTTGGTAAAGGAAGAGAGATGCTCTGCATGAGAGAGTAAGATCACACAGGCTCAGACATGGCTGCTGTGGGCTCAGCTCGCGGTCATTTCATGGGTTGTTATCACACAGACTCACTGAGCAGAGGTCAGCCACCCCAAAGGTATAGCTGCGGTTCACATATGGTTACAGGCAATGGTTACAGCTGCCAACACTTAACAATAGAAGACAAAAAATATGAGCTCCAGGAATGGAAGTTAGAGACAGCCAATTGTAGGGGGCTGTTTGGAGTGCTGTAATAGCTGAACATGAGCAACTGGGGTTGGAAGGGTAGATGGAGTGGGAACAAGTGATCTGTGGGACCACCATTGTTGATGAGGCAGGAATATGCTGTGTCCTGTGTGTGCAAATGGTCAAATGGACCATGGTAAATCTTAAGTGAAGCTTGAGCTTGAGTAATACTGTCAAATAACAACACCAGGCCAAAGAATTAGATGAGCGCAATATGAATCAGCTATTCTTGGCCCATTGGACACCAAAAATACCCTGGATTTGAATCATACCATTGGGACAAATACCATTAATTAGAAAAGACAAAACACATGCTTTTAATGATTAAGACCTTTAGTCTAGACCTCAGGGGAGGAAGTTCCTGCTGAAATCTTCTGGTACTTAAAGCTAATGTGCTTTTTGTCAGGATAACAGTGATTCTGCTTTAGGGGAGCCAGGGTCCTCAGCAGCTCTGGAGAGCTATCCCTCTTTCTGCTTCAGTGGCAAATACACACCCTGTTGAGCTCTCATATCAGTATCTCCCTATCAAAATTCCCCTGCTTGTGCTAACCAAACAGTGGGGAGGCTCTTGGATCACACAACACGCAACAACACAGATACAGTTGGAGCATTACAGTTGGATATTTCTGCAACATACTGCGCTCAGATTTGCTTTCATCCTAGGCTAAAAAGCATCCTGTGCTAGATAAGTGTAAAAAGAAACATCTCAACTCAATGCAGACACTAAAATGATCTCTAACAAAGTTGCAGCTCTTCTGTGTTCTACATTTTATTTTGAGGAAGGAGCAGAGACTAAGCAGAAGGTATTATTCAAATACAGATTAAAATTACTTGCAGGTGATATTTACCAAACTATCAGCTTAGATTAAGAAAAACAGACTCCTCTCTCATGCAGATGTCGTATCCTTAATTCATCCCCCTGAAAATATCCAAGAACTTCTGTGTGCTATTGTTCCACATAGCTTGAGGAATTTGTTTCTTCCTCATAAATCTATAGAATAACTCAAGGGATGGCAATTATACGAATAAGTAAAAGCAATTTAATTTTTACAGTGAAGTTACTTTTTGTTATCTGTTTTTCTCATTAGTTTTCTTCTACAACATATCTGGTCAGCACTCATAACTACTTCTAACTCACACTTTTTCAAATAACTAAACTTTACCAGATTTACTTGACTGCCTACAGTTGAATGGGTTATTGACATGTTTTTTTTTTTTAATAGTTTCTTCTTTTTCAAAAGAGAAATCATTCAGAAGGTAATCTTCATTTGCTGTTTAATTTTTGTTGTTTTGCCAGTTGTTTATTTTTGCAGCTTGAAGCATGCTTCACAGTATCTTTTTGGATTTTTTGTGTGATAATGTGTTTGTTATTGTTCTCTTGGAAAAAACAATTCACTTAAGGTTTTATAACCACATTGGTGGTGTTGTTTTTTCTTTTTTTTTTCTTTTGTTTTTTGTCTGAGCAGCATAGATGCATGCATGTGGGGTAATGTTGGGATACACTAATAAGAAATATAAACTAGTTATTTTGCCACCAGTTACAGAAAGTCTTTATGCTGGTTTATATTTGTTTCCTATTTTATGTTAACTTTTCTTATGAATGCACAAGCTTTTAAATGAATAAATTCTTCAGCTCATAATTTACTCACTGGAATTTGCAAGTAGCAGTGAATTGGCATGAAAAATTTAAAATATCATCAACATATGTTCTGCATCTCTTCATATGCATTCAACAGCATTTATACATGCGGTATTTATAAGAGAGATATTTTACCTAATATTTTGTTTTACTTGACTTCTTGATTTTTTTCCCTATGGTTTATAGAATGTTACTCTCTGGAAAGCATGCATGAAGAAGCAGTAATGAAACTACATAACAATACCTAAAAGAAAGAAATCTGGAGTAAGTATTCTTTAATGAATAAATATTTCCGATATTTCATCTTTTTTCCTACACTGTTTTTCATAGATGTTCTTAGGCCAAGATTTTAACACTGTGAATCTTCACACTATTCTGAAATTATGTTTATGCTTCCAGGTAAGTAAGTTTTTAAATCCTTGTTTTCAGCTACCTTATGGTTTTTTAAGTCAATTCACTTCTTATGCTATCCAAGGAAAGATTAAAAGGCCCCAAACTTATACTAACTTTTTTTCCTGAGCTTTGTAAATTCTGTAGGCAAGATGATATTTTTCAGTCCCCCATATACAACAGTCCTTACTGGAACTACTTCAAAAACCCACAGATAAAATCAAAGCAGTATAAAGCAAGAGTTCTAGTTACTTTTTAAACCATTAAATTCAACCATTAAGTTACTATAAACAGCATACATTAGGTTGAGTTTTCTTGACTTTTATTTATAAAGAAATTGGTTATATTTTTCCTTCTCTCTCCCCTACATAAAACAAAAAGTAGAACAATTACGTGATGGAAGTAGTCCAAATAGAAAATATATACTGTGAAGAGGGCTCTTGGATTTTCTGAAACATTCTCAGTCTTCTCCAGCAAAACAAACATTTCATCAAAACAGAAAGGTCTGTAAACTTGGTGATTTCCAGGAGTTTTAGCAAAAAAAGTTCATTTTGTCCCCTCTAAAACTGTGCTTATCATGCTCAGAATCTAATTCCTTTTCTACCTGACTTCACGACTAAGGGCAATGTTTTTAAAAACTATAAAACCTATAAACTGTATCCTACACGTGTTAAAAAATATGAAGTTATGAATAGAAAATTTTTAATAATGCAAAAGTGATTAGGAAATATTTGTCTGTGACTTCTTTTTATTATCAGTGTATAGAGCAATATCTTTCAAAGCACACCTGAATCACCTCTCCTTTTAAAGTGTCTTTTCTCTCTCCACTGACTATAGCCTTTCTCTTGCTTCTTTCTACTAAACTATAAAACTTCTAAATGTCTCACAAGTGGAACTGTTGTTTCAGAACATTCCTAGGATTTCAGTTGTTTATACTTATCTTATCCAGTGGTTCCAGACGCCTTGACCTTGGGCTACAAACCTAAGGAAAACACATTTTCCCTGTGACTCGTTTGGTTCTTCTGATTCTCTCCTCATTCTCCTGTTTGCATTCAAATAAGAAAAAGTGAAGCTAAGTAAGATCTCAGTGTCACAAAATAAAAGAGCATTAGAATAGACCAGATTCAAAGGGAGTTCTCAATCCCTGTGTAAAAACTACAACATGGTATCAGGATATACTTTAATTGCAAATCCCTAATATTTTAATATCACTTCCTATCATAAAGACAGATTAGTTATGATGATTTGAGGATATGGAGGATGACATTCTGTATTTTTCAAGTTCCACTTAGTCATATTTAAACACACTTCTATCTTTAACCTAATATGATATTTTTTTTCCAAGCTTTTTCCCAAAAGCCACTTAGGTAGTGTGGTATGTGTGAAACAGTTCCACACCCTTATACCCAGAAATTCAAAGAACAGATTAAAAGCCTTACATTTCATTTCAGTTAAATAATTCAAAAGATTTCGGAAACTCCCAGTCATGTGATGACAATACAACTGGATTACTATCAGTGGCTTGAGGAATACCCAGAAGTGTATGGTATGCTGATTTCAAGACTGAAGTAAGAAGGCCGTAAAGCATTAACGGCTGCATTGGTAGGTTTACTATTTTAGTAAATCCTGAGTTCTTAAAGTGCACAATGCATGTATGTCAGTACTCCATATGTAATTTTCTATCTCTGTTTAAATATATATATTATCTCTGACCTGGAAGTCTTGGCTGGGGAGCAGAATAAACCCCCCACGACTCAGGAGGGAACAGTCAGAGATCTACTAATCCAACTGGACTGCCAGAAATCCATGGGTCTGGATAAAATTCACCCAAGACTGCTGAGGGAACTGGCAGAGGTGGTAGCTGACCTGCTTTCAGTCATCTATCAGCACACCTGGTTGACTGGTGAGGTCCCAGAAAACTGGAGGCTTGACAGTGTGACTCCTATCTACAGGAAGGATCTGTAGAACTACAGGCCTGTCAGACAGACCTCGGTTCCAGGGATGGTTATGGAGCAGATTATCTTGAGGGAGATCACTCAGCAAGTGCAGGACAGTTGGGGGATCTAGTGACCCACCTGTTGGATGAGGGAAAGGCTGTTGATGTGATCTACCTTTTCAGCAAAGCCTTCAATACTGTCTCCCACAGTATTGTGCAGAAGGTGGCAGCCCATGGGTTAGACAGATACACTCTTGGCTGGGTATGGAACTGGCTGGAGGGCCAGGCCTAGAGAGTAGTGGTGGCTGGAGTTAAATCCAGCTGTCAACCAGTTTCGAGTGAAGTTCCCCAGTAGTCAGGATTGGGGCTTTTCCTGTTCAATATCTTTATTGATTACATGAAGAAGGGCAGTGAGAGCACCCTCAGTAAGTTTGTAGATGACACCAAGTTGGCTGGAAGTGCTGATCCACTTGGGAGTAATGAGGTCCAACAGAGGGATCTGGTCAGACTGGATTGCTGGGCTAAGGCCAATGAAATGAGCTTCAATAAGACCAAGTGCCAGATCCTGCACTTTGGACACAGCAACCCCAGGCAATGCTACAGGCTTGGGGCAGAGTGGGTGGAAGACTGTGTAGAGTAAATGGACCTGGGGGTATTAGTCAACGTTCGGCTGAACATGAGCCAGCAGTGTTCTCAGGTGGCCAAGAAGACCCACGACATCCTGGCTTGTATCAGAAATAGTGTTGCCAGCAGGAACAGAGAAGAAATTGTCCCCTTGTACTTATCAGTGGTGAGGCCACATCTTGACTACTGTGTTCAGTTTGAGGCCCCTCACTGCAAGAAAGACACTGAAGTCCTGAAGCATGTGCAGAGAATGGCAATGAAGCTGTGAGTGCTCTGGAGCACGGGCCTTATGAGGAATGGCTGAGAGAGCTGGGATTGTTCTCCATCTGGAGAAGAGGAGGCTCAGGGTAGACCTTATTGCTCTTTATAACTACCTGAAGGGAAGTTTAGACACCTGGGGGTTGGTCTCCCCAGAGGGAATGGTTTCAAGTTGCACCAGGGGAGGTTCAGTCTGAATGTTAGGAAATACTTCTCCAGGAGAGTGGTCAGGCGCTGGATTGGGCTGCCAAGGGAAGTCAGAAGAGTCACCAACTCTGGAGGTGTTCAAGGAACATTTAGATGTTGTGTTGAGGGACATGATTTAGTGAGAACTATTGGTGATATGTGGATGAATGGTCTGGATGATCTGTAGGTCTTTTCCAACCTTGATGATTCCACAATTCTATGATTCTATGTTACATACATAAATACACACAGCATAAACAAATCTGTCTTGATAGATATACATACATACACAAGAAAATGTATAAATATACATAGATCTGTAAAATATATAAATTAAATATTTTTTCTAGTTCCAGATGACTTTAGTGATAAGGACCAGTTTAACTCATATTATCACTGCACACTGGACCAAGTTTTGTAACTATTCTATCATCTCTGAGTAAAAATTTGATCCAGAAACAACCACTGGTTTTATTTTACACAGTTTTTCTTTTGAATTTAGGGTGCTCTTTGGGATAGCAATCATGTAATCTTCTGTGCTTTATTTCTGTATAAACTTTTCTGAGCACAAGTTCAAATGTTAAACAAATGCAAGACTTAAGTATTTTTTTGGATGGCATGACTTTGCAGCTGATGTTAGTGTACACCCAGGAAGCAAGACCAACAGTGATATGAAGATTGAGTCCATCCAGAACATTACCTCACTCTGTGTGACCAGTACTCCAATTCCAAAAGACCAAAATATGCCAAGTAACAATGTGTACAGCTCTTTCTTCCTTCACCTATAAATAAAATATATCATCTTCTTCCACATGGGATAGACAAAGCGCAAACACACAGTCAATAAACATAATCTACTTGACAAGTAGTAAATCATGAACTATTGTACTTCATTAGCTTGTGACCACCTGTCCTTTCCCTTATATTATTGATTTCTGGATTACTGTATGTGCACTAATTTCAATATAAACAATTGCTGATAGTGTGCAGTCTTTTTTTTTTCTTTTTTTTTTTTCATCCAGACAGAGATAAATTTAAAACAAAATCACTCTACAGCTTCATACGTCCAGGACGTATACATCAGAAAATAAAATAGAAAAAATGTGTAATAAAATGCAGTCATGCGAGATTTTAGATGCCTTTCAAAGTATCATAGAATTGTAGAATCACCGAGGTTGGAAAAGACTTACAAGATCATCCAGTATATTATATGTTTTCCAAAATGCTGTGTACGGATAAATCAGCATAATTATGCTGATGAATTGCTTAATGAGCGATACCATTTTTTAAAAATGTCAAATAGGACACACTTGTAGAATATTCTTGCATCCAGATTCTTGAGTAATGTCCCAGGCAATTGCATCATATACAAAAAAAAAAAGAAAGTGCAAAAACACTTATTTGGAAGTGTTCTCACTCACAATATATCCTATGCCAAAATGTTTCAATTTTTCTTATTTTGATAGTAGCAGTGCAAGGAGGAAGGAAGTTGCTGAAATGACATAGAAGGTAGGTACATACAATTAGAGCTTAGCACTCATGCTGGTGAAGTTTTTTAGTGCATTAAAGACAGAAAGACACTGAAACCAACGTGGATCTTTCCACGATCCTTTTTTGAAGTAAACTGAAGAAGTTCTCTTGCTTTCAATATATAAACAGTCAAGTTTTTAAAGTTGACTCATGGATTATACAAAGAACTGATTGCTCATTTTTCTCATTCAGACTCAATTCCCAGTTTTAATCACTCTGAGTTGGAAACATAATGCATTACAGTAACATCTGGTGATAATGACTGGAAAAAAAAATGAGAAGAAAATGAAAAAGCACATGAAACTTAAAGAGTTCACACAAAACCTACTGAATAACATTACTTTTGAAATTGAATTTTGGTTCATGTTGAAAGAAATTAAGAAGTACTGTCTAGCTGTAAACAACTACTATTCCAAAATAACAAAGATGTCCTGAAATTTGGTATGTGTTTGTACCAGGGGGTCATATTTACAGCGATCTGCCATTTCAACATTCTTATGGCCTTGTTGTGAAATTCCTACCACACTTGACACGTAAGTGTCAAATATAGTTTGTTCACTTCAGCAACAACATATGTCCTTCTTTCCAGTAACCATCCAGACCACAGCAGAAACCTCAGTAAATAGGAAACATTCCATTCAGGGGATCAGGCTTTTTTGATTATGGCAGGTACAGAATCTTTCAATATTAGATGTATTGAAAGTTTCTATGGGGAGCACATGGTGTCCTTGCAGTCAATGTGCTTTCTGGCTAAATCCACACTGGGCTACTAAATTGTTCTTTTTCCTTTAGAATGCCATTAGAATATGGAAATGCAACAGATGATCACATTTTGGCAGGAAACTAGAAAATAAGGATCATTTTTCTCTTAAGTAGCATTCAAGGGAGGCTAATAGGATCAGAAACTGAAACTTTCAACATCTTAATATTATGTTTCACCAATAAAAATATTGATTTAAAATACTGACAAATTCCCAAGGGAGTTTAGAAGCAAACATTGTTATGAGAGTTCATAAATAATGAAATGGAAACCACCAAAAAAAAAAAAAAGTCATAGACTTTATAGAAACTTTATTAACTGTTTTTGTAGAAATTTTACAGTTTTACTATTATATGTAGTATAACAACAATCAGAGTATCTCTTTACATGGACTGACAATGAAATTAGCTTATCTAATATTAACAGTAATTAAATTAAAGAGTAACAAATTTTAAAAGTGATTAAATGCTCTAAAATTGTTCTCTTTTGAAATGAGATTCTGACAAAACAAATAATTAATTTTATTCCCAAATTTACAAGCTGACAATGTTTGAATAATAGTCAAAAGGAGTAAGGATAGACTCCATTAGTGTCCTGGGAGTATTTTAATCGCAGAATTATATTGTACTTCCTCACCTATCAATCCTTAAGATTTCCACTGGAAGCAAAATATTTTCACATCTGTTAAAGTAGGACTGTATTTTTTCCTTTATTATCAAAGCAGTGATACCAATTCTGTGTTGCTGAAGTGGGTCAATTCAATAGATTATATTACCAGAGCCATCTAATGACTCCCGAAGAATAAAACTAGACAGCTAATTAAGTTCATAGGTGTGTAGTCAATGTTTATTCATTCTCTTTATTTTTTACAATTAAATGCATTCCTGAAAGGTCAAGAATCAACCTTTTTCTGTTAATCTTAAACAATGAGAGATTAACATACAGTGTTGTTCCAACAGCAGGACTATGTATCAAAAATTCTATTTATCTCCAGTCTATTAATGTAAGCTTTGTATATCATTAACTTACCTTCTTTTTTTCTACTCAATTAAATTAAAAAATATCTTTCAATTGACAAAATCATGTAATTTTTTTCTATAAACCTTCCTGTATATTTTAGTTACTTTTTTTTTCTATTTTTTTTTAGATCCTTATTTAGTACTGTTGATAAATTAGTGATATTTTATGGTTCAGTGTTCATAAAGGGTATATTGAGAAAAGTCATTTTTCTACTTTGCATATTTCTTCTGCATTAACAATCAAACTTTTACTGCTGGTTGGGTTTATCTCAAGCTATTTTTAAAATATTTTTCCTCCTACTTATGAAAAAATGATGCTATTGTTGGCTAGAACATTTGCTGGTAAGATACATGCTCACATCATCATAAAACATATGACTGGTAGATTATGTGCTAGTGAAAGAAGATATGGTGTTTAAGTATAAAATTTAACTGTTGAGTGTGGCAAGAAATAATCAGATCATAATTGTACTTAAAATTCAAGGACTTTAAAATCACTGATTAAGCTTTTTACAGTCACACTGATATGAGTATCACAATTCCCATTATAATATTACGTTTAACCCCATTCTTTGTCACTGTGAAATTGCAGAGAAAAATAATCATTGGGAAATGCATGTTTAAAAAATGTTAACTGCATTTTATGTAGCTATTCAGCATCATTTCTGTAACAAGGTACACTTCTAAACTGGAACACCAGTGTGATCACTGTCAACTCCAATGAAGAAAAACCAGTGAATGCAGAATACCAGCCGACAAAGGGTAAAAGAAATGAAGCCAAAACCAGTGTTTTTTCTTTTCTAAGATTCATAAAAATACTTGACAGAAAAAAAAGGAATAGGAGTAGGAAAAGAAAAGCAAAAGCAAAAGAAAAAGAAAAAGAAAAAGAAAAAGAAAAAGAAAAAGAAAAAGAAAAAGAAAAAGAAAAAGAAAAAGAAAAAGAAAAAGAAAAAGAAAAAGAAAAAGAAAAAGAAAAAGAAAGAGAAAGAGAAAGAGAAAGAGAAAGAGAAAGAGAAAGAGAAAGAGAAAAAGAAAAAGAAAAAGAAAAAGAAAAAGAAAAAGAAAAAGAAAAAGAAAAAGAAAAAGAAAAAGAAAAAGAAAAAGAAAAAGAAAAAGAAAAAGAAAAAGAAAAAGAAAAAAAGTTTTACAAAGTTACATTAAAAATACTTCAAATTTTCCTTTAAAAGACAAGTTAAGTTGGCTGTAAACAGTTAACAAAGCAATTTGTCCTCTGGAAGGCAGAAGACTGCAAAAGAGCTCGGCACACCCATTGACAACAGATGGGCCCTCTTTTAGTCTTTGGGATTATTATCTTCTTGTAAAGCATTTTGAAGCTCTGATTCCTGGTAGCTAGTAGACAGATATGCAGTCAGCTGCAGAAGACAGTCATACTGTGTGCAGTACCAGCAGAGGCAGCAGAGCTGGTAGGCTGCTAGGCTGTGCCCACTGCCCTCACACCACACTACTGGGCTGATCTCTGCTGTGCCAGGATAACTCCTCTGTCCTTACATAGACACAGCTAGATCAGGAATTCTGGTTCTGAACACTAACAGATACAGTTAAAGCATTAACAACTACATTCACAAGTACTGTTTTTAATACTCCCCAAGAACCCCATACACAAACACAGACACACCTTATAGTTATGCTGTTGGCCATTTTCAGAAATACTGTACATGACAAGAAGCACAAAGTTTGCTATCCTGACAAGCACAATTTTTCATTTGTTAAAGTCTGTTCATGTAAAGTTGCCAGAACCTTAACAAAACATTATGTATTCATTTGAACTCCGTGTTCCTCCAGCCTTTGTTGTACAAAAAATATGGCCAATACTACGTGTTCCAGCTGCAGGAATTTTTATTCTCAAAATATGAGTGAAGACAACTAAAGGGTTAGCTATACACAGCGCAGAGAATTAACAAAGATCACATGATCTCTATGCTTAATAAAACTGAACAGTGCTGATAATTTATGAATGCTTTGTTGTGCTTTTGTGTGCACAGCACGTTGAAAGGTAAGGTTGGCTGAAATCATAAGCCATTTCTCACACATTCTGCCCTTCTTGGCAAAGACAAAGTTATTTCCAACAGGAGTAGGCATTTCTGCACATCCTGGTTCCCCTCATATCTTCCATTTGCTGAGCCTCAAGCAGCAGTAGCCCTTCAGCACATCCGTAATATTAACCCGTAACTTTGTCAGTTGTAAGACTATCAGTACAAAAACAAATTACTTAAACATCTGTTTAAGTCCCATTTATTAAAAAAGGAAAAGAAGACTTGGAAGCATATATTAGTGCTTTCTGAAGTAAAGGCCATAGGTCAAGAGCTGTACCCTCGAAGAACTGGGGAGTTTTCTTTCTTCCATTATAGGAATGAGAAGGAAAATGAATTCAAGGCACTATAAAACAAACAAGTTAACCGGAACTGGCTTCAGCTTCTTCAGCTTTCCTTCTCCAATTTTCTCCCACCCTTCAGTTTTGAAGTTTGTCACTAAAGTCCCACAGAAGAGACAGGAGACATCAGAGAGATTTGGTTTTTCTGGCAAGCAACACAATTTGCGTGACAAATTGTGCCACTGAACCATGCATGTGTCTGCAGAAGTGTATTTAAGACATTTTAAAATGTCCCATAGTTATTTAGAGCTTTTTTTTTTTCATTTTTATATTATATATTTTGCTTGTATGCATTAACACCTGTATTGCAGTTTTATTGCCTCTACAGTTTATTACACTGGTACATCATTACCATTAATCCATTGACTTATTTGAGAGTTCTGGGAGTTTGTGGTCAGTGCAGTCACTCCTCCATGCCAAAAGTATTCTCTTCAGCTGCTATAAATCCTGTAGTTGGCAAAGAGGCTAGCAAAAAAAAAAAACCTACTCTGTAATGAGAAAGATGACAAATGGAAGGAGAGATAGTAACAAGAGCAACAGGGAGATGCATCTTCTAAATATGCCCTAAAAGAGCTGTGATACCTCCAGGTGAGTTTTGTACTTCCCAAACTAATGGATAACCAACTGACTGGAAAGTACTGGGTGTAATGAGCGGAACAAACTATTCCAGCTCCATTTCCAAAGCTCCTCCTGTCTTTTGCCTGCTGGCAGTAGGAGTGTTCTTGTCAGCCCAATGCAGATCTGAGAGCTGTGCTATCGAAGTACACTAGTCTCCCTCTGCACCCGTCCTGCTGCTCCTCATGGGAGCTGCACATCTGCAAGATGTTCAAAAGCCAGGACACAGATTCTACATTTTTGGTGCCTTGCTTACCATGCCCACTGCATGAGCACTGCACCAGTCACCCCCAAACAGCCCTCTAATGTGAGTCCACATTATGAATTGTTTCAAGAGCAAGTAACCTTTAGTATCACTCAGACTCTGTGTGACATTCGTATTCAGTATTCACAGCGTGATATGATGGCAGCTGCCATTTTTGAATTTAACTGCCCTTGATCAAAAAATAGTCAACTTGGTATCATATTTTCCACTCATCATTAAGCCATGCTATGACCTAGCAAATGAGGATATTGTGTACAAGTGGGATGCAGTGTCCGTGCCTGAAAACCCGTAGGAAGCAGAAGGACACAAAAGACCACTGATACTGTGGAGTCAGTGTGTCCAGTCCCTCTCCACCAATTCCAAAGGTATGGGGAAACAGAGACTCAGGCTCAGTATTCAAGCCTTTCAAGATGACTTGGTGATGGCCCATCTGTATGGGTAATTCTTGCTTTCTGAGTTCCGCTGGTTCATCTAAATGCAAAACAACTTGAAACAAGAACAGCAGAAAAAAGACAAGGTAAATTTTCTCTGCAGCTGAGCCATGACTGGAAAAAAAGAATAAGTCCTCATGGACAACATCTTAAAGTAGATCCTTTGCAGCCTGATTCAGACTATTCTAATCTGAGAGCTTTTGCTATAAAGACACCTGGTAGCAATACAACAAGACAGATTCGGCAAAACAGAAAGAAAATGAGTTATCTTGAGCCTAAGAAAAAAAACGTACTTTCATATTGCATATCAGTGTAGCTTCTAAGATAGGAAAAGACTTTAATGAACTTTGAACATCTGACTCCTTCTAGCATTATGGAAACAAAGTTGTCATTCATCCTACAGTCCCTATCGCAGCCAAATATATCCAGCTCTGGAAAAAATCTGTAGAAAGATACAAAATGAAAGCAATTAAATTTCCAGGTCTCAGAGTTATCACAATATTTTCTCAAATATTTCCCCCTGATAAGCCAAAGAGATTCCATTCAAACAGGAACAGTTTCTAAAAAGGCAGAGAAGCCAGCACTACTAATTCAAACCAAAGCAGGGGCAAATTTAGCATCAAAAGTTTTCAGAGATCTGTATGTTCTGTATAGAGAAGTATATCCCAAGTAATGGTTTGCATCTAATGAGCACTGCACTGTTCAGCTCCATGTAAACCATTAGTGTTCAACACTGTGAAGTGTGTCAAGGACAAGTGATTACTGCCATTGTAACCATCTCTCTGGAGCACCAGGCTATGTGATGCCTGCCTCTGCAGATCTCCAAGGCACTCATCTGTGCTTTGTCTCACAGTTCTCAGCAACTCCTGCTTCTCACAATCAGTGGTAAAACACTTTCTGACTCATCTATTTCTGAATATTATTGTAATGTGATATTTAAAGAATGAAACACCTACAAACCAGGGCCCCAGAAGGAGTCCCAAGTGGATGGAAGATTTACAGCAAATGCACATTCTTCTAAGCAAGAGAAATCCAGTTTCTTGCCCCTGGGCCAGAGACTTGTATCTGTGTGTGTCAGAAAGCCAGAAGACTCACGCCATGGTCTTTGAAGAACCAAGGAAAATTTGCTGTCAATGTGATCCTCTGGAGTGAACCTCACCAGTTTCATCACTGGGCTGAGGAACAAGACTCAGCAGTGCTGGCTATGCAGTAAAAACTCAGGTCCATTTGTCACTGTCACCTTCAGCCATGCCTACTGATTCATTGTCTTCCTCAGCCAGGAATCCTGATTGCTTAACAGCCTCTCACACCAGCACAGATTTGTGCTGCTGTATCAGTCATGCAGGTCTGCTGCGAGGCCCACACTTCAGCAGCTCACAAGCCACACTGAGTCACAGACTAACTCACTTCTACCAGATTATACCTGTAGCAGTGTAAAATGTAAAACCTTCCTTGGAGTGAGATTTCTTCTGGATATGAATTTTAAAAACACCAGTGTGTGGAGTGCAGAGAGCACCACAAGAATCCCATATTAAACACATACTAAATTATATACTATCCAACACCTCTGGGCTCTCTGTGCATGCAGTTTAAACATGTTATGACATTACCAAGATATTTTAAATCATACAAAAAGTTAATATTTTTACAGAAGTATATATATATTCTGATTGCTTTAATTTGGTACATTTCAAATATGCCCTGGCCAGAATACTATTTGATAAATGAGAATATAAAATATACTGTGAAACTTCTGGTGTTTTATATTCCTTTCTCATTGCTACAATTTTCTCCTGTAGCTCTGCTTCCTAATTCCTTGCATCTCTTTCCTCATATACTTTTCAGAGTACAATGACAGAAAGAAATTTTAGAAATATGAATAAATGGCAAATTGAAAGCTGCTAAAATGAAATATTTTTTTCTAAAAACAATTTGGGAAACTACAATAGGATAATATAAAAACTAAGATAATACTGCATACAAATTATGACATTAAGTATGAAATATAGTCATGCCATTGAATAAGTAGGAAATAGTACAAAATATTAAATAAAATGTTGTGTTACAGAACACAAATTATGCTCCAAGTCATGACAAGAAACAGCAAATATATTCAACAGGCTTCTAAGAAGCTGAACAAAACAGTCAGGTGGAATTTAAGGGTACTTAAATCTAGGTGTAGCTATTCCATTCATTGCAGGGGAGTTGGACCAGGTAGCCTTAAAAGTTCTGTTCCAACTGATATGATTCTGTGATGCTATGATTCTTTGATCACCACTGAAGGAAGGAAGGTGGAGAAAGACACTTTGCCACATTATTGGAATACCAGTGATAGCCTTGCCTAGGCCTCCCTGAGGACTACCTAAGATCTTCAGTTTCTGAAGTGCTCATTTCTGAAAGCCAAGTTCATCCCAGTATGTATACTCATACTATTTTTTGCTTTATGCTATGTTTTCTCAAGACTATCTCTTGAGAAACAAAGGTGAATGTGACTGAGTTGTCCTCACCAACAGAAATAGTTATAGCTGACAAGAGGGCAAAGGCAGAAAGCAAAAAAGATCATATATAAACAATGTGTGACGTATAGGGCAATGGGGAACGTCTGGCAAGAGGAGAAAATGGGGTGTAGCAGAAGGAAAAGGGAAATCATAAAGTATTAGGGAAGAGACAGGAGAAAAGAGTAAGATGGGATGGGGGGAAAAGAGGAGAAAATAGGTAACGTGAAAGAGGAACGTCCATAGCCCTTCATGCGATTAAGTAGACAAGAAAAAAAGAGAGAGTGGGGCAATATGCTTTGTTTGGACCCTCTGGCATATCATTATGTTATGGTTTTGTCCAAAACAGGGTTAATTTTCTTCACAGATGCTCATAATGATTGTGTGTTTTGGATTTTTGTTGAAAATAAACATGCTGATGTTTTAGTTGTTGAGCAGTGCTTACACAGTGCCAAGGACTTTTCTGCTTCTGTTGCTGCCCTGCCAGTGAGAAGGCTGGGAGTGCACAAAAAGCATGAAGTGTCAGAAGCAAGATAGCCAACCCCAAATATACCCTATACCATATAATGTCATCCTCAGCAATACAAACTGGTGTAAAGAAGGAGGAAAGAGAGGGTGTTCAGAGTGATGGCATTTGTCCTCCCTAGAAAATTACACATGATGCACCCTACTTTACTGGAAGTGTCTGAATATCTGACTGCCAGGGGGAAGTAGCAAATTAATTCCTCGTTTTGCTTTTCTTGTGCACGTGGCTTTTGCTTTACCTAGTAAACTCCCTTTATCTCAGCCTACAAGTTCCTGCACTTTTATCTTTTTAATTCTCCTGCTGTCCCATATGGGGAGGGTGAGTGAGCAGCTGTGAGGTGCTGAGCTGCCTATTGGTGTTACACCACAACAGGCTGCAACCTGCATGTCATACTAATTCAGACTGAGAACAGATGCATTGATGACACAGGTCTGAGGAGCCTGACTAAAGACTTCTCAACCTCTATATTCCATCCACTTCAGCATTAGCATCACTAACAGGAACCAACCTGTTTCCTGTCCCTTCTATTATTATTGTTCCTGTCTTATGTAAATACTCATATGTTACATAACTAAATTATAAAATAAGTTCCAGCCATCTACATCTGTTTTCTTCTCACCAGAGGTTTGGAGATATCATTTGAAAAAAAAAAAAAAAAAAATATCATAAGAATTTGGATTGTATTAACACCAAACAACTGAACAAATAACAGAAGGACAACTCATTATTATAATCAATAGGGTTCATTTACTGTTTTTCTGAAGTGTAACAGATAAAGAAAGCTAAACAATAATGAGTAGGGATAACACGCTGTGCAATGAGGTTTTAACTACTTCAGTCTGTTCTAGTCACTCCGAATTTTAAACTATGCTTTATGCTTCATTACACTGCCAATTTTCTCATCAAGGGCTGGTCAACATCCCAGAATATACTTGCAGAATTCTACAAAATCAAAATAAGACAAGAATATCATATATTTTATCTTTACTTCTGCCCTAAAATACCTTCACCTTTATAAACAGATTTCAAAACACACAAAGGGCACCCAGCTGATGTACAGTATCAAATATACTTAAAAATAAGTACATAGCATGACATCCAGCTTTACATGACTTTTTTATGTATACTTTTGTGTCCTAACTGATTTTTACCAGTCTGACAAATAACAGATTGATTGTTGCCAGTGACCATCATCTGACATATGGAAAAATGAAGTTTTTGTAATTAGCATCTGCATTTTTGTTATCACAGCATTTTTATCTCAGTTGATAACAAAAGGCTGGGAAAAAAAAAGTTCAGTGTGGCATGTGACACAGGATAATGGCTACCATTATTTCAGGGGTTGCACAAAGAGCAGTGGCACACAACCTGAAACCATAGCTTCACCAGCTTAGAACTGAGGCTAGGTTAGGCTTCTCTGTGAATGTCCCAAGGGAGGTGTCCATCACACCTATTGTTAGCACTCCAGATCCTGGGCACTTATCCAGGCTGCTTTACAGCAGGAGAAAGGGAGCAGCATCTCCAGTGGATGACTCATGTCCCACAGCAGATATTTGTTTTCTAATGGGTTGAATTAGTATTTTCATACATTTCTCTCAGTGTGATTGTGACTACAGTGGCAGCTGAGGTGAGTAGCAGTAGAGTAGCAGCAGCCATGCAAATTCTAGGACTCAAACACAACAAAGTATGAATCTGGAGGGAATGCCTTTTACTAGATCATTTGTCAAAAGATAAAAAGGAGGGCAAGATGAATCTTCTTGAGTATACTTGGCAGAAAAGGTAAATCACACCCATACACATATACATACATCAGTTTCAAAGCAAGCACCTTTGAGGGCTGCTCTGAAAGAATGACCCTCTATTTTATTATATTGGCCCATGACATCAGAGGTTGATGTTGGTGGTATGGACGGTAGAGGTTTGACCTTCCCACCAATATTCCATTACATTTTGTTGCCATGTGATGGATGACAGCAGAGAGACAGTATCAGATTGGCATCTGTTGTGGAAGTGTGTATGAAGCAAAGATGTGTCATTAAGTTCTTTCATGCAAAAAAATAAAAATAAATAAAAAAGCACACAGAGATATTTATCAGCATCTGCTGAACATTTGTGGAGACCAAACAGTGGATGTGAATACAGTGAGAGGTGAGTGGTGCCTTTTTCATCAGTGGTGACAGTGACCTCCACTAGTGCAGATTTTTATGAGTGCATTATGCAGGCTCTTGCTCATTGCTGGTGCAAATACATAGCTAGTGGTGGTGACTGTTAAAAACAGGTTTTTGTAGCTGAGAATTTGCTCTATCAAATAGTATTATTGTGACCTTTGTAATTGTTATAATGTCCATGGAAATAAATAGGAGAGATTAGTTTCGGAGCAATGTGCATACAGAGGTATGCATCTCTCAGTAGAGCTAGGCTTATGTCACGGTTTGTAGGTTTTCCAGCATTTCCTGATTACTTCACTCCTGAGCATAGGGTTTTATACATGTACATAGTGCACTCCAACTTCACCAACATTTCATGAAAATTTTCTGAGAAGTTCCCCCAGGTGGCCTTATTAACCTCACAACGCTACATTAACATACATCTTGAATTATTTATTAGCTCTTGTCTTTCAGGAACAGCACACTATGTGCACATGACAATGCACTGATAGGACATACTTTTCAATGTATGCATTCTGTACATTCACTATGTGAAAAAAGCAGATCTGAAGACTTGATTTTTGAAATCAAGGCAAAAAGTAGGGACAAAAAAGGATAAAATGAAACCTGTTTCTGTATGAAGTCTCAAAACATAGCTTCTGAAAAAAAAAAGTTGAACTATCATTCAGACTTTACAGAATTATTTCAGATATCTATAAGTGCCTTGAGGAATCAGTATTTTTACTGTAACTTAATTCTTTTTGCATTGCTTACATTTGTATTAACAGGGGTCAGACTATCAGGGTCAAGAATCTGGCATGGAATATCACAAACAATAAAGATACATTCTCTTATGTCCTTAACTTTCCTACACCTAAGTTGGGGAAAAATATTTGCCAATGAAATAAAAATTATATACACAACTTAAGATGACTCGAGACACAATTTTCTTGAAACTAAGTTTTATCAGTAAGTTTACTATCTCTACCTCTTTTACTAAGTGCAAGATTGAGGCAGGGAAAAATACACTGAGGAAAAAGCAAGGAAAACAAATATTGTTTCACTGCTTTTTCATTTTGTTTATAAAAGCACAATGTTTTACATTAAATGTTTCCAGAATATTCTTTGATGGTTTCACCTGATGTTTGAAAAGAATGCAGTTACCTTGCTCTGCCTGAATGCTTCCAACTGAAAGGGCCATTTTCCAAAACATGTCAGTTGATTTTACAGGGAAAAGTATCCATGGCTCTTCATAGTTTAGCAAATGTTTTCTTATCCAATAAATAAAGAGATAGATAGATAGATAGATAGATAGATAGATAGATAGATAGATAGATAGATAGATAGATGATTAGATAGATAGATAGATAGATAGATAGATAGATAGATAGATAGATAGATAGATAGATAGAAAAAAAGGTTGAGGGAGGGAAGAAAGGTCTTTTATTAATATGGTCTTTTACTTCATAAAAAAATGATTTTAAAGCAGTAATACATTCGATAAAGTAGTCATACCAGACATCGGTACTTTGTGGGTGGTTAGAGATGAAAATTGTGAATATACTGGAATTATGAAGGCATTTGATTAGCTAAAGACCTTACAATTATTCATGCATGCAATGGCAATATTGATCAATTTATTTGTCTTTGTTATATTGAAATACAATATTGATAAGTAATATCTTACAGAAATTATTTTAGAGGGTTGTTTTGCGTCTTTAACAGAGAGATTTGTGCAATGATGACTGCTGGCAAAGGTTACTCACAGATAGAGTCTATGCAGAAAACCATTTCAAATGTGTCACTATCATCTGATTGATTAATATCATTAAAGAAAACGACTTTGTCTTTTTATATTTCTCTTCTCGTTGTCTAATCAAAGGTAACCTTTTTTTTTTTAAAGGAACCTTCTGTTCTTCTTCCAGTTTTCATACTTTCAAAAGTTGACCACCTGCTGTCACATTTGATTTGATTTAGTAGCTTAAATGTACTCCATCTGCTTATCTTTTTTTTTAATAGAATAATAAACCTTAAAAATCGATACAAGTTGACTTAGAAATTGCATAAGAAAATATATTCCCAAGACTTTTCCTCTCTCTGCTTATATTTTCCTTGGTTCACATCAAGAGGCATCAAGGGAGTTGTATTACTGTTTATTTTAGAAAATAAAAGATTTTAGTGAAACTACTGTGGTCATTAGAAAAAAATCATCATTGATATAAATGTTATAAAATATATATATATATAAATTATGCTTTATATATAAATGTTGATTTTACTATTTTCAATTATGCAATTGTGATATCAAACATGTAAAAATGAATTTCATTTCTATCTTTGTTTTTCCATTTCTATGTGCTAAAAATATCTGTCTTTCTCTAAGGATTAGGGAAGTTGAGTCTTGAGAAAAGTACCCTTTGATTCTGTTCAAGCACTGACTGATAAGTAACTGTGAGACATAAGTGTGTATGTAAGAATCCTAGTGTTCTCAGGTAAATTAAGATCACAGCATTAAGCTTTCAGATACATGTAAGTGTCACACTCATAATGTTAGTTGGTGCTTTTAGAACTGCACTTAAAACTATACATTCTCAGTTTTATGGTACAATTCTTCTACGGCTTTACTCACAAGTAGCAAAGCTTTTCTATTCCTTTATTGCTCCTATCAGTTGTTTCTCTGACCTCGCATATTTTAGCTCGTCCTTGTGTTCACTGACATGTCCAAAGAATTTCTAAGGTTTACTGGAGAATAACTATATAAGTTCAAAGAATTTTTAGTACTAACACTGTCCTACAACAAAGTCTTCACAGCTATTATCTGATTAGAACATGTTGTAAAATAAAATAAAATAAATCAGAGCAAACAGATTCATAGAATGTTGCAATTAATACGTATAGTTTGATACTTTGCCAAACAAGTGACAACAAAAAATAAATTATACAATGATTTTCCTTAATCCTTGAAATTCTACTCAAATTATTTCAAACCTCACCTTTTTTTTCCCTAATAGTAATAAATAATACATTTGCTTTTATACATGTGTTTTTATGTCTGAATCCTTTTTTTCACAACCCTTCCTATGATTTCAGTTTTCATCCTTATTCTGTTTCTCTTCCAATAAAAAGAAAGAAAATTTTCAAAAGAAACATAATTACTAATAGAAATATGTTCCCATGCTTTTTTTTCTTTGAAATAGTCACCTTTCCTTCCCCTTTTCTCAAAACGCTTCAAGATGTAGGATGCTTATGATCCTTTTTGCATTTGAAGCTTTTTTACCTTTCTGTTAGTAACTTAGTTATGATCTTCAGTTAAGAAAGAGATGATAACTAAACTGAACCAGGTAATGGGGACTTTTCTTACAGTGTTAGTGGGCTACTATCTCCATCACATGCATTTACACCTATCTAGGGCAAACTCTAAATACCAACTTAGTAATTAAAACAGGATTTTTTGCCTGTCTGAACTTCAACATTAGTAGCTATATTAAAAAGACATAACTCAGCTACACTTAAATAAAAATCCAGTCTCCCCTATTTCTGAGGAATAGAAGGTCCATTAAGAACACAAATGCCAATTAGTAACAAAATTCCCTCATGACATAAGAAAGATTCAAAGCAGATCGGTAATAGTCACACACTTGCAAGGACACTCACAAAGCTACTAGAATACATATAACTTATTTATAATTACAGTGATATATTCCAACACCATTAGAACAGCTTTTAAAAAAAGTCTCTGATCATAAAAAATACTGTGGAATGAATGAAAAGCTTGATGAAGTAGAAGCAAAGCCAAGGGCCATTAGTGCACTGGGGGTTAGTTCTCCATTATCTTTGAGAGATTCAAGGCTTCATTGTACAGTCTTAACGTATGCAAGCAAACTCTTAGAAGAGTGAAAAACCTCACACCTCCAGTACTAATGTTCAACTGAATGCCACAGGTCTATTAATAGAGCTCCTAAAACCTAGGGAGGGTCTCTGTACTATCTAAGGCACTGCTGTCAGAGTTGACAAGGTCAGCTAAAATTCCCGTGTGAATACAGTGACTGAAATTGCATGGGCCAAATTCCTCTGGACACATCTAAGCTATCCTGGCATGAGAAAGCGATAAAAGCGCCACAAAACCCATCTTATCTCCTTCAAACTTGAAAACACCCTTTGAAAGTTTTTTTTCACCTTGTTGTGCTCCCTTTCATTTGACCATTAGCCAAATCACTCAATAATCTCAACAGCTCCTATTAGGGGTGAGTGGATTTACGTCACTGCTTTCCCAGGAGGAAACCAGATCCCAGCAGGTTGCTAACATGCTTTCTAGAGCTGATGATCAGGTCACATATAACAAAAAAACATAAATTTATTCTGATTTCTCCCTTTCCTCATCTGAACTCTTGACTAAATTTACAATGTTTTCTTTGAGCAATAATGAACATCTGTGACAGTGGGGAGGCCAAAATAAACCCAGTCAAGGAAATTCTATGTAGTTACACTAAACAAGTTTTACTCACAGGTTTAGGTTTCCTATTAAAAGGAGTACAAAATGTCTTCTTGTCTAGTTTTATGTGAAATTATACATATTACTGAAAGTAATGTATGTAATACCAACAGGTTTCCATATTCTTAAGATTATTTTTTCACTCATATTCTCCTGGAATGAAAAGCAGTTGTGCAGCTTTCAAGTCATAACAAGAGGATCAATGCTTATTGAGTGAAATGTTTTCTTTTACCATCATGATGAAAACCAGCCGTTGCTGGTAGGTAACCACTATAAGCAATTCAGTTATCAACCATTATCTAGGGCAAGTGTTGACCTGGCCTCAGCCAAAATCCTTACTGTTTCCATTGTTGTTCCTCTTTCTCTTTCCCTCAAAACGTAGTTATGATATGCAAATTGTACATGAAAATAAAAATCCCATGTAATTAATCCCAACTACAACAGTTGGCAAAAAGTCATGGTACAGTGATGTTCTGATCAAACCTTTTCTATTATACTATTCTGCAACATAATGTAGATTGAAGAAGTGATCAGTGATTTGTACACCCATTTCATTTCTTCAGAAGTACATGTATGCCTTTCCTTCTTTCTATAACGTTTTTAAATATCTCAATGATAGTTTGCTGTGACAACCACATTGTGCTTTTAATACAGTTACAAAAAAGTTCTCATGTGGTGCATTGCAGTTTCTATGCAAAAGTGACACAGTCACTTTTGTAGCATTTTACATAAAGTCACTGCAGCTTTCAAATAAGCCATCTGTTGCTAATCCTCTTATTGCTAGTCCTGCAATCCTGACCTAGCAAAAGATGCCCCTGGATATGGAAAGGGGAAAGAATCAGGTGACCCTTTAGGATCCCTTCTAAATAAACTGTTTCATGATTCCATTATATTTTTCATGACAAATCAGTTACCGCTCCTTTCATCAAGATTCAGAAATTTTAAAACCTGATTGGAGCAAAAAATTCAATGTGTTACTACAAAAGTAGTGTTGTCTCTAAGGACTAATGATGTAGTGTCATAAACTATGACTACCCCTATATAATCAGATTTGGAACACAGCTATAGCATACTTCAATGGAAATATAGGTAAATCCAAGATAGAAATTTAACACATTACTGGTATCTAATGATCACTTTAGAGATTTTGCTAAACTAAGCAAAGATGTCAGGAATGCAGGACTATCCTTTGAGAACTGCTTCACCCTTCTGTAGTCAAGAGGCTTGCTGACAAAAAGCTGCCAGCATAAATGACAGCCATCAGTTAAAGACCCTAATTCATCTAAGCATTACTCCAATTGATTCCAGCAGCCATAGAACTCAGCAGCCATGCCATCCAAATAATCACAAACACGTTAGCTTTTTTTTAAGGTCAGACTTCTTCTTTCACCATGATAATATCTTAACATTCTAGAAATCCCACTCAGGGTTTGTGTGTTAAGCATAACCTCCTTATGTACATCAGCACCACCTTTATATCTCATCATCACAGAGGTCTTTCCTGCCGTTTTGCTCTCAGTCTTTGCCAACACTTTTTATGCAAGTAGGGTATGCTGACAAATGTGATACGAAGAGTTTCTACCCACTTTTCCTCCTTACTTAGAAAGAGCTCTTATTTTTAGCCTGAGAATCAAAGTATCCACATTCAGAATCCTGGTTTCTCTGATGTATGTTTTTAGACTTGGTAATGAAAGACAGAGCTAAACAGAAAAGGTCATTCATAATAAAAGTCTGAGGTGTTGTCTAACAAATGTCAATTTGTAAAGAGCATGGAATAACTGATTTCTAAGGACCTTAGAGGAAAAGACAGGAAAGTCTTTTGTTTGTTTGCTTTGTTTTTAACTGCTAAGTACTATAGAAATGTTGCTTCAAGTTGCTCTTGTATGTGATGAGAGTGTTGGAAAAAAAGTGATTTTTTCCTAGTGAATGTATGTGCTAGTTTACACTAAAACTAAGAGACTGCACACAAACTTAGGAAAAGAGGCTTTATATTCAGATACAGGGAGAGACAGCTTATGTGTCTTTATGATTATGACTTACAACAAACTGTATTGACAAGACAGAAACTAGGAGACACAGTTGTGAAAAATAAACTAGAAGAAATTTTTAAATTATCCAATTTCAGTTATCTGGCCATAAAATCACCTAGGGTGTTTTGGTCTTAAAAAAAAAAAAACAACATACTGCTCCCAAAGAATATTCATTCTTGGCTTTTCTTTTTTAAAGACTATTTTCTCCTTAAAAGTCATTTTTCCCTGTTTGGGATGTGCTGAAATAGCTCCTAAGTTCCCTGGCATAAAGCCAACACTGACTGCTCACTGAAGTGATCATACAGGAGAGAAACAAAGCTGAAGACTAATTCTGTTTCAGTGCTGGCTGGTTTTGAAATAAACAAATTAATAGATATCATTCCACCCTGTGCTCACAGGAAGTTGTGTAGATTATGTAAAATATAAAATCCACATGTTCCAGTATTTGTGCCAACTTGCCCCCAGGTGGAGGGATACAACCTCTTTCTTTGAAGGAAAATTACATAGGAGAAAATGGGGATTTTTTTTTTAACTTCTAAAGTCTCTTAAGATTAATGCTGAGATCAATAAAAAAGTATCCTTCCTATCTGACTAGTGCTACTAATCACTGCAGAGCTCAAAAATGCTGAAAGAGTAGATAGACAGAAGATCTCCATCAACATTTGCAACAGCTACTAATCAAAAAATATGCCTTCTTTCTGTCTTTCTTATCATATATTGTCTACAACCACTTTCTTTTAAGTATGGTATGATAGTCACCTGCTGGGAGCGTACTTCAGCTTGTATTCTGAGTCAAAGTTCTTTGGTATGGGCATAAATAAATACTTTCCTGTACTCCAATGAAATTCAAGATAGCAGTGAATATTGACTTTCAGGGATCTGGCATGAATGGCACAGTGTAAATTGATTTTGACAGCAAAACACTGAACATGCAAACAGGAACACTAAGACACATAGATTTTGTAAAATATTGGAGGTAAAATGTTGTATACATTACAAAACAACTTGTCTACATAAATGTTAGGCATCTTCAATTAAATATGAGAAATATATTCAGCTCTCATTTTACATTTTACCTTTGATGTATGAAATGATTGAATTGGAGTCTAGTAATAAGAGTCTAATAAAATCATGAGCTGTTCTATAAATAGGCATTTCATTTTTGACATTCATAGGTCATCACTGATTTGCTATAAGAGTTTAATGTGACTTTTAACCAATCAGCATAAATAATATATATATATATATTGTCACGAACACACATAAACATTTTTACTGAGTAGTTGCATGGTTCTCAAAAAGCTCTCTGTATGTCTCTATCACTGTAAAATATTCTTAGATAGGTGGATTTAAAAAAATAAAAATAAAAACAAAAACGAAACAAAATAAAAAAACCTTGCCTCATCATATTTCACAGTTGAAAATAATTATAAGTCAGACATAAAAAAAAAAAATCCAGAAAAGAAATTTTCCTTTTAGTTTGATTCACGGAACTGTCAAGAAACAGAAGGATACTAATACTGTAGGATAATGAAATTGATTTGTAGAATTATGAATGAGAAACTTTTCCTGCATAATTCTTTGTTTTTACAGACTTTTGAATGTCTGAGCTTAAAAAAATAATAATCTAAAATATTCATGCTCTATTCCTATATTCTTTTAAAATTTAGTGTGTGAGATTAATAATGAATTAGATAAAAAAGAAAACAAAAACCCCGAAGCTTCTAATATTAAAATCTCCTCAGATTGTTCATTAAATATCATGATTGCAAAAAGGTTAAAAAAAAATCAATTAAGGAACATACTGTCCATTGTTAACTACTTCATAATTCCTATAATGACTTTTCCACTGAACATCTGACAAAATTCATAAAAATATTTCATCTCCTTTTGCGGATGAATTTAAAGTTAGCTTAAAGTAAGAAGAGCACTTAACCTGGATACTTGTCTCTCACTTTCAGCACTTTCCTCCAAATTCTGTCATTGTTTATGTTTCAGATAAATCTTAGTCTTTAGCATACTTTTCTTGGACTTGATGATTTGTGGATCCCTTCTAAATTGGGACATGCTATTATATTTCAGTTTGACTTTCTAGTTCTTACTCCACAGCAACCGTAGCTTTTATACCTCTCCTGCTTTTTTAAGCTGCAGGTGCAAATTTTGCATGAATATGTTGTTTGCAGAGACCAATGTAATTTAAAACCTGTCTTGAGTTGTTTCAGCATTCTGGCCATCATCACAGACTTAAAAAAATCTCATCCTTTCTCTACATAAACAATAAAGCTACTAGAAGTATGTTTGGTCTTAGCCACCTCCCCTTACATGTTTTATCAGGTTTGTCACAACTGTGCCAGAGATCTAGAGTTCAGTCAAATTGGTCCTCACCTTCAGTGCAATTTAAACAGTTTTAAGTATTCTAAACAATGCAAACTTATTTCTGTCTGCAACCTTTTCTGCTCATTTAAACAGAGAAATGAAATGGAAGGGAAGGGAAGTGAAGGGAAGGGGAGGGGAGGGGAGGGGAGGGGAGGGGAGGGGAGGGGAGGGGAGGGGAGGGGAGGGGAGGGGAGGGGAGGGGAGGGGAGGGGAGGGGAGGGGAGGGGAGGGGAGGGGAGGGGAGGGGAGGGGAGGGGAGGGGAGGGGAGGGGAGGGGAGGGGAGGGGAGGGGAGGGGAGGGGAGGGGAGGGGAGGGGAGGGGAGGGGAGGGGAGGGGAGGGGAGGGGAGGGAAGGGAAGGGAAGGGAAGGGAAGGGAAGGGAAGGGAAGGGAAGGGAAGGGAAGGGAAGGGAAGGGAAGGGAAGGGAAGGGAAGGGAAGGGAAGGGAAGGGAAGGGAAGGGAAGGGAAGGGAAGGGAAGGGAAGGGAAGGGAAGGGAAGGGAAGGGAAGGGAAGGGAAGGGAAGGGAAGGGAAGGGAAGGGAAGGGAAGGGAAGGGAAGGGAAGGGAAGGGAAGGGAAGGGAAGGGAAGGGAAGGGAAGGGAAGGGACACTTAATTGAGAAATTTTTGTAATTCTAGCTTTGTCCAAGGGTACCATATATAGATTTATAGTTTTGAGTATCTACGTAGTTTACTGAACTTCTGTATATACAATCAAATAAGAAAGAATCTGGTGTTTTGTATGATAGTTTTCTAAGCTTATATATTTATCTGATATTTTGATCTTCTCAGTGGATGTGATCTCTTACGCATTTCCCTACTATGAAAAAAACCTATATGTAACATTAAAAGACAGAAAAACCTGAAGATTTCAGATTCATAAAGATACCAGTTTTTAGTACTTAAGTTTAAAACTTTAGATCAGAAGACTTGGAAAAAAAGGCAGTAAAGTAATGGTCATTGAAAATAAGTTAACACTGTTAGTAGTTCATTACCTGAAAACTTTACCTGGAATGTGAGGAAAGGGGAGGGGAACAATTGTGTTCTAAACCCAAATGCAATAAAATCAGACAAGGTTTTATGATATTCACTCTAGAGTCTAGTAACAAGGGACTGAGGGAAGCATAAAAATGCCATGGATATTTGATATGTGGCTACCTTGAAAGCAACATTTTCAAAGCTCCTTGATTTGAGAATTGAAGTTGAACCTTTTCTACACTGGAGATAGTAACTGTTAGAGAATGACTTTAGGGAGTGTTGACTCCAATACATCTCTGAGAAAGTGTGCAGATTTTCTAGAATACCCATAAGGCTCTCATACTGTTCCACTATGACCTGCTGTCTGCAAATGCTAATATTTCATAGTGGGACAGGAGTTAATGAAATTTCAGGGGACTGAGAACAAAATAGGTTTTAAGTGGTAATGTGCCAAATACCCCCTGGAGCATATTGCTGAGGTTCATGGAATTTTGTGGTTTTCCTTCCAGTTTGCTTTAAAATAAGAATAAATTAGAAACATGCCTCCTCTGAAGAAATTTGGCATTACAAGATATGTAATGGAAGTTATATTATGTACTTTAAACTCTCTATGGAAAGTACGCTTTTAATTTTTGATAACTGTGCTCAATATTCATTAGCATGCCACTGAGGTTTTTTATTGGGCACAGCTCTTCTCAAATAGCATAAGTTCAGATTTTTATTAGAAAAATAGAGAGATGTGGTTGAATGATGGTATTTCAAATATGCTGAAGACGTTGCATGATTACGCACACTTAGTGGAGACAGGAATGATCTTATGGTTACAAAGAATTTTTCCTTGAAGTTCCGGTGTGGCTGTGAAAAAAAAAAAAACAAACACATTGATGCCCTGGGCTCTACTTCCCCTTGGTAAAGTAGAAACGATGCTTTCTTCTCCCACCTTTGCTCTTTTGACTATTCATGTTTTTCCAAGCTGAAAAAAATTAATAATAGGGTTCATAGGTAGCCGTTGCTGGTTAGACATAAAGAAATATTCCTGTGCCAGTTTGGCAAAGGGAGAGAAAAAATAACAAAATATCAAGATTCTCATGGGAAAAAACACAGATGTGATCTGACAACTTGAATCTCAAAAGTCTTCAGGTCAGATCTTCAGCTTTGCAGAACTATGTTCAGTTTATCATAAGTTGTACGTAAATATTATATATTTAGTTGATGAATGCAGATGGTATGTTTACCATTGATCAGGGAATTAAATGTACACTCCGGAAAGCAAGACCTGTGGATTCAGAGACAAAAAAAGTAATGAAAAAGAGTGTGAGTTGGGGATAAATAACATAATGATTTCTAAAAGTTTTTGATTTCTGCATACTGTTGATCTTCCTGCTGCTGAGTAAGAAGAAATGATGAAGTGATGAAATATTATGGGAAAATCCATTATTTCAGCATTTCTGACCTGACCAGAACCCAGTAAGAACAGGATAGTCAAAGTTTCTTTCCAGATATGTGACTCTGCAAATTCATAATATGAGATGTGTGTAAGCATCAGGGTCCAAGTTCTCAGAAGTGCTAAGTACATACAAATCCCCCTCAAGCTAATGGGAGTTACAGGTATACCCAGCAATAGTTACAGTGAAGATATCAACACATTTAAGGGTTGTAGGCTTAAAAACCTGTCCAAAGCACAGAACCTCTAAACTCTGCAACAATTTTATTGCTAATTTTAGCTCTAACTTTTCCTTAACTTTTTTAACCTTAATTAAGAATTTTTGTTTTCTATCTACAAAAATGGCAATTCAGAGAGCAAATTATCCTCTTTCCCATGTTTCAGTGTTCTGGAAAGCACTGCAGGCTCAGCACTGAGCCTTACCACAACACCTACTAAAGTCTACAGAAAGACTGCCACTGACTTCAACAAGGGTTAGATTAAGTGATGTAAGCTGACAGATTTTCATGGTCTAGATTCTCAGCTGTTGAAATCCCCTTCTTAACAACACCATCTGAGTACCTGATCCTCTGATTAACCTTTATTTTTCATCTTATATGCTGTACATCCTCAAGGTTAGTGGAATTTCCCATGTAGAACCATCATTTTCAGAACAGACATTTTGTCTCAATACACTACTCATTAAGAACAATTTCTTGAGTATTAATCATAAATGACTTTCAGAAAAAGAAATTTTGTCATGAAGTGATGTTTCTCTGGACATTAAAAAGCTGTGTTCTTTCCTCTTTCCACTTCTTTGCACTTGAGAGGTGTACAGGATTGTGAGACTTGAAACAACGGAAGAATTTTGTTTCCCATAACTCAGTGGAAGTATTTCACTGATAGACATATGAATCTTTTTATTTTTGAAAAGAAACATACACATCAGGATCTATACAGAAGGAGAACAAAAAGAAAGAAAAAAGCAAATGTGCAGTATTATATATTGAGTGAATTTTCCAAATTTTCCATGATGCCATACACAGTGGTACAATAGAACTGGAAATTACATTCTCAGAAACAGTAGTTGCAGCACTTCATGATGAGTAACAGATCTCTCCCTGGTATAACTGTTAATATATTCACTGTTCATAATATTTTAGTTTTTTATTTGTGACAGCATAAATTCAAAGCAATCAAAAATTTGGATCAACTTGTCCAAGCATCCATGACCTGAAGAATATGGGTATGTATGTTTTATCTAATAGTTTTTACTGCCTGGCTGATGAGTCTTGGTAAAAAATTTGGTTTAGAAGGATAACAATATTCATAATTTCTCTGTATCTACTAATTCCTACTGTTAGCACAGGGAGTAATACTGTATGGAATATAATTTTGGCAGCGTTTTCAGCATATCCCAAATCATTAGAATTTGTTCAAAGCTATTAAATACTAATGTTTAGTATTGAATACAAGGTAGCAAAACGTAATGTTCAAATAATCTGGTCATTGTAAAATAACTTGCAGTTTGCATTTCATTTTTATATCCAAACTAATTCAGATTTTCAATGCAAATACCTTGATATTTCTCTATACTCTGTAAAAAAACTGCATGCAGTGACAAAACTTAATAGAATGTATTTATTTATAGGTATATTGCTTGTGGTTGTGATAGGTTCAGAACAGTAAAAATTCTTACACTGTAACCTCTGCAGTAAACTATTTGCCCAGAAAACATCTTAGAATATTAATCTGTATTGGGATTGATTAATTTTTCTTAAGCCATGATAAGGTTATAAGGTAGCAATAATTAAGAGGGTAGTGATCACACAGTATATTTGCAATCACATTATGGAATATATAAAATAGCAATGCAAAATTTGGGTAACATCCTGAATGAAACAAGCAAAAATGGAATTACATGATATGTTAAATTTCAGAAAATACTAAGTGCAGCAGGGAAGACTTTTTTGATCAAAGATGTTGATTTTCCTGGGATAAGACCAGAAGCAAGTCAGAACAAGGGGCAATGAAGCTTTACACAATTCTTCATTCAAGACAAGTGAATAAGTGCATAGTGAGCAAGTTACAGACTATAGTTCAAGTGCTAAACCACTCACACAAACTAAAGGAGTATCTGTGGAACACTTTGATTTTAAACACCTAATAACAGACATGTCCAACCCGCAGGCCACATGAGGCCCGGCACAGCTCACAGCATAGACTGCCTCTTGGCAATGGCTCTTTGCTGCTGAGTGGACAAGTATGTACCCATCACTCACAACAGTCAAACTTCGGTATTCAATTGGGACTGTCTGGCTTGAAAGCAAGGCACAGGGAGAGTACAGTGCAATGTTGACTCAAGTGATAGCAAAAAAGTGTGCGCATTCTGATACAGTATCTAAACACAGTCCTGTGAATAGGCAGCTGTGCTTTCTGTTTTGATACAGGAACATTGAGAACAGGTTCGAGACTGCAAAAAATAAAATAAAATCTATTCATGTTTGTGACTCTATTTTCAGTCAATATAAATACATTAACTACAAATTTTCAAATGGAATAGAGTTGCAATGGGAAAATCAACTCAAATGTCTGATCATGTTTCTTTGCGAGACTAAGACCTCTCTTACCAGAGAGAAATATTCCTTGCTTCATAATCACTTAATATACATGTTATCATTTTTTGGCAGTAGGCACCTTTGTGAACAATCGTCAAGAATGAAGCACAAAAAAAATCTCATCAAAAATCTCTGATAAACCATGGAAGACATGGAAGTGCGTATGAAGACATGGAAGTGCGTATGAAGCAAAGATGTGTCATTGTATTCCTTCATGGAAAAAAAGAATTGCACCCATTGACATTCATCTTGCTGAACATTTATGGAGACTGAACAGTAGATGTGTGCACAGTGGTGTGTTCTCATTAGTGGTGAGAGCAGTGAGTAACCCATGCAGGTTTGGATGAGCATGGCATGCAGCCTCTTGTTCATCGCTGGTGACAACAGATAGCTAAAGGTGATGTCTATGTTGGAAAGTAGTGTATGTAGCTGAGAATTTGCTGCATCAGTGTTACTGAGCTTGTTGTATCTGCTGTAGGTTCTACGGGAATAAACAGGAGTTATTAACTTCAAAGAAACCTGCATATATGTGGCCCAAAACAATTTATCTTCACTGAATGCAACCCAGGCAAGTCAAAAGGTTGGACATCCATGCCTTATAAAATCTTAGAAACATAACAAGAGCAATTCGGCAATTACATTTTAGGGCGACAATCCTATTCATCCCAGCATAGTTTAAAAGAGATTTCAGAATTAAAACACATTATTCATTCTCGGGTCGCCGTTGGGCTGGCCACGCCTCGCGCGCCTCTTTTATAGGAGGATGGTTGGACTACTCTTGTAGGTCCTTTCCAACCTAATGTATCTATGAATCTATGAATCTATGAATTTATGTTAAGCTACGCATGGTAAGATGAGAAAAAAAAAAAATCATGTTCACATGCAGGAACACTGACTAAGTAAAGAATATTTAGAAAGCCCAATTGTAACATCAGGCCCTAAAAAACAAAAGTATTAAAATAAAACAAAGAAAAAACCATGGCAAGGCAAATTTACCACTTCTGCTGAGAAAGGAAGTATGCATACATGAATGTTATATAAAAATTACACAGCTTTTCTTTGATCTGTTAGCAAGAAAACTAAACAAGTTGGTGGATATTCTCCAAACAACTTGTCATTATTTAATCTTATTTTAGATGACAGAATTCCTTCCCAAAGAGAACAAAGATTGATCCTCTGGGAGAAGAGACTTGAAAGACAGAAATAATTATTGTCTGCATATCCTATTCTTAGATGATGACCAAGGTTAAGAGTTTTACAGAACTACAGACAGACCATTTCCCTCACATGGCTTCATATGAATTGCTGTGGCTTGAGCAGGTAAATACTACCCTCATTTTAGTAAATTTTAATTAACTTTTCTACACTATGGGACTGATGTGCTTCATTCATCATTAAAAAAAAACAAGTCTTTAGATATCAGGCAAGGATAAACTGCTACTTTGTGTTCTACCCTTCATTGGTCAGAAATGAGGAATGCAATAGGATGGGAGCAGACTTTATTGGCCCCAACATAGCTTCACATAGGTGAAGCAGATGTCATATCAACCCTCCCACCTCATAGGTGCCTCCTTATACACCTTCTTCATTTCTTTTCTATTAGCATCATCTGCATAATAGCCATGCTGAATACACTTCCTCTACTTCTATGGTGACTTTCTCCTTGGAAGAACCATCAAGCCCTGCACCAAAGCCACTGTCTCTACAACCTTCAGATTCCACTTGACTGGAGGAACAGGTCCTTGGCCTCCAACCTCCCCCAGCCACAATCTGCAGCATTGGTCTAGAGACAAGGTGGAGCCAAATCTTGTGTCTTGTTTTATAGGTGATAGCTATTACTGGCAAACTATAGTATTAATGCTGGTGAGATGATTGTTCAGTTTTGTTCACATAGTAGAACCTTGGTCTTTGCATAAAACACTGCTGCAACCTCATATATGCAGAATAAAGCTTCTAGCATTGGCCAGCTGCCTTATTTGGTCAGAGTACAGGCTGTAGGAAGTACAGATCCTCCTGAGTACAGATGTGAAAAACTACAATAGGGATAAAAATAGCACCAGTGCTAGCAGCAGCAGTGATATTAAGAGTAGATGTAGCAAGACGTATGCTGTCACAAGAGTGTGAAGCAACAGCTGCTGGTCTGTAACCGACTGTCTGATAGATGTGCATTTAGCATGGTACACATGAGCTGTTCACTGCTCTACATTTGTTTTTTGTTGGTGGGATTTCCTTTGCATCTGTAATTGGAGTGGGCAGACAGTGGGTCTCCCAGTGGGCTCTATGCCAATTCACTTCCACTTAGAATTTTTCCAGCTCTCCACACATGTGCAGTGCACACTTGAAACAGGCTACTGTCTTTTGACTGTAAATCATGCTCAAAGAATTCAGACAATGCAAGCACATTCTGCTCCAACTGTGTACATTAAGTAAATCGAAATGAATCCAATTATTGGGAAGGCACATAGGGAAATAAGCATGAGTGAAGAAAGTTTGCCTAAAAAAAAAAAAAAGAAAGAAAGAAAGATGCACTATATAAATGGCAGTAAGGTCATGATCAGATTCAACACTATGCCACATATTACAGATTGGAAGGGTCAAATAATTGATGCTGCAATCTACAACTTGGACTTAAAAATGATGGAGGGCCTTGCTGTAAGCTAACTACTAGAATACTCTAAAAAATTGATTAATATTACTAATGAAATCCAAATGTTAACGTTTTTCACCATCCATAGTTTTAAATTACCAGGACAGGTTTAACTGTCTGACAGTATCATTGGTGTTCTGTCTGAGTCAAGTCTGTAGCTTGTTTCATAAAATCATAGAATCATAGAATCATCAAGATTGGAAAAGGCCTACAAGAATACCCAGTCCAATTGTCTGCATTTCACCAATACTTCTCACTAAACCATGTTCCTCAAGACAACATTTAAATCTTCCTTGAACACCTCCAGGATTGATGACTCCCTGAGCAGCCCATTCCAGCTCCTGACCACTCTTTTGGAGAAATAGTATTTCCTAATGTCTAACCTGATTCTCCCCTGACACCACTTGAGGCATTCCCTCTAGTCTTATCACTAGTTACACGAGAGAAGAGACTGACCCCCAGCTGACTACAGCCTCCCTTCAGGTAGTTATAGAGAGTGATAAGGTCTCCCTTGAGCCTCCTCTTCTCCAGACTAAACAATCCCAGCTCCCTAAGCCGTTCCTCATGGGCCTGTGCTCCAGACCCCTCACCAGCTCCATTGCCCTTCTCTGGATGCGCTCCAGGGCTTCAATGTCTTTCTTGCAGTGAGGGGCTCCAAACTGAACGCAGTACTCGAGATGCGGCCTCACCAGTGATGAGTACAAGGGGACAAATACTTCCCTGTTCCTGCTGGCAACACTATTTCTATAGATATAAGCCAGGATGCCATGAGTCTTCTTGTCCACCTGGTAACAATTCTGGCTCATGGTCAGCCGAACATTGACTAATACCCCCAGGTCCATTTACTCTACACAGTCTTCCAGCCACTCTGCCCCAAGCCTGTAGCACTGACTGGAGGTGTGGCCAAAGTGCAGGACCTGGCACTTGGTCTTGTTGAACCTCATCTCATTGGCTTCAGCCCAGCAATCCAGCTTGTCCTTAATCCTCTGTAGGGCCTCGCTACCCCCAGGCAGATCAGCACTTCCAGCCAACTTGGTGTCATCTACAAATGAGGGTGCTCTCAATGCCCTCATCCAGATCACCAATAAAGATACTGAAGAGGACAGGCCCCAGCACCAATTCATGAGGAACACCACTCATGATCGCTCTCCAGATGGATTTAACTTCATTCACTACCACTCTCTGGGCCCAGCCATCCAGCCAATTCTTTACCCAGCAAAGAATGTACCTGTCTAAGCCACAGAATGCCAGCTTCTTCAGGAGAATACAGTGGGAGGCAGTGTCGAAAACTTTGCTGAAGTCAAGTTAAACCACATCAATAGCCTTTCCAAATTTATTTATTTGGATAAAGTTGAAAATAATATAAAATTCTTCCACTTGGGCTCTAGGCCAATCACAAATGATCCTATTCAAAATTCAGAGCATGTGCAGTATCCTGAAAATGTAATTTTTGCACAAACAGAAAAGCTAAGTACGGTCATGTAAATACAGCTAAAAACATGTGGTAGATAAAAGCCTCGGATCTCTTTTTGTCGCTGTTACTTCTGTTTTTCATCTATATAGACAATCCTACTTATGCAATCTAGGTGGAAAAGTTCTAACAAGTCATTTAAATGGCTGTGGCTTTATAGAATTTCCCATTTGGCAATGAACAATGTTCTGAAAAACTATTTACTTTTGGTGAATAGATTCTATCACTTTACAATCTAGAATGCCAAACAGTATGTTTAAAAGGACTTTACATATGTGTATCTTATTATCAGGCAGGAATGTGAGGTTAGAGGAAAAGGTGTTGGAATGCAATAATGAATAAGGAAAAGACCATATTTAGTTTGACAGAAAAATTAACACATCAAAGATTAGATTCCGAAAGCACAGTACTAGGTGACTTAAAGTTGCCACTGATTTTAACAACAATGGATATTTAATTTAATTTGGGAAGCATATGATTAAAAGCATGACAAAACCTTTATTTACATAATATGATCTACATAGAAAAAGTAAATCTTTCTGCCATCAGAAGTGTATAAAAGGGATAAGAAGTGTATAAAAGGAAAGGATAACTGCATAACCAGGGTCCTTCCTGATTTCTTATTTGCTGTATAATTCTTTGTAAAAATGCAGAATCATTTTGCTTTAATTAAAATTTGAGATTAAAGGAATTTATTTTCTTGCTTAAAAAATATCATTTATCAAGTCAAAAACTACTCTTATGTTTGACTCAAAAAGACACTGGAGTCCTAAATCTACTGTGATACATATTTATATGAAATATTTCAGAAAATGACAACATGAAAAACCCTAATGACACTCCCATTAAAAAAAAAATCCATTAAGTCTCAAAAGATTTTTGAAGTCTTTTAAATTTTCAATCTTTGTTTATTATGTTAGTTCAGTGTTCTACATTCTCTTTTGTGAATTTACAACACAGCTATAACACAAAACCAAATCCTTATGCCATTATGTTTTTTCTGCAACCTCCATATATTGGCTTTTAGCTATAACCACGATATTCTAAAGGGTCAGTTTAATACAGGTTTGCTTTGAGTAATTTTAATACATATGGTTTCTACTTCAGTATATTTTCAAGTCTGTGATGCCAAGTAAAGCCAGTGCCAAGAAACTGTACACTGTTTGCACAAATGTTTACCCTGTTATTTGATTGCTACTTTACAGTGATATATTAGCAAAACTAGATATTAAAATTTGTATGAAATTCCATCTACAAAGAGTAGTCTAACAAATGTGGGCCCAAATCCTGATGGTTAATACACAGAGACAGCAAAAAGACAGCACTGTTTATTCCCACACAAAGTCCTATTGAATTTCAACAACTCTCCCTGCATGATTCCACATGCTCAGCACTGTCTGTAGGATTAGGGTTTGGCTAGGCTACTTTGGAGCTATTGACAAGCTTGAGGCCTACCATCTTCCAATGAAGCCCATGCAGACAAAGTTCACTGATTTTAACAGTTTCATCTGTTATTCTCCATAGGATCTTGAGTTCAGCCTGATATCAAAAGATATCAGAATCACTGTACTTTGCTCTAGCAACACTTACCACCCTGGGGTATCAGAAGATGAGCGTGAAGAATGGTTTCAAACTTTTATCTTTCTTGGAGGTGACATCTAAAAGCACACAAGGTACACATTACGTTACTTAAACACAGTATGGACACCTTACTACCCAGATGATTACTTTCACTTTTGATCTGATTTATTTATGTATTTATTTTATTCTGACTAAAAATAGTTAATTTTTATAGAATTATTCCTGAAAGAATGTGTCATCTATTCTATTTGGATCAGGGCATACAGATCAAAAAGTTGGAAAAAAAAAAAAAAAGAAAAATGACAATCTCAGTATAAATGACTTAACAAAGTCTATTTAAGCCACAAAATCAACCTGATTAAATCCTGAGGAACTATAAAGCAGGTTAACTAAAAATCATATTCAAATTAACTCAGTCAATTTTATTAGTTTATTTTATCTTCATCTTGAAACACTGATAATTAGCTAGCAACATAAGGAGTAAGAGGAATAAAGGAAAATATGCAGTTTTTCTTTTGATGGCTTTCTCATCATCCACTCAAAATAAGAAAATTATGAGTTCTATGGTCATCTCAAAATAATCTGCCCATTTCAAAATGGCTAAATCTGTGCTGTATACTCTTACTTCTAAACATAGCACATTGTTTTGCTGTTAAAAATAGGCTTCTTTATTAATCACGTACTCAGTGCAATGGCGACACAATGTCTGTTCTTGCACACATAATGTACCATATCTTCTAGCAACCAGCAGACTTCGGAAGAAAATAAACCTGAGGTAACTATTTACAATGACTTGTGGCAAACTGTTCATAAGTCTTGTTTATTTCCACATCAGGGAGAATGTTCCATCTGCTCCAGGTACAAAGGGATTCTTCTGATATGATAAAACTTCAGCAGTGAAATAATGTGTCACTTGTAATACAATGTACAATTAGAAAACAGTGCCAAAACCTCAGCTGCTGTAAGTTGCTGTAATAAGTGGAATTATGCCAATTTGCAATCATTAGAGGAATGGCTCTGCTGGTATAAAATGCCACATTATATCATAAGATATTCAACATTGTTGATTAACTCTTTGTTGATATACGTATAATAACCTGCAATATGTCTATCTATATTTCTCTAGAAATAATGAAATAGCATATTGTTCATGGCACCATTTTTGAGGCTGACCTGTCCTTTAGCAAGAAAAGACAAATAGGCAGGAAAATCCCCAATCACAGACAAAATCAGATATTGTATGTTGCAAAGTTTTATTTTTTATTTGTGTGAAATAATGCCTTCAAAATATTGCTACTCTTAAACAAAAATTAAAAAGAGTAATTAACTTTCTCAATATAAAAAAAAAGATCCTCATTATTTTTTCACAGACATATAAGGCATTTAAAAAATAATTGCTCTGTAAACATATATTTTGTCAATAAAATGGATGGTAAGCTAGAAACTTAATGCAGTAATAAAGAAGAAGTCTTCTGCATTTCACAGTCCACATTACCCTCACTACATCATATCACTCATCATAAAAAAGAAATCAAACAGGTGATGGCAGGTATTTGATAGAACTACACAGCCTGTCCAAGCCCAGTAATCCAACATGAAGCAACATTTGCCTGCAAATCAGGAATACTTAGCCAAAACTAATGTGCTGTGAGAAAGCAAACGTAGAACATTATCTGACAATTACATCAGAGTCCATTCAGATTTGGTGTCATCACTAAATATTTGTCTTACAGAACAGCCATTCTACTCCAAGTTACGTAGATAGCTAGTATTAATTTAAACACAGTGCCATTACCAGATATTAAAACAGTGAATCTGCTGTCATTTAGCATGTGTAAAAGAAAAATGATATGAACAGAGTCCAGGAACTGCAAGCTTCTAAAACCTTTTTTCGTTTTATTACCAATCATTAATCTGACAGATGTCACCCAACAAGCTGTTTATTTAGCTCTTGATCTTTAGATAAGCGTCATTCTTCTATAGATGATTTTTAATTTCTATTTGCCTGGTGTTGTTTATAGAGTTTCTGAAGTAAATGTTTTTATGACTTTTAGGCCTAACTGAAAGCTTTCCCCTGCAAGCAATTATACTTCTGTAGAAATGCCTGCAGGACTGGAGCCTAGAGGATTTAGCTTGTATTCTTATCCAAGTAGCTAAGGCCCCAAATCAAATCAGTTTATCTCCAGAGATATACATGCTTTTAGCAGATTACTCTTGATCAGATTTCCATGTCTGGTATTAAGTAGTGCTCAAACACTTTGACTTAACCCATAAAGGAATGACACATAATAAATGAATAAATAATCCATATTAAAAATAAGAAAACTTGTGTTAAATATAGGTATGCACAAATAAATACAGAGATTGAACACGTGCTATATGAAAATTTTAACCTAATACTTCTACATGTTTGAAATGCAAAAAATGAAAGGTTAGTATCATTGATATCACTGAATTAGTAATAGAAAGAGGAAATAATCCTGCATATGTTTGTTTCATCCTTCAGTGATTCTGTGCACAATCCTCAAAAATAGGATTCTTACAATGTGTTGTTAATGAGATTTTAGTACCAACATTCCTTACATTCAGCCAGTATAAAGCAATATAGTCTACCATAAAAGATTTGGAGCTCATGGCCAAAAATTAAAATACTTATTTGTTTTGCTACTTGTTCTGGAATCAACCACTAGCTTTTGATGCTATTAAAGTGATCTCCTGTTTCCTAGTGGAGAACCAGGCAGATGGTCTGAAGTCCTAACCAGTGAGATTATTCTAGCTGGAAAAGTACCACATGCAAATTTTCTTTTATTCCCACTATCCCCACCCCCGCCCCTCCCCCCCTTTTTTTTTTCCTTTTTTATTAAGAGGAAGAAGTGAAGGATATGCAGAGACCAGGATGAGAAAATACACCACAGATCCATAGCCTTGCAGTTAGAGTATGGTTGCTGAGGCCTTGTCTGCCTCCAATCTTAATCTCTTTAACAAACTCCTCCATGCTTGTTAGCACCAGGTCCAGCAACACTTCACCTCTGGTGGGTCTGTCAAATACCTGGACAAGGAAGTTATCCTCAATGGACTCCATTGTTCTCCTGAATTCCTTTGCAGCTCACTGTGTTGCTTTCCCAGCAGATATTTAGGTGGTTGAAATCCCCCATCAGGATGAGAGCCTCCATGCATGTTGCCTTCTGTAGCTGAAGCAAGAATGTCGTGTCAATGAGATCTCCATGATGAGATAGCCTATAATTGACCCTGGCCTTGAGATGTCTTTTTTGGTCTGGCCCCTAATTTTAACCCACAAGCTCTCAACTATATCATTACTGTTTCTCAGAGCTGGCTCTTCACAATCTATCCACTTCTTAACAAAGAGGGCAACTACTTCACTCCTCTTGCCTTGTCTATCTCTTCTAAAAAGCTTAAGCCCTCAATCTTAGTATTCCAGTTGTATGATTTATCCCACTATGTTTCTGTGATAGCACTTACGTCATAGTTTTCTAACTGAAAACTATGTTTTCAGTTTTCTAGCCGTGGTTTTCATCTCCTCCTGCTTGTTTCCCATGCTGTGTTCATTGGTGAGGAGGCTCTTCAGTTGGACTATCTGGCGAAGAGCTCCCATATTCCTCTGGAACAATTCTGAGGTTTTCCCTGCTGCTTCCTAAAGTGACAGTGTTCCCTGGCTCTTCTTTGTCACTCAGCAGTATGACTTCTTCCTCCACCAAATCTTGTTTAAAGCTCTGGTGATCAGCCCAGCCAACTTGCTGCCCAATGTATTCTTATCCCTCCTGGTCAGTTGTGTCCCATCCAATGGTAATATGCTCATTCTAGATTGTAGGCCCAGAATATCAGGCCTTGTTAACAACATTCATGGCGTACAGAGTGCCTGAGAAGAGCCAAAGGGCATCTGTACGATTATATCTAAGCCAAATTCTCAGTCTCTATATCTAACTTCAATATAATATCAATGCTCTAAAACTAAGGGGAATCTTTGCAACAGTAATCATGCCTGTTTAATGAACAGCTGCTTCGGGATACAAGCAGGAGAGCGTTTCCTGTACAGCCAACACTGCATTGGTGTCTCAAGGCATTTGCAGGTTAAAAAAAAAGGAAGGAGTGCAGTATTTTTTCATTGATAGCAAGAGGCCTACTTCTCAGTGTTTATTTTTCACAAGATTCTGACAGGCAGAGGGAGCAGTTTGTGGTCAAGCTACTCATGTGTAACCAAGAAGATCTAGAGGCACAGCCATGCACACCCTGATGCAGTTACTATTAAGACTTCCTCCTATTCTGCTATTTTACCACTGATTATTGCTCAATTTTGTCACAGTAAAGTAGGTGTAAGCATAGAGAAAATTTTTACAGGGAAGGAGTGCTAGTCAGTGTAGAGGAAAATGATTTTTTTTTTATCAAATCCGCAAACATTACTTTTTATCCAGTATTTTTCCGATATATCCAGAGTTTGATCAAAATACACGAACTGACCAAGAGTAGTTTCCCTTATAAGATTTGTAATTATATACTGGGAACTGTGACTGTGTCTCTCAGTTTCATCCAAAATCCGTCTCTCTGCCTTTAATACTGACAGTAAAAGAAGAGAGCATTCTGTAACTTTAATAGTACATTTCCTGCTTATTGCTCTAGCTTGTTTTCTTCCTGAAGTAAAATTTATGCCAAAATGCTTCAGAAATGTATAAATGTCTTTTATACAAAAATACTGTGGGCTTTTTATGGCCTAGGACCAACTTTATCTCAGGCAGAGTTATTTGTATTCACATGAGACGATAAAAGAGTACTGATATTTGACCAGTTTGAGGTGCTGAAACATGCGAATTGCAGGATCAGAGGACATTTTGTCTCCAAAGAAGACACACTAAGTCATTCTGAGAGCAGTTATAGAGCTTAATTTGATAACGACTTGGGAGGATAATGTTCCTAATGAATTTAGGTCTAATTCTCTAAGTTCTCTCATACATAAATACTCCCACAGTCTTTTAAAAGGAAAGGAAATAGGGGTCACAGGAACAGCCCTTTCTCATTAAGTACTCAGGATCTCTCTCATCTTATCCATGCTGAACAGAGTTACTCTAACAGCAGTCTTTTTTATATTATGTGAACCAAATCCCCTTAAACAGGCCCCAAACATGCAAAATTTGCAATCAGCTATGTTGACTACTCTTCTTAGCAAGCAAGCATACAGCAGTAAGACGCAGCAGTTAACACAACATTTGTCAGCAAGTGTAATCAAGCTCTGGCTTCTTATTCTCAGCAAGTAGTATTAAGCCACAGATGGAAGCAGCAGGGACAATTAGCATACATGATAAGGTGTGCTAACATCTCTACTCAAGGAATTAGTTTTGCAGTATGTCAAACATACTTGCCTGGAATTGCTGTGTTGCTATGGCTTTGGCATTGAATCTAAACTCCAATAGGTAACTAGCAGATTTTCATGTTCTGTATGTTTTGGAAAATGGTTGTCACAAGCAGAGAGCCCATCTCCTTCATTGTAAGGAACTTTGAGTTGTGCTTGAATTGTGTAGCATGGAATAAAAGGTCAATATGTAAAGCAATGTGAGAGACTCCAAAAACTAATTGTTAAGATTATTTAACTAATAATCAGTGGTCATATAAACATCATGCACACATCAAATCAATGGTAGTAATATCAGGCACCAGCACAAAATAAATGCTGCTGTTGCTAGGACTGGGACAATCCCCCACACACTATAAACAAGGGAGAAAGTGGACATAAAACTTATTGAAAGTAGAAGTTTTTTTGTTTGTTTGGGATGTGGCATTATTTTTTTTTTTAACCTCCGGTTGTTTTTATTTTTCTTTTGCTAAACTGATTTTGCAGCTTTTTTGCTTTTGCTAAGCTGACAGACTTACAAAATCCTTCGTATCATGAGAAATAAAACAGCTGAGCATAAGAGAAAAAACAAGTGTGTGGGATCGTAGTTGCTGCTGAATGCTTTGTTCCTCTGTACTAGTACCAGTATATGGAAGAGCATGTACCAGAGAGCAGTAGGAATTCCCCTATCATTAACAGCAAGATAGAAGCTATTAATTAAAAACTGAAATAAAATGCATGGATCTATGAATGCAAAAATACAGACAGAAGTCTATGAACAGAGCATAAAAGGGCAACCCAATTTAACATTATTCAAATGATGCTTTAGAACTGGATTAAAGAACTGCTCAATGTGAACGTGGGTAGGTAAAGCTGACCCACAGTCATTGGCAACACCTCTGTGGCATAACTTTGCTTACACATTAAAACTTATTTTCCTATGCTCTTAAACACTTCAGGGTTAAAACTATAATCATGGCATGAGGATATCTATAATACCTGCAGACCATTCAAATAAAGCTACATTTTCTGGACTTCTTGCTGAAATCCTGGAGAACTGAACGTACTGACTCTACACCAGATCACAGTCAATCACACTGGTGCTTTCTGCTTTAACAAAAGGGGAACATTTTTCCTACTGCACTGTCTGTTCTTTAGCTACGGGAAAATGTACAAATAAACATCCACTTTTGTATATCAATAATTGCCTAGATTCACCTTTCAATCAAAGCTGCCCACAACTTGCTGCTAGCTGACACTGGTACTTTATCTGTTATTTTTTCATTGCTGAATAATAGCCACAACCAAAAATTAGGTTGTTTCTTAGTGTAGCACGTCCTGCACCAGGCTGTTCTAACTTTGTTTTTTCACAACTTTGAGGGGAGAAAAAACAGAAAGACAGAAAGAGAGACAGGGGACAGGTTTCTTTTTAGTTAAAAGTACAGGAAATGTTTTCTCAATCCAAGCAGATTATGCTGGTAGCTGAGCAGCTGAAGAATAGCCCATCATTAAGATATTTTTTTCCCTTTTTCATCCTTTCACTAGCCAAGAGATAGCATGCCCCTGCGGGGCCTCACTTCAGACTCTGACGAAAGCTGAGCAGCCTTCTGAGCCACAAGATGAGATAAAGCTGCAGCTATGAACAGCGGGGCAGAAGCTTTGGCATTTTTCCCTCCCACAGACCTCCATTAAGGGTCAAGTAAACTACTTAGACCAGCTATTAGAGGGATGAAAGAACAGTTTTGCGATATAGATGATATATACAAATAAATAAATAAGGCAGGAGAGACAATTGTGGCTCCTTGATTCCAGCTAGGAAAACACAAAGGGACAACTGTCATGCCAGACTGTTTCTGGAATTCCTTTCAACCTCTTGAACTCAAAACATTCATTCTAAGAATAAAAGGACTGTTATGGATTGCCTGAGATCAATGACCATTCATGCTCCGAAGTAAATTCGCTCACCTCCCATTTTCACCTTCATTGCTCCCAGGTATATTATTAGGTAGCAGTGTTGGAAGATCTGTCGGTAACGTTCATGGTGATCCTGGATGTTTGATAGAGGGAGCCCGTAATGGATCTCAGGGCACACAAAAATAAATATATAATTAAAGTAAGTAAGTAAGTAAATAATCCCCAGGCCTTGCTTCTGCAAGCGTTTCTACTAATACAGAGCACTGAGATTAGAAAAGACTCATAACCTAATAAACAGATCTTTAAACAGGAATGCTACAGTTTATATCACTTTCTGAGCTGAAGCATCATTACTACAAATTTATAGGGCTGAGATTAAATTAGATCTTAAAATATTCATATGGTTCTATTTGTGAAGCTATAAAACGTAATTAATATATGACAAGAAAACCATATTAATGTCTTCCAATTTGAAGTAAGTATTAAAGTTTGTTTTCTTTTTTTAACTTTTACTGATAGAAATCTAAAATGTAGCTAAGAGAGGACAGATTGTGCTACCTACTTTCCATGATTCTCCTGAACAACAGGCCCATTCACTGCCTTTTAGTTAGAAAGATGCACTAAAGCACAAGGAAATATATCTTAATAACTGGCTATCTTTGAGATACCTCAATACTTATCAAGTCCAGTTTGTTTACAACAGTCACTATGGCAAACAGACCCACCTGGCTGTAGGTTGTCTTCTGTGTGATAATCAGAAAATGATGAAAGTTACTTCTAGCTACCCAGGAGCAACCTTTGCAGTGTCCATGCTCATCTGTCTTGAGGAATTTTCTCCTAGTGAGTCTGGACTTTCTTAGATAGACTTCACATCTACCTAGGAGTTGTAACTAAGAAACTAAGCACTCTGAGCTTCTGTCTAGAATGTCCCTTGAGACTGAACACATCCACAAGGCAATAAAGGCACAACAACTCTAGCACACAAGCAGTACATCTAGGTCCACAAACAATAAATATGTCACAACCTAAATGTTTGTGTTCGTGTGCAGTGTTACAGCAAGACCTGTACAGTATGACAAGAGCTACACAGACACCACACATACATTCACTACTTCCATTTAGGAAGTCCCAAGACAAATATAGGTTGCCCTAGGTTTCCTTAAAGGTGGTCTCAGACTTTTGTAACTTACCTTACTGTACATGATCCAAAACATATTGTCATCTTTTTCAATATTACCATCCCATACCACCCTACATCCAATATATGCACTTGACTGCTGACAGCAGCAGGAAAATCAGTTCTCATGTCCCAGCTGACTGCTTCACTTCTCTCCATATAGTCAAGGAGTCAGAATGGGGACAATTACCTGGCAGATTGAGAAAAGTAGTAAGTTAAACTGGCTGTGACTCAATTTAAAAAAAAAAAAATTAGAAGTATACAGGTTAAAAATAAAATATGTGCCAAAAGCAATGAGGCCTGTTGGCTGAAGATATGAATTAACCATCTGTCAGCTGAAGTTTTAAGCTGAAAAAAAAACCAAAATGACCTTGCTTGGTTAGACAGATGTAGCCTTTGCAGTGAGAACTCAGAACCAGAGCAACACTCGCAGAAACATTTATTTCTTTAGCTATTGATCCTGATACAGCTATGGAAGTTGCTTATACCCCTTCATGCTTTCCTTCAGGAAAACTAAGCTAGCAGTGCACCTCACTCATAATTCTGACTTTTTTATTTTATTTTTTTGCCATCAAAAATAACTAACAGCTGTACAAGATTGATATTATTAGCTCAATAGACTGTTTTTAGGATGCACATATAAGCTTCTGCATAGTCTTGTTTATTTGCTTATAACCTTCTTTTCCAGAGCAGAAAAGAGATCTCCAGAACAATGTAAGAATATCTGTGAACAGATTTCCCATCTCTGCTTTCTCTAGATGACAAATATTCACAACTTCTACTGCCTTCTGTTCCCTTCAATGAGGATTGCAGGTCCCCTTCCTGAAACAACCCCTCAATTCCATTCACAGATAATAGCATCTTTCTGCACCACATGCTTACAAACACTTTGAATTGGATCCCAACAAACAGGTAAGCATTTTAAATGTGGTCAGTGGTTGCCATTCTCTTTTGAGTCTTACTTCTACGGTACTCATTTCAAAGGGGCACAAACTCCACGGAAACCCATTCTGTTCTACATTACACTTGCAGTGGCAAGATTCTTGCTGCTCTGATACGTGCCACGCAGTACCATGTTAGAGTCACTGCTACATAAACAGTTAAACAGAATTGAGGTACTGCTCATTTCAGCCCTTGTTGCTTACAAACCCTGGCTGCATGAAGACCACATCGGAAGTTTGTGAGATTTCTTACTGAACCGGGGATATGCCTGATAAGAGGTTTTTTTTTCTTTTTTGCAAAATGTGTATCTCTTTTGTCAGTTTACACTTACTACTTCACGTAGGAGTCCATCTTTCATAATCCAGCTCATTAAATGACATTTTAGCCTATCCAGCAATCCAAAATGCTCTTTTCAGCAGGAAATTCTTTATAAGGTCCACATCCTGCCATCGACCTAGGCACTGATCTCCCACTTGAAAACAGTAGAGAGGTCTGTATAAAATATCACTGGCAGGATATGGGTAATCACTGATCTTTTTCTGGCTAGCAGTAGGAGTAAAAATATGCTGTTTTTCTCATATTTAGCAGTTATTCGGTCTGAATTCATTATTTACCTGTATGTTATTAAGGGTATTTGAAAAGGCTTGTTTTCTTCAAATCCCTGAAGGGGAAGAGATTCATGCCAAGTCTGTCTACCCACACATAATTATATATTTCTGCAGTAGAACTGTTAAAAAAAAAAAGACATTCTCTTCAATGCTAAGATGTAGAAAATCTTTCTCCATGCCAAATCCAGGATTCTCAATAAAATAAAATAAAATAATAAAATCAAGTAAATCATCAGTTTTTGATGATGATATCAAACTGGGTGGAGTGACAGATTTATCACAGGACTGCATCATCAGAGGGCTGACCTACAGAAGCTCTGCAGGGAAGGACTGGGGGTCCTGGTGGACAGCAGGATGGCCATGAGCCATCAGTGTGCCCTTGTGGCCCAGAAGGCCAATGGTGTCCTGGGGAGCATTAAAAAGAGTGTGGCCAGCAGGTCAAAGGAGACAATCCTGGTCTGGTGCCCTGCTGAGGCCACATTTGGGGTTCTGTATGCATTTCTGGACTCCCCAGTTCAAGAAAAACATGTAACTCCTAGAAAGAGTCCAGCAGGGGGCTATGAAAAGTATTTCTTCTGTGAGGAAAGCCTGAGAGATATATGCCTGTTAAGCCTGGAGAAGTCTGAGAAGGAATCTCATTAGTGCAGACAAGTATCTTAAGAGAGGGTATCAACAGGATGGAGCCAGACTGTTTTCTGTGGTGCCTTCCAACAGGACAAGAGGTAACAGGTTTGAACTGAATCACAGGAAGTTCAGGTTGCCTGAGAGCCAATTTTTAAAATCACTTTTTAAAGCATTTGAAAAGGTCCAAAGTGAAGAAGTCAGTATCTAATTACAGCATGTGATCTACATTTTTCAGAAATATTTTGGTACTACTTACAGTCAGTAAAGGTACAAGATCAGGGAAAGGCAAGCTATCCTAGCTTCTCTTTCCATGTCTACAGCATCAAATTATGGTGTGATTTAAAGCTGTACTTAACCCCATTGCTTATGATGAGCTTAACAGTATTGTAGTGTTGTGTGAATCTGGAAACAAGAATAGAATTCTCTTTCCTATTCCCTTTCGGAAGGCATATGCTTAATTGAGAATATCATGTTTCATTTTTAAACAGTTTCTAAACCTCAGAATTGCAGAAAATTCTTGAAAGCGTGCCTTCAATACAGAAAAGGCAAATTAAAGGCATCCACTTGTTAAAAAAAAAGCAATTTTTTTTAGGAGAAAGTAGAAGAGAGTTTAGCTGACAGATATTTGAATGGCTGAAGTTAACAGGGCAAGATCTATCCTTAGTGCTCGCCAACTGCAAGATAATCCTTATGAAAGCAGGATACAAGAAGGAGACAGTAAAAGATACGGGAAAAAGAAAAAAGAGGTAGTAATTAAAGAAAACTTTAATCCTTTACTCAAGAGAAGATGTGGTTTCGTCTGTACTGTCTTTCCTTGTCCTCTTGTAGAACATAGCCCACACTAGCAGATAGATGTTGCACTGGGGGAAGAACACAGCAGTGACACAAGGAGAAACCTGCCACAAGACAGAATACCTCAAAGTTGGCACCAAATCATTAGATGAAACACGATAAGAAAAGCAGTCCAACTGATGCAAACAGATTGGTTAAAAAAAAATAAATGAAATAAAACCAACCCTAATAAGTCTTGCCCAGACTCACGGTGCTCACAAAATACCCAAAAAATAATTAAAAATAATGGTAAGGGTATAAAACTGAAGTAATCAACTATATGCTTTATACAGACACATTTACTCAAGCAGAAGTAACTGAGATACAAAACCCTCTATCTCTTATCATTGATATTACATCTTGAAAAATATATGTCATCTATTAGATGGCTCCAGAAAGATGACTGAATAAATTTCATTCATTTTTTAACGATTTCTAAAGGGAAATGCTTGGAACTGTGTTACATGGGGAAAAGTAAAATAGTGCAGGAAATCTATCTGGGATAATAAAAGCAATGCTCAAAGGAAAATAAATTCCAAAAAAAACCCCTTGGTTTGTTGCATTGCATGTAGATAGTAAGTTTCTAGAATAATGCCTCTGGAAAATGGAGAGGAGAAACATAAGTGCTTACATCATATCACAATTACGTACTTCATATTAGAGTTAAAGTACTAAATTCAGATCTTACTACATTCCTTATCCTTATATGGTGGACTAATTGGTTTTCATCACGTTCAGTGAACTGAGCTGGCTGATATGACTTAAAAAGAGGGTGGGCTTCATGCTTGGAAACAGGAGATGAGAGACAGGTACATTTAATTTCAGAGTGTCCCATGTGATTGAAATGCTGCTTAGTTTCTTTCAGTGCAAAATCAACTGAATTGACAGGGACCAACCTCCTAAACCTCCAAAGCTGTAATTGTCGGAGTGTATCTGTGCTTTTTCTATGCAATATGAGAGGCTTTGAATAGCCTCAAACTAAGACATTAACACCTGAGGTAAGAAAATCTGTCTTGTTTGCGGTTCTCTCACCTGGCAGCATTGCTGGGAAAAACCATTCCTGAAGAGGCAAGGATTTGTAAACCAGCACAGAATAAACACTTAAAAAATTACAGCAATCTAAAGAAACTCACAGTCTGCAGCTTGCACTACCTAGGATATTGCAGTTAATGGTACCTATACCTTCTAGCGAAGTGTCTTATTTGTCTAGAAATGTGGGCAGAACACATCTGCAGTACTGCAGCTATTGCCACTCTACCAGTTAAAAAAAAAATACCAAATATTTTCTATAAGTGAGAGAGGCCTAGGTTTTCTTCTAGTATCCCTATTGTGAAAGCAAACATTGGGAAGTAGGAAGATTTGCCTGAATTCACTTGGAAGTCACTGAGCTAGTGACTGAGCAGGCTGAAGTTGCATGAGGATAAATATATTGTACCTTGCACAGCTGGCACACAAAACAGTTTGAGTGTGACTACAGAGTCATGCACAACTAATTTGTTACATATGGTGCATGGCTTTGGCCTGGCCCCTAAAGCTTAGCATAATATTGTTCTTCCCCATTTTCTGAAGGAGCTATTGCAAGTCACAGAGATTTAAGATAAGAGACCTATTCTGGTTAATAATTTTCCAGGCTCCCTTCCCAAAACTCTCATAGTTTGCAAGAAAGAACTTTGACCTAAACCACCTCTGGCTCAATTCAGAGCCTTGCAGGCCTACCACTCCCCCCCAAAAAATCTTAGAAACCATGACCACCTTCATTTGTCCACTAGAGCCAGGAAAATCCCAGAATTCTATTCAAGCTCTCAAGTTTTCATCTGGTGTTTTGGATTAACTAATTTCCAAATTCAAGTCATATAAAATTGACAACTATAAATAGTCAACTAAGACTAAATTTTGCAACGTAAATACAAAGAAAGAACATCAAACACAACAACATGGTTTCCTTGGTTTATTTTGGAAAAGATAGTGACATCACTATTGGAATGAAAACAGCATCAATGCAACATATCTGAGCTATAAGCTGTACTTGAAAAGGTATCAATAGCATTATTTGGAGTTAAAAAACTAGTTAGGTAAAGCAGGAACTGTCACTACAGGCCCTTCAACCCAATCAGAAAGATCCTTTATCTCTGTCAAGGTGTTCTAAAGCAACAGGCATAACAAAGCTCACTTTATTTCTGATTTATGTTCAACAATGTATTGGCTTCAACATATGGAAAGTTTTTAGACTCTCCTGTTTCCCCTGAACCTTTTTTCCTAACAATTAAATAACATTTTTCTTTTGTGTGGATTTGCCAATGCCTAGGGCAAATATTTGATCAATTTAAGCCAACATCAAGAGTGGAAAAAGTGGTTCCATCCTTCTCTTGTATTGCTACAAATATTCATGCCACCACACAATGAAAATTGATTAATTTTTTTTCTTTTTTTTTTCTTTTTTTTTTTTTTTGGAGGAGGGGGAGAGTGCTATATCACTGTCAAATAGAAGAGTGGCTTCACCTCTAGGTTAGATATATAAAAGAAGCAAACCCAAAGTTAAATGGATTAAAAAAAAAAAAAAACTCATCTAAACAGATGAAAATCAATATGAAAATACATCCTTTTTTTTTGTTTGTTTTGTTTTGTTTTCTTAAAAAAGTATTTGGAGTATTTGAAGACAACAGGCATGTGAGATTGAAGATAAGCTTGCATAGTCAGACTCTTTAGACTGAAGGCCATTTTCAAGTCCTAGAAGTGGTTAAAATACAATTGCCTGTGCAATATATTGAAATAATTGCTAGTAGTATATGATCCAAAGTGCCATTCTAAGATGCAAAGAACAGAGAAATACTGGGGGGTCCTATTGGTGTAGAGACCCAAAGCAAAGGTTTGTTCTTTTCAGTAGGTCAGAAGCAGGATTCTTTGTGAGAATTTGTGTGGAGTGTTGCCTGTGCTGAATCCAGTAGATACATTTTTTAAAATCCTACGCACTACAATTGTCATTCTGGTACCTTTCACAAGCAATAACTGTACTTTAAAGAGAGGAAAAATAACATTTTTATTGCTAATTTTCTCACAAACTATCATTTCTATATGTCAGCTGACCAGAATTAATAACACTAAATGATCATAGGTTCATAGGTTCATAGGTACATTAGGTTGGAAAGGACTTACAAGATCATCTAGTCCAAACCATCCTCCTAACACCATCCCTACCCACTAAACCACTAAATCAAATCCCTCAGCACCCCATCTAAATGCTTCTTGAACAGAGTGCATATCTGCAGATCCTGAGTGCATATTCATTAACAATGAGAAAGAACTGGATTCCAGTAGAAAGTTTAAAATTAAGGAACTTTTTTTTTTATTTCTGGCAGGCATTGGATAGGAAAAACTTAACTGAGCCAAAGCAAAAATGTCAAGTTGTTGTTATCAGAATAGTAAAAATGTTATGGAAACATGTTTGTTACTGATTTATGATGATGAATGGCTTTTTTGCTTTTGCTCTTTTGCTTTGGAAACTACAGTGTCAGGAAAGAGACTCAACGTGAATCTCCCCTTCTTCATCTGCTATGGCTTTTTCCCTTTTTCCTGTGTTGTAACTTAAAGAACTCCCTCCAACACAACTTGGAAAATTCATTGCTTGAACCTGTCAAAGGTCATGACTGTCAGTAAAAATTCAGAGAAGACTTGATTTTTGTTTTAATCTGTGTACCAATCAGTTTTATTGGAGTCAGCACAGAATTTAATTGGATTCACTCACAGGATAAGACCTTTCCACTCACAGCTTTGAAAATTCATTTATCCGTTATTTTGTATTCGTATATTTTGTATTTGAAAAGTGTTAAAATAAGTCAGACGTATTTCTGGCAACCAAACCTCAAAACTGCAAGGAAAGCTAAAAATAGCACCACAAAGGTACACAAGTACAGTAGCTATGGATATTGTGATTTCATGGCAGCAGAACTTATATCAGGTTCTTACTCTCATCTCGCTGTTTTTATCAAGCTCCCAATAAATAAATTTCATTAACATGTAGTCACCTGTACCTCTCTTCATGCACAACCCAACACTACTGTCACAAGGTGGATTACATTAAAAGGAAAATATATTTACTCTGTCTACTGCACAGAAGGTCTCACTCTGCCCACAGTCCAACTCCCAAACACCAAGTGATCATTTTAGCCCAGAGTCAACCCTATGTTAGAAAAATCACTGTGACAGATAGTTTAACTCATGTGTGGTACCACTCTAGCATGGTTACAGGTTTGGGGTTTTTTTCCTCCGCATTGTTCAGAAGCAGGACTCAGCTTGCCTCTGCCTCAGTGCTACTTGATACAACACTGTGGGTTTGAAGAAATGTAAGAATACAGCAGATTTTGTCTTGACACCTCACACTCAATGAGATTTTCCATGGTCACTGACAGAGCTCAGGTTTCACTCACTGTAGCTGTCAGGCAGAAAAAGAGCTTATTTTTTAAATAAGACTTTTGTTCTTCTGTTTTTTGAGTAAGAGTTATTGAGATACTAAGTAAAAAAGCAAGAGGGAGTGACGTTACATAGGAGACAGTGTCACTGACACATGGGATAGGAGCTCAGAATTAGCACTACTACTTCTGATAGCAATTTGTATTTTGAAAAATATGATTCATATAAGGAATAAGATTTTCCTCATTCTAGTGTTTCTCATTTTCAGATATATATATATATATATATAGCTAATTTTTATTTTCAGTGCCACAAAATCAACAGATGCTTCTGACAACTATTCTAGTTAAACAGTCAGTATTCTAGCTAAATTGAGATTAACTTTATTGAGCTCTCTTTGCTCAGTTACATCATGGAGAGGGGGAAAATGACTAGTTATGAATGAGGCTTTGTTTTATACCATCCAAGCACCAGCTCTTGAGAGGTTTTGCAACATCACTGAGGTTTCTAGAAAAAAAAATAATTAATCCCCCCTTCCTCTGGCTGTTATATCTGTCTATAAAATAATTATTTTTTCCCAATCTCTAGCTTTTAGAGTAATGTTTGCTTTCTGGGTTGTCTGAAATTCTGCTTTCTTGAAAGACAGACTTCTAGGTAAAGCCATTAAAATTGCTATGTGAAATGATTCCCTTGTGTACAATGTATTAGTCCAAAGTAGTTCAGGGTGCTGAGGACAACTGTAAGAATAGCGATTTGTCTAATTTGTCAATACTATAATTAAAATGCCAACACTTTTGGTTGCTTGACAGCAGTAAGTGCAGTTTAATCCTAAAATTCATAGCAAGGTAAAACACCCAGAAAAAAGTGAAGATTTTTTTTTTTTGTGAATATCTCTCTGTGAAGCTTGCTTTAAATGAAACAGAAGTCATCAGTGAAAATATTTGTCTAATTCAGAAAATGCAGTACAATTTTATTAACTTTCTTCAATCTTCATCTGGTTAGAGCTCTTATTTACATGTGTCTGGATTTATCCAGTGTGGTGAGAATGGTCCAGTGTACTTGGAAGAAAAGGAGCATTTTGGCAAAGAAGAATCACATCTAAATTTGTAGATCTTATAGGAAAAATCTGTGCTATCAGAGTAATGCAATATGATGTTCATATGTTTCGTTAGTATCAGTACATAAACAAATGCAGGACAGTGTTTCTAATTTTCAATTTAGTCTTACCTGTATTTAGCTGCTGATTTGTTTCCAAACCACCTTTGTGTCTCAGATCCCCTGCATGTTGACTTACTGTGCTAATAATAGAATGCTAATATTCGATCACACACAAAGTGTTTGTGCACAAGTCCTGACTGCACACACACTGCAAAACAGATGATACTGAATTTATCTGTTTCTTATAGATCCCGCAGAAATCATAGATTACATACCAACTAGCTACATAAATACCCTTTCAAAGTAGCTGTTTATGTACTTATTTTTGGTTTGGACATGCAGATAATGTCTGTTTCAAGTACAATGTTTGGTTAAAATAGTGTCTTCTGTTCAAGGCACTCCAGTAAAAAAGAAATAAATTCTCTGTCCATAGCAGAATTAGAATGGTTAATCTTTTGGTTATCTTCAAGAAGTTAGAAATTCCCGTCAGCTCTTCTGTGTATACTTTGGACTTAGCTGTAAGCTTAAAATAGGATTCAAAGAATAAAGCCTATACCCATATTTGTATATAAAGCTTCTAGGCATTCTGGGAAGCATTACAAGCATCAGTTGCTGGAAAGCAAACAAAGCCCTCCTGACTCTTTTTCCCATGCACATGCATGTTTAGAGAAGAAACTACTGTCTTCTTCCATCAGATTTGCATTTTAATTGAAGTTCTCTCATCCTAATACTCAAATAAATGCAGAAGAGGTATGTGATCTTATAGTATGCCCTATATTCTTTATCCATTTCTACATGCTGCCCCCAAGCACTCAAGAGCCTTCTACATGTGTACAGATATGTGAGCAGACACTTCAGCGTATTAAAACTGCAGCTGCATTTAAGCACAATCGACTCCTGAGCAATAACAACACAACTATAACTGCTTGACAATAAATAATTTAAATTATAATTCATTTAAATAATATTTTTAACATTCATAGAGTGGATTAAAATTCAAAAAAGGGAGCACATAATATAAATAACCTTTTAATATGGAAATCTCCAGCCCTTTTAGCCATGTTTGTAGCTGAGATTTCACATGCGTCTTCCACACGAGCAAGGTAAAGTACAAGGGATGGAGCAGTATCATATTCAAGATATGATACTCATATGATATTCAAGTTGGAAGGTACATGAACTATGGATAATATTTTATTGTCTGTATTATAATTTAGAAGTTAGGTTTTGATCATGAAAATATCTCTTATGGTTTAATGAACTGAATAAGACAATAACAATCAAAACTCTTTCAATACAGTAAGTTTGGAAAAAATACTGATCCAAAATAAGTAAACTTAGTATTCTTTTATATAACTATTGGCATAGACGCAGGAAGCTACCATGCTGAATAAAAGGCTTAGATTCATTGAAATACTGGTTTTTCTACAGGATTTCAAATAAGCCTTAGAGAAAAAAAAAAAGTACATAGACAAGGAATATTTTTATGCAATTTTGATATTACCAATATGATGCCATTATCACAGCTTAAAATCAAAGAATAGTTGTGGCTAAGTAGGTTCTCTGAAGGTATTCCAGTCCAGCCTCCTCCTCCAAGGAAGAATAACTTCTTGTTGGGATCAGACTGCTTACATCCTTGAAAATCTTCAGCAATGGCATTTCCACAGCCTCTCAGGAGAATTTATTCCAGCTCCCAAGGACTTTGATTATGGGAACCCTCCCAACCCTCATTCCTAGTATAAGTTAAAACATACCCTTGAATCTATCCATCCAAACATTGTGTTTTGTTTTGTTTTGTTTTTTTCCAATATTGTCTCAAAGAGAAGTATGATACATCCATCCGGAAAGGTAGCAGTCCAAGTAATAAACCTTTGCCAGTAATCAACCCCTTGGGGCAACACAGGAAAGATTAATGACAATCAATTGCACTGAAAAAGCATTTGGCATTTAAATTGGCAGTCCCACTCTGAATCTCACTGACACTATTATTTTCTGGTCAAGAGCTCTACACTTGGAACCTCAGCTCACCATTTGAGTGCCTACCATGCATAATAATGCATGTCAGTAAAGAAAATGCTACAGATTATTTTATTGATAATATGAACTGACAAACAGAATTTCTGTTCTCAAAAAACTTTGTTTTCCAATAAAATTTTGTTTCCAGTCTTCTAACTGGAATTTGGATAAAATGCAGAGACTAACAGCAGCACAGGACTAAAAAAAATGCCACTCAAATGATATTTGTTGATTTAGCCTGCTTTTATAGTTGAGGACACAGTATTTTATTGTCTGTCTCTCTAAGGTTACACTGTGGGTATGAATGTTGTTTGCAATATATAGACCATTGCCAAAAAAAGAAAAGGTAAATCTATCTCTACCTACCTGACCAATTCATTTGGCTGACCAATTCATGTGAGCTTTAGGATGAAAACAAGTACGTTCAAGAAGACCACTGGAGTTGATATTAATGCTACAGGGTTTCCATCACAGTTGTGTTCACAAGCCAACTCTGGAGCTCAGCTTATGGTTTTTTACCCCATTATTTACATACCATAAACAATGTGCTTACTGTTTCACCAGTCACCCAATAATGCTCACAACCTGAATGACTATCCATTCCTGCTGCTCACCCACACATACATGTCTGTCTGATTTCCAATGGAACTGTACTCAGAGGTGTCATTTGTGTGCTGTCAATAAATGAACCTTTTCATCTTTCCTCAGTTTAGCATTTCTCTTTCCAAAACAAAAATTCTCCTTCCTGGCCTTCCCAGGAGGTGAGTGGGCTGCTATACTCCTTTCTGCTTTTTTTTCTTCTGTGATGTGATGTGCTGTGCCATGCCTTGCAGGACCATCAGCTGGCTCTTCTTCCCAGCTTTCTGAGAATCATGAAGTAAACTTCTTTATGCTTTCTCCACACGCTGGAAGATGCCAGGAAGCCCAGAGGATTTCTTTTTCATTCTCCTTTCCTCAGGGCAGATGGGATAGGGAAGAGCAAAGAAGACAAAGACATCTGGAAAGGATCTGTCTACCTCACTGTTGCTCAAAACAGCATTGAGTCAGGATTATATAAAGCACATTCAAAGCAGCATCTTATTCAATTCAGATGAACTTAAGATTCAACTCAAACATTTAACACAGTTCTAACTCCCAGTCTCCTGCCTATAACATACATTTATCTAAATCAAAACAAAGGAGACAAAAGAGGAGTAACTCTGGGCAGCATCTTTGCATTCCAACAATTTATTTTTGGTTCCACTCATATTCTTAAATGAAAACCAATATTGTTGACCATTGAATATTTTCAGAAGACACAATTAACTCATTTCCCAAGATAAACAAAGGATAAAGGAAAAAATTGAAATACAAGTATCAATTCTTTAAAGTTCTGTTTCACACAGCTTAAAGTGAAATTAAATTATGTTTGCTCTGACTTCAGTATGTGTCTCAATAAGTAGACCTCAGAACAAACTCTAATAAGAAAGAAAAAAGCATAAAAGGTGTGGCATGCATGTGTGTTTGAGAGAGGGAGATATAGAGAGGGAAGGAAAGGGTGTTCCTTGTTTGAAACAAAGCACTAAATTAGTTGAGTGTGTCAGCCTTAGGGAATTACATACACCAGCTGACATGAAAATCTTTATGACACATATACATATATATTTCAAGTGACCTGGTAAATCTGTCACTCCTTGTAAGTTAAAATTCCTAAGATTTCCTTTAAATTCTTCAATCTACTTACTGAAGAAATCATCCTGGTATTGCATTAATAAATACTCCTAAATGGCTGTAATGCAGATCCTGAAACACATGGATAGATAGGTATTCACATCACTGTCTTTCCTGAATTAAAGCTTCAACTAGAAGCTGACTAACTAGAGCACATTTAGATACCTTTAAAAGTTTAATGGTAAACCTGTGGAAAAGCTAGTACAGTCACAGTTAGCCAGTGCTACGAAACAACTTGATAATCAGATAAGGAGCATGGCAGGTCATTCTACCATGGTATAAAAAGATAAGAAATTGCTATGTCGCCAGCTCATCAACAGTACATAAACTCTGTGTTACTGAGAATATTTTTGTTGTAAGAGAACATAACTAATTCATCCTTTCTAGAATAACTTAGGTATTTTATCTGCACAGGAAGTGCTTGAGGCATATCCTTTCCTTCACACAGTTTTCTGCATAGAAAAAAACCAGTACACTCTCCTTTATTGAAGTGCACTATTGTCTTTTAAATGTTTTTTACAGGTTTGTTTGGTTTTTTCAATGGAATAAGAAAGGTCATTAAATAGTGAACACCACTACTGATATTTCCATTGAAGCGTATATCAAAGCAGAGAGAGGACTGTTCCAGGGTTTTTCTTTTTTTTAGATAAAAATAAAATAAAATAACCACACAGAAGAGCAAAAAGATTCTCTTGGTTGCACAAGACTCTTTTTTCTTGATTTGTGTCCAGGTCTGGATCATAATCTGTATGATTTCAAAATATCATGTTGGAAATTTCACTGGAATATTTCTAAACAAATAGCTGTACTGATGGACTGCAACTTCCCTGATTCTGAGTGCAGCCTCTATACCTCTAGAGAATAGATCTGATTACAGTATTAATCAATATTTCTGAAAAGTCTGAATGGAAAAATTGTAAACAGATAAAGAATAAAAGCACATTATATTGAAGGATTCAATTTTTCTGTCAATAATATTTTACAGAAAGACTTCAAATCCTGAATGGACTGCCTTTCTGATTTCTGTTGAGAAAACACTAACTTTACAGTTAGAGCACAAAGTGTGAAGACTCAAGGTCAAGTTCCAGTTCTGCCAAATTCTCACTTCTGTGTGTTCATTAAATATTTTTGTATGTTTTGCATTGGTGCGGAACTAAAACCAAACATTTCAAAGACTCTATTTTCCATAAAATAGAATCCTTATTTTCTTTCCAGGTTTAAAATGCTTTTTCTTACCTTCTGCAAAACTCCAGTAAAGACAGACACTTGAGAGTTTCATTCTCCACCAACCTGCCCTTTACTACAAGGTCAGGAGAGTGTCTCATGTAGCTTGCAAACTCATTCATACAAAATAACGGGCTTTGCTACATGGCTCAAGTCAATACACAGCCACAGTTGCGATATGCAACAGCATGTTAATCTGCAGTGTCAGGAAATTTCAAGCATTTGCCACATAAAAACAAACAAACAAAAAACAGTAAACCACCTATAATGAGAAAATACCTTGTACTGGGACCACTTCTAAGTACGATCTAAAAAGTTCAAAGCCTTATCTAATCCTGAACATGAATGCATCCAGTACATAGCACTGCTGTAACATCACTGTCCACAGGCTGCAGCAATAGAAATATGATCAAGTCAAGTATTAGTAGAAAGCTCATTTGGTATATACCCTTAATTTGTCTAAAGAGAATGGAAAAGATAAAATATGCTGTAATATTTCCTTCCACATACAGACTTTTAAAACTAAAATTAGTGATAATAAACAGAGTGTTTTTTTCCTCCACTTTCATTCTGAGATTTCAAAAGTGAGAAATTTCCACTCATTATCAGCCAAGCAATCATTACTTGGCTAATCAGTAGGGTCAGTGTTACCAGAACCAGTATTTTCTTGTGAGGAACCTTTGTCTTCCTTCTTGGAGTGCACATTTTTACCTGATTATTTCCTCGTGATCAGCTGCGGTCACGTTGGTTGAAAACAGCACAAATATCCCAGAAATGAATCATAATTCAGAAGGAAAAAAAATAAACAAACATCCAACTGGCAATAAACTGGTTTCTTGTCTTTTTTTTTCAATCTCAGAAGATGGGAGCATTGTAACACAAACACTTTTAGTTTCTTCAGGTGCACAAAGTCTAACAATAATTTAATCTAAACCATATTTACTGTGCAAAAGGTCTTACATGAGTGCAACACTGTGGGTGAGAATTATATACTTTCTTTCATGTCAAAATGTAGTTTCTCAAAACACAGTTATTTGAGGCAAAGTCTTGACACAACTAGATGACCACTTAGGTTGTCAATGACTGGAAATCAACAGTTTTACAGAAACTCAGATGTGGGAAGATAAAAAGACTAGGTAAATGCATGCTCAACTAGACAAAGTCAAGTAACTATAGAATTACATTAAATCTAAGAAAACACTTCTTTAACCATCGGGGGCGGGGCAGGAGGAAGATGTATTTGGAGATAAATACAGAGGCTCTATTACATACCATCATATACATTCTGTTTCACAATGAAATATATTTATTTCCATATGACTCCATGCTGATGTGAAAGTTGTGTTACACATCACAGCAGCTATCAACAGTTGCTTGTGGCAAACATTGTTTCCCTCAGCTGTGCCCTATGGCAACGTTTTCAAGCAAGGTTTCATCACAGTCTTTAGTGTAACTGTTGAACAAATGAACATATGGATTTTGACTCACTTTTAATAACTTATATTATTTAACTGATTTACTTTGGTTAAATATGTAGATTTAATAATGGGCATTAGCAGAAGGTTGGAGGCACATTTGCCCTAATATCCAAGTCTTACAAGAGAGTGGGACAAAAGCTGCAGCTATGCTTCTGGACACTCAGTAAATAAATGATTTTGATTATGCTCATGAGTTCTGACTCCAGTGCGCACAGAACAGCAGAGTCTATCTATAACGGTAGCGCAAATGTACCTCACACATGTAGGCAAGCCCACACAAATCTCATGATCAAGTGCACCAAGTCTGAAGTTTTCAATAGTATCTTCAGTGTGTTCAACAAAACCAGCCTTTTTGTAAGGCATCAGTTTCTGTGCATGAACAACACACATCTGGATTTCCAGCACAAAAATCTATCTCTGTCTCTAGACAGTGCTCTTGCAACACATAAGACAATCTTAGTTGTGTAGGGTCATTTTTTGCTATGGCTCAGGACTACAAGTGCCTCAGAATAAATATGCGTGTAATACTTTTGATAAAATCATCACACTAGGATCACTTCCAAATAAGCTTTTTAAAACACTCATTACTGATGGAAGATTCATGAACTGAGAACTATTTGAACTCTAATATATCTGATCATTTTATGCTTGTAATGACATGTCTTAAGCCTACAAAGACCATTTGACATCACTGAACGTGCATCTAGAATGTAGATGTGCAAAAAATAAAAATAAAAAACTAATAAAGAAATGATGATGACAGACCTGATGAAGAGAAACTGAGGTTACTGCACTTTTTGCTCAGAAATTGAAAAAATGTGTTCCAGACAAAGGCATTCTGGCTGATGAGTTGGTGTACACTGCAAATCCAAGAACAGTATTGAAATTGGAGCTAAATCATAATAAAGATTTTATAAGAAGTTAATTTTTATGACAGTTGACTTTGCAAAACACTTGACAAAACAGTAAACTGTACTGCTCATGTCTTTTGCAAGCAAGAGTTGTATGAAATTAGGTGACTGAGGTGAAACTGATGGGCTGACATTGTTTTGTATAAGAACAAGTGAAGTTTCTTGAGAAGATGAAGGCTGAAAAAATCTTTGTTCAGGAGAAAAAATATATTTACCCTATAAAGGAAATAGGAGGATATCTCCCAGTACAATTTTGAAGGGTCTGCAGATGTGTAATTACATGGAGATAACAACAGCCTTGAAGCAACATATATACAATGAGAAAAGAGATGCTTTCTCTTTCCTTACCACAAAGATAAAGTTTGTTCTGTGAGTACTAGAGTATTACAAAAAAATACTTTGAAAAAGTATTGTATTAAGTACAAAACAATAGAAAACAAGAAACAAAAACAAAAGAAAAAAAGAAACAAACGAGCATTGATTCTGTTTAAAACAAAATACACAGATATCCCTCCTTCAAATGTTTACAAAATACCACTTGTTCTGAAAGTTCCAACATACAGTGTGAATGTCCTGCTATGTTTGTGCAAAAGCCTGGCATAAAGACTCCTCACAATGATGTATGCCTAAAGCTACAAAAATATCTGGACTCATCATCTGATGCTGATTTCAGAGTTATCACTCAGTTCTGCCTGTGGAATATTTTCTATAGCTGCTAATGTGGAAAAACCTCAGCTGAACTTTTCAGTCTCAGGAGGAGCACACAGGATTGGTATTGTGAGTTAACTTCTGCCTACAAAACAGTCAAATTTGACACAGCAATCAGTTTCAGGGAATGAGAGAAAAAAAAAAGTCTTCTCTTTTTTGTTCAAGGAAAGAAAATCTATCTTTTCAGATTGGAAATATATTTCAACTTAAGATCACTTGCAAGAAAATTTACCCTTTTTGACATTTTTTACCCTAGTTTCTCATTCTCAGTATGGTCATATATTAGTAAATAAAGACAAATTCTCCATTGTAAGACTTCATCTTCAAAAATAATTGTTCTGCTGCAACAAAAAGCAAGGCTGGATGCTTTGCTCTTCTTAAAGCAGATATTTGACAGACATAAACATCTAGTCAAGCTAGATATTTTTCCACAATCTTATTGAATTCTGACATACTTCTGAGACCTGATTTATTTATGCACTATTCCTGCTGAACCACAGGGTAACTCTAGAGTCAAAAAGCACAGTTAGGAGAAAAATTGCTTAGTAAAGTATTTTCTCAGTTGATCTTAAAAAAACAACAAAAAAAAAACAACATAAAAAAATTCTTTTTTTTTTAAATAACATCTTTCCTGTTGGTACTGTGTGCAGAACATACTTTAACATGTAACAGGTAATTAAATTAGCATTCACACTTTTAAAATGCTTCATTTCATTCTCCCAGGGAAAACTTGTCAAATACAGTTTTGAGTCCACATATCCCATTTCAACTAAAATTATAATTATTTGTCCTTAATCCACAGTAGTCTAATCCACAAATTTGCACCAAAGAATAGGTATGAAATCTGGGAAACACAAATTGAAACTTAAAACCAGATTTCAGAATAAATGTCAACTATGGATGTCTGAACTGAAAATGAGGTAAGCCTTTGTAGCCTTGAAAATTCCTCTGAATGGTTAGCAGCTCATTCAGTGAAGAGACTTTTCAAAAAGCAAATAAGTTTGACTTGTTTATTTAATATTAATTCAGTATTTTTCACACCATTTTTATTCTGTTGATGTTAGAATTACTTATAGAGGAAGACACACTTCTCATACAGGAATTTCAATGCCTTTAGCAAAAGGAGAAATTGTGATTCTGCAATCTGTTTATCCACACCACCCAGGGCAGCTCCTGGGTCAGTGAGAATCCTTCCCACAAGCACTTCATGTTCCTCTGTAAAACCTCGTTCCCCCTTGCTCTAAGTCTAGAATTCACACACACAGGCAACCTGGCCCATTGTTACTAAAATATACCACAAGAGGATGCATCCATAGGACCAAAAAGTACATAGTGCCTGTATAGTAGAGCTTAGCAGGGATTTCACTGGCAGTCTCACTGAGACATTCATGTGACCAGCTGAACTACATGAAAGAAGGGGCAAATAAGAGAATGTTAAAAGGTCTTTTACCAGGCAATGGTAATTTTTCTGTTTTGTGACATTTCTAAGCATTGTATTTGCTCAACAATCATACTGATTTCTACAACGCTATTTTCTTAAACCTTTCTTGCATTCTCCCTTCTTCAGATTTTACTGCTGTTATCAACACCAGACACAATTCAACAGTTAACACACCACACTAGTGCAGGTAACCTCCATAACAGCAAATAACTAGTCTTTAAGCAAGGGTGATTTTAGAGTTGAACTAATTTCTTATTCATGTTAATGAAACCATTTATACAATTTCTTTTTTTAATCGAAAACACAGTTGTAAATTATTAATCAGACTGTCAGTATGGTGTTTCTAGTTTATTATTGATCCAGTGGGAAACAGTTGTACATGCTCTTTTCTAGTATATGTATTCTCTTGGGATTCTCTAAACAGTAAGTATTCTTTTTCTCTGACCCTTGCAAATTTATCATCAGCTCTTTTGTACTAAGTCTGATTGATTTTCACCTTCCTATACTTAATGCAGGAAAATATTTTTCATCTAAACTTTGTTCTCAACAAAGGATGTTTTAGCTATATAGATCCAGAACCTTAATATCTTCATCCTTAAACTATTGTGGCCCTTGGAAGCTTCACATGGGAGCTTTATGAAACTTCACTTGGAGAGCGTAAGAAATATTTATCACAAAAGACAAGGTTCTCTGCTCCAATGGTAGCTTTCAGAAACTCCGTTAGACTTTTTGCTTATTCCAGATATGAGATGACGTTGTTACATGTTGTCAGAAAGGTGTTCTCCAGACAAAGCTGGTTCATATTGCTTGCAATGACCTTCAGTTCATAGCTGTGAGAGTGGCAACTTTAACACGCATGAGATACTAAAAAAACACCTTTTTGTATGAAGTCTCCCTGTATCACTCTTTGGCAAGTATTGTGCTACAGAGGACAGAAAGAACCTCTCTGTCAGTCACAGAAAAGGGATGTTGCTCATGCTCTTGCAGCTGTCAGCAGAGTGTTGACATCATGAGCTACCTGCACTTTTCTGTATGTTGAAAAAAAGCCTGAGCCACAGGTCTGACAAAGTTACTATCAAAATCTTATCTTTGGTTTCCAAAACACAAGCCACCAGAGGACTAAAACTCACCTCAGTATAGATGGTCTTACACTTCTCTTGTTAGGCTGGCAGCAGCAATTTATTCTGAATACCATGTTCTCCAGATGACCATGTTATGCTGCTATGCCACATGTGGTCATAAACAGTTTGCAGCAGCCCCCAGTATTATTCAAGCTCCCTCCGAGTCTACACCAAGCAGTTATACTTAAAATTTATAATTGACTAAGTTTTTTCTCCTGTATCTTATCTTTCTCACATTAAATTCATAGTCTTAAATGCAACTGCTCCAGCAAGGTATCATCCTGTTACCGGTCATGACCTGATACAGAGCTGACAGGGTACATGTAGCTAAACATCTGCCCAGAGATTTGAATGAGGTGATAATTCTGCACACCAAACACTGTGTTATGTGTTCTCTCTCAGTTTGTACAGTATGTACACAAAGAAAAATTGGCGTCAGGTAGAGCTTGCGCTCCACATGCCAAATCACTGCACAGCTGCACTTTCCCCTGCTTAATGCAATTTGTTTTTCCAGAACATATTCCATATGGTTCAGCAATAAGTTTATTCTAACTGCCCCCTTCTGGTACATCAAGGTTTTATCGATAAGCACCCAAAGTGCCTTTCTTTCCTTCTCAAAGAACAGTCAGCACTCTGGGGCAGCTGAAGAGAAACCACACCATTTGATGGTGTGCTCCCCTTGAACTTTGTATACTGCATATGTTGCATTAGAGTTCTAGAGTGGACCGATACTGGCAGGGGAGAGGGGAGAAAAAGCAGACTGACAAGATGAAGAAAGTGCCCACAGTCTGATAACAAGGATAAATATCACGAGGGGGAAGGGTGAGGAGAAAGGAGGGCAAGACCAGAAGGAAAAATGAAACATCAGCAATGAACCAGATGACAGTTAGAACTGAAATTTTAATTCACAACATCAATGCAGTTGAACAGATAGATTTAAAATTAAGATACTAGTTTCAAATTAATTTTCTTACCCTTCTCAAAGAAACTAAACAAAAGAGGTCTCATCCTTACAGGTCCCTTCCAACTCAGGATACCGTATGATTCTAAAATGCAGAAGAAAGTGTTGATAAATTGGATGAGATTAGTATTAATTATATTAAGCAGTTGCAGTTCTGGAATCAGTTTTGGCACAAGATCTTGTAGAAAGATGATTGTTTGATTCCCTTGTTAGAATTCCAATCTCATCAAATTAAAAAAAATAAAATAGAAATTAGGAACATTTCGGTAGTGCAAAGAAAATAACCAGGGGCCAGTACCATACAGAATGACAGCATAATTTCAGTACACAAGTCATACTGAAGACACATGGATTGTTGTTTGCCAGAAAATGTGGAGAAGGGAAGGTAAGAGGTAGGAGGTGACAGCGAGGGAAAGAACGTAAACTTGTGCATTCCTCAAATGGCCCTCTGCTATCCAAACAGCTATTAGAGTTGGAAAAAGAAACATCTCATTGAGGGCAAGACTATCTTTTGACCAAATGGACAAATAAGCATTCATAAGATTTAAAGCTAGGAAATTGCAATAAAGAAGGATAGGAGATTATTTTGTAGGCCTTCCAACATCTGAAGACTGTGCTTTGAAAATATCCAAAAGGCATATTGTCCCAAAGTGTAAACAAAATAACTAGATAAGACACAGAGTTGACAAGCTGGTAATGATGTTAACACTGGTTTTCTTCTGCAGGATGTTACTGTTGAATCTGATAACAATCATGCTAATAGTTAAAACAAAAAAAAAAAAACCAACAAAAGAGCAAAGACACTGGGAACCTTGCTACCCTTGATGAGTAATGATACATAAAAATAACATTTCTGACACATCAGTGTGATAATTGGAGAACTGTCTACATGGTCACTCCAGAAACATGAGTTTTGGGCTATTGGAGGAAATTAACGAATGTACATGGGTCCAGCTGCTACTCCACAGGGTTTTCCATTCCCTACATATGTCCATGTCCTGACCTCATCCAAGTCCCCTATCACAATGAGAAATAATTGCTCACTATACCCACCACTGACAAGAAGGAAACCTGGGCACGAAAGCTGGAAGGAAGCTGCAGGACAGATTGGACAGGTTTCTGAAATTTCAGCATAACCCAGGAGAATAAGTAGGAAATGAATCATCCTGTTAATTTCTTGTAAGGAAAAGAAGAAACAAGCGGGACAGGAGAGAAAACACATTTAAACAACCTTTCTCCCTTCACCCTTTCTGGAACCACCACAAATAAATCTTTAGATGGAAAATAGTGTTCATAAGGAAACAAGAGAGTCACCAGATTTTGGTAAGCCTTCAAAATCTTGGAGAAACTTTTTTTACTGTTGGAAAGTCTGCTGATACTAATTCTCCTATAGAGGCCCCAGGTTAGATCATCTTCAATGCAACTTGTCCAAGTAGGAAAATTGTCTTCCTTTATTGTCAGCAAGCAGAAGTTTTCCTATCAATGCTCTCTTATCAATTCTCTTTCTCTTCCCTGTGTTATGCTCACACAGTGATAGCAGAATCTCATAATGGCTGAGGTAGGAAGGGACCTCTGGAAGTCACATCATCCAACACTCCTACTACTCAAGCAGGGCCACCTAGTCCAACATTCAAGACTAAGGCTGAAAGCTTCTGAATATCTTCAAGGATGGTGGCATCTCAGACTTTCTGAGCAACCTGTGCCAGTGTCCACTCACCCACACAATAAAAAACTGCTTCCTGATATTCTTATGGGGGCCTACTCAAGGAGACAACTGCTATGTGTTTAGACAGCTCTTGGAACAGACAAGTAAACCTCTTTTTCACACGCAGTGAGACTAATTTTCCCTTCAACTCCATATTCTGACAAAGATGAAATAAATGCCCTGACATATTCCTCCAGCTCACTTTCTAAAAGTCACTGCATTATTACAAAATAACAGGTTCTAGATATCCTGATATGCTATTGAGGTGCATAATTAAGGTTGTATTGGGTTTTGCACTGAAAGTATAATTAAAGTTCCACTTAGATTTTTACTGTTAAATGTAGTCTCACCATTTGGCATTAAACCTGTTAAGTACAGAGAAATTTTACAGATATATTAAAGCTTTTGAAAGAGAAACAACTTTTAAGTGTTCCTTTTTTAAAGTCTTGCCATTTGGCTGCAGTATCCTCTCTAGCATAACATCTGCTTTCCCCACAGAGTTGCACCTTCTTGCATGCACTTCAGACACAACTGACTCTGGAATATTTAAAGTTTCATCCATTCACTTATTTTGGTATGCACAGACATTGAAAGAAGTGGAGATTAAACTGTTAGGTTTCATCAGATCTTTGAACTTTCTGTTACATCTTGCATCTCACATGCTTCTTTCCATTTCTATCACCACAAAATGACCAAAAATTCCCAGTAGCTATAATATTTTGCCTTCAGGTCCTGCACATGATTGTTTACCACCCTGCTACATGTTCTGTGATTTGGTTTCCTTTCATCCATGATTAGCAAGCATGACTCGCAGTCACAACTCCAGGCATGCCTCAGATGGACCATGGGGCTGCATAAAGATTTTAAGTTCAGTTTTCATTTGGTAGACTAGAAGCCAACAATACATTATTATGACAGTATACTAAGGACAAATTTTCATAAGCATGACTGCATGTTTTGTTTGCTTATATGCAAGCTAAAGAAACCGGTAACGTGCATTGTACAGACTTGTACTTTAGATGAAAAAAATTTAACACATGAAAAAAAAGTGTTTTCTTGATTGGCAAGGTATATGAACTGAAGTAGCCCTGGGTGTGAAAGCTATTTTAACTAGTCATTTTCTTAATAACATTGTGTTGATTGAAAATGCAGTCAGGCATCTCTAGTGCTAATCGATACATTTCTATAAGAATTACATTTCAATAAGATCGATATGAAACCTCCCATTGAGAGACTAGGACTAAAGAAATGTCAGTTGTCCAGCAAGAATCAATTATTTGTAAGTTTCTTTTTCTACAGGAGATCAGTAAGTTCTGAGGCTTTTAAGAAACTGTTATTTCAGGTCAAATGTTTCCTAACAAAACAGTTTCAGCATTTTAACTTTATGAGGTCTTGCAGAATGCACGTCTGCTTTCTGCTCAAAGCTTATTCTTACCCAAAATTGAAAATACCTCCTATCAAAGAAGTAAATCTATAGCATGTATATGATTCTGCGTTGTAAGCTACGTAGAGCTCAGTCTAGCCTTGCCCAGATGGAAGAACAGGAGCATGGGTTATATAAAAGTTAACGCCATGGAGGTGTAAGAGCTTAAAAATCAGCTCTGAAACATGCAGTCTGACATACTTAAATTCAGTTTCTACTGAAAATAAACTATGTTGTTTCAATAAATTTCCAGATGGAAAGTTGGAAGTTTGGAAGTTTCAACAAATGTCAAAATATTCCATGGTAAGAGAAAAAGGAAAACTAAAGTAAAGCCAGACAAAATAATGTATGACCAATTGCAGTACTGATCACTTGATGCTATCAGAGATAAAACTGTTCCAATAGATGAGACCTGCAAAAGAATTATATCTACTTTCACTTTATAAACCTGTTATGATGACTGTAAATAATATTGTTCAAGTCTTATTCAACACTGAACAGCAACCTGGTGACCAAAAGTACATCAACATTGCAGCTAGGCTTTGGTTTTAATTTTCTATTATCTTACACAACAATTATTTATAAAAACAGCATTCCAGTCACAGCCAAAGGATTACAGTCTGATTTTAACAACATGAACGTGCATATAGTATAACAGCCTCTGTACAACTTATGTAGTAAAAGATTAAGCTCTAGAACACATTGTATGTTAGGCTCTCACTGTACAGTTTTATTCTTAGAAAAATAACCTACATTCAGGTAGATTTTCCTATTTTATATATGTTTAAGATGTTGCTCACAGCTAGAACCTATATTTACCTATGTTTCTGCTGCAACATAAGTAAGAAAAAAAAGTCTTGAAAAAATACTACAATTAGATTCATTATACCCATAAAATAAAATCTCATCTCTTTATAGGATCAGTTCATCTTAAATTTTAATCAAAAGAAGCTACCACTCCCTCCATGTTTTTCTTCAGCTGAATGTTATAAGAAATCAAGTCCCTGTGGGAAAAAAACAGAACAAAACAAGCTCATAAGCGCATTTGTTTAATTTTCACATCCTCGTGTAGCACCATCCCAGACACACCTCCTACTGTTATTACAAGCAAAACTTCTGCTTTCCTGGACAGATAAGGTTTACCTTCCAACCTTCTGTCAGAGTTCATCCCTCCAGAATATCTCTGTAAAAGATAATAGAAACTCACCCACTACCTTCTCTTTCAAGGGAAGCATTCCTATGAAAATTCAACCTTCATCCATCCTTAGACTTTGATCTTGCATTGATTTTTTACCCTCTTGGCATCTCTTAGCTTCTTCTGAATTCTCCTTATTGTTGTCTTAGGTAGATGTGAAGCTTCCCAGTGCCTGGGGCTAGGATTGGAATCCAAAACAATCTTTTTAACACCGTTCTCCAGCTAGAGAACTCCATCAGATTGAACTGCTTACCTCTAAGCAATCAAGTCGTTTTGTCTTCTTTCTCCAGCTCCAACCTCTCTCTTTTGCTATTCTTTTACTACTAATGCTGTGTTTCAGAGATTGGAAACCAGCTGTTGCAGGTCCCATGACTGCCACCCCTCTGTATGAGTCCCACCACTTGGGGGATCAGAATGACCAAACTCATTTGAGAGCTCCCACTTGCTTAACCTTCAGAGCCAATTTGCCCTATGATATCACTGTTTTCACCGCTCTAATGGTTGTTCATTAGCAAAGGAGACACAGCTGAGAGTCCAGTTGCACTGCCACATCATTCAGTAACAGTATTAATGTGGAGCCACCATGGACCCCAGGAAGCAGAGGGCAACAGAACAAAGTTATTCAGTCTTTAGCCTCCCTGCAAAGACTGCCAAGTTACAATGATTGTGTTAGGCTGTATTCCAGAAAGACCCTTAATTGATCAAACTTTAACCAGATGAGTATTCTTATTAAAACCATGAGCTACTCTCGCTTAGAGTAAAATACTTGCTCAAGTGCTCTTCTGGATCAAGAACTTGGTGATGTAGATTCTTATCCATTAACATATGAGACAACCAAGTCTCCCTCTTTTAGTTGTGATAACATCTCATAAGATTTAAATCCTTGTGTTAGTAGAGTAGGTTCACTTGCCTCTTTGCCAGAATGCTGCTCCTCATCACAGCTATAAATCACAAGAAAGTGGCTTGTATCAAGTGCCTAACCCCAAAGACCCATAAAATATGAGCAGTGTTGTTATCAACTGTCAGTTAACTCACACAGAGTAGTAAAGAAGTACATAGCCAAGAAGTATAATGTATCCTCTGTTTTAGGCAAGCTCTTAGTAAACATAATATTTTAATTATATGACTATTTAGTCTAGCTAAGCTTTCATTACTGACTGTGTTCTGCTCTTCAGAATTTCAGAATGCTGTTATTCTTGATATTTTCCACTAAGTAAACTCCGATTGTTTAAGAAATGCAATACTGCCATCTAGCATCTACAAAATATGAATGAACTTTCCTCTTAGATTTGCACAGGCCCAAGTCAGCTTTATAGGAGCTTTGAAGACTGTAGATTGTGAAAAGGACTCAGGCCTGTCCTTCACAAAGCTACTCATTTCCTTGTGCTAGGGGGAAACACACCTGGAAACAGGAGGAGTTACATTTGCAAGATCAGTCGTCTTCATGGCTGTTGTGCTTGCTTCAAAGGGGTCCCAAAGCCACCAAGCAGTTTCATAGAGGAGTCAACCCACAGCAAACTTCAGGCAGGACAAGCAGGATGAACCACTCAAGAACCAAAAGCTATTCTGTGGCTGGGTGGGCACTGCCATGGCAAGGTGTGCTCCAGCCCTCTGGTGTCACCACCATCTGATTACTTTTAAATCAGTCCCATGCCTCCTGTGATAGTGTATACTGTATATAGTTTGTACATACAGTATATACATAGTATATATATAGACAATACATACATAGTATGCATACATATATACACATTTATAGCATCTAAGTATATAGAAAATACCCTATAAATGTATGCTCAGTGCTTAAATATGTATCTCCATATATATAGTATGTACATATGTATGTGTTTGCATGTATGTATACATATATACACACTTTGACCCAGAGGTGGCAGTTAGGACACACCTGAAGAGAAAACTTACACAGTCTTAGCAGTAGATGTAGAGTTAAAGAACACTTCAGTTTTCCCAGCTCCAGGGCAGGGTCTCTGGTTTCATAGAGTCAACAAATCATAGAATAGGCAAGCTTGAGGGGACCCACAAGGATCCTCAAGTCACAGGACCTCCCAAAAACAAATCTTGTTTGAAAACATTGTCCAAACACTTTTGAACTCCAGCAGGCCTGCTTCCATGACCTGTGGAGCTCATTTGCAACAAACCTGGGAAGAAGGTTTCTTTCCATCCTGGGAAGAACCTTGCATTGTTGAGCACTTTAGGCCCACATAACAGCTGGCCTTCTACTTCAGCAGATAGGCTTGTGTTGTGCCCAGTGCGCGTGTTCATCTTGTTATCTTCTCCCATCAGTGGCTACACATATACTTCCTAAGACATTTGGTTCCCCTTGCAGCCTTCACACAGCAACAAGTCTGTGCACACTCAAGTGTATGCATCTGTGGGTCTAGACAGTCATAATCTCTTTTTGAAATAGAGCTCTGTAATAAAGTCTTACTTTTTCATTCATTTCTCATCACCTTTCCCCTGTTTAGGGAAACATCACCACCAGGATTTTGTGTCATTTGCCAAACAAGTGTCGGCCAGCTGTATGCACAGAATTGTACACATAGAAAGAGATGGAGAGATATGGAAGAGAGAAGCACAAGTGCTAAACTGCCACGTTCTGAACCCTCCTTTCCCCTGAAAGAGCAATTTCTTACTCAGAATTATAGTGGCATATATCATACAGAGTAATTATTATTCCCCCTGAACCACAAGGCTGAAAGTTGAGATCCCATATATACTATCTCAGAGAAGCTGTCCATATATGAAGTATTAATACAGTTGGTATACACAGAACATTCACCAGAGGCTTTTTTCAGCATTTTCTTAAGACTTTACTGAATTCATCATGGTAAGACATCTGGGTTTACAGTTTCATCTTACCTAAATTCAAACTTATATAACTCTTACGTCTAAGCCACTTGTCTAGACTATTTTTATTCTTGATGGAGAAAAATAAACTCTGTTCCAGATGTCTACACAAGGATAAGATGAATTGTGACCTAATGGTACCTATTCATCTCCCAGTAGCTATAACAGGATCCTAAGCAACTAGCAGGCATGAACTTCTGCAACATTGAAGTCTCAAAGGGAAAAAGATTTATCCTGTCTTTAGATTTTTAAATCCTGGGAGACTGTAAACTGTCCATCTTATGTCAAACATTGATTTAAAAAAATCTTTTATCAATTACATCTCTTTTAAGCTTGATACCTTGTATTTCCCTATGAGGTATTTCCCAAAATGACACCCAGCTTTGATTCAAAGACTTAAACTGATGGAAAAGTCAGTTTTGCTGGAAATATTTTTTGAATGATTTGTCACCATCACTGAGTGATGTAATGTGATAGGTAGGCATAGAAAGAATACCCATTCAGACTTCACTTTTGGTTTAGTTTTTGATTCTATCAAAACTATAGGACAGTAAAAAAAACATTTAAAATATTAAAAATATAGACAGTGCAATAATGTAATTTACATTTCAATAAGAAATTCCCTATGGAATCAGCCTTCATTAGAAGAAAGTGAAGTGTAAATCCACCCCAAATATGAGAGTTAGATTGGAAGTTTCTACTGCAAGAAACACAATATCAAGGTATAGGCCCATACTGAACTTTGAACTTATTTACAGATCAGATGCTGCAAGAAAGATGCTGAGCAGCAGAACAGAGCAGAGGCTAGGACGTTCTGACCAGGGTAAGAAATTAATCCTGGAGGCTTGAGCAATACCCACCATGATCAAACACGACCAATGTGAGCTTTCACAAAGGAATACACAACAGAAAGACTGCTAAGTAAACAAATATATAATTAAATCTATGCTTGCTAGCACGGCATAATAGGCATCATAAATCAGGAATTGGGGCTTAGTAACCTTTAGATGTTTACTGATATGGGTTTATTCTTAAACATGGCTTACGTAACTAGAAATGGAAGGAAAATACAGAAGAGGGTAATGAAAGCCTGGCATAGGATAAAGCAGGTATAACAGTTTCAAGAAATTTTGCCCTCCTGTATCCATAGGAACATACAAAATGATCTGAAAAACAATAGGTTGGTGATAGACATCATATGGAAAAATGGATTAGCAAGTATGTTGTGTAGGCTGTAAGCCTGGTGTACCTAGTTAATAGAGGAACAGAAAAGTAATTACCTGTGATGAGAGAAAAGTTTCACTTATCAAGTGCATGCTTTCTCCTGTGCCATAAGGAGGTGCGTGCCTGCTGTTGCAGTAGTGACTAAAAACTTTGCTGCTTCACCAAGACCTTCATCTGATCAAAAATAATTGAAGGTAAGTGTTTCCTCACTCCAAACTAAGGTCAAAGACATTTTTTGCTGTAGAACCATTCACTGTTTCAGAAAGCTTTGTGTATAAACTCTGTTAAATATACGTAACAACTTACTGTAAACGTAGAAATGTTTGCAGTTCACCTATTCTCTAAAGCTCTTAAATGATGGCTCTGCCACTGTGTGAAAAATGACACATGGTTACCTTTCCTAGTTATAGGAAATGCTTGGTTGCTTTGCTGGAAAGTAGGATTTCTTGAACACAAAGCAAAGAGATAAAGTGACAAAGACATCCCAGAACAGCATCTTCCAAAGATCTATTATTCACATGATCTAAACATATTAACTACTCCACATTTTAAGAAAAAAAAGAACAACTCTCCATTCTTCCTCAGTTTCTAAAGTGCACATCTTGTGAGACCTCAAATCTGTCTCACTCTTTTAAGTTCACTCCACTTAAATCTCTGCGGTTGAATTGAAAATTACTGAAATGTGAAGCACAGAAAGATGTCAAATCCCCCCAAAACATTTAAAAGCAAGTATTCCTTAACTTGATCTTCCTCCACTCATGAGAACTGCCTATTCAAAGCATTTGGTGACATTTACCATTATTGTCAGAAATAGTCTTTTGAGTTATGAACTCAAGACAAAAATACAAGTCTGAAATCCATGGCAGGTGTTTTCAAATCAGCAGGTTTCAAATCTGTCACTCACTTAGAACTCCTGCAGAGAGCAAGAAGAACTTCCCCATTTAGAATTTTATCAGAAGGTACACAATATGAAGAATCACCCTTCTCCCCCTCCTGCTCCCTTAACAAATGTTCTTACATAACTTTGCTGAAACAGCAGTTATGGTGCAGTGATTCATTCTTGTTATAAATCTATGAAGCAGTTCGGAATATTTGAGGATGTGGTTCAGGATAACATATTGCTCTGAGTAGAGGTCTTGGACCATTTCATTGAGTTTCAAAATTTAAATATAACCCCGGACATTCATTTCACTTCCTGGTTTGCTGCAAACAAAGGTATCCAACAGGCAAATTTACCACATGCAAATATGTAGACCAGCATACGAACAGCAGCTCTAGCCAACACTGTGTGGGCATCTCTCTCATGCCCTTCACGTCCCAAGAGAGGGATCAGGAGGCAGCAGCACTGTGCTGGCAGTGCTGCAGTGAGGATACCCCCCACAGCAAAGGTATATGCCCTGTAGCAGCCTGTAGCTGGTGTGAGAAGATCAGGGATTCGTAAACACTAAGACACAAGGGCTTTTATTTCATTATTTTAAGTTCTCTGGCCCGACGCATGAAGGGAGGCTGAACTACCAAGAAAGCCACCCTTGGCTCTAGAATGATAACATGCATGCATTGCTTCCCACATGGGGAAAACAAAAGAAGAAATAGTGAAAGAATGAGTGTGAGGTGACAAGAAGTAAGAACATTTCATTAAAAAGAATAATGAAATATTGAGAAAAATAACCCCAGTCTCTAGGCTGCTAATTTAATCACTGTCACTTCTTCTGACATCCTTTATTTCTGGATGCTTTTCAGCAAGCCTGGAGGAGTTTCCTTGCTATTCTTTTTTGGCAGTGACCTTCTGATGTGGAGGGGGTAGGTTAGCTTCCTGATTTATGCAAGAAAGACAGAGACATAAATGAGATTTTATTCATATGGTCCAACAGCATCCCCCTACCTTCTGGGAATAGACAACCCCACACTCCTGCAGTAAGCAAGAGGATAAGTTAATATGGAAGATTAATTTGTTTTTTAGAAACAGTTAAAAATAAACTCTAGGTTCAGTAATGAGGAGAAAAGCAGAAATAGAGGAAGAGAGGTTGTGGTTTGCTTGCTGAGAGTTTTTTTAGTACATGGTTATATTAGCAGGCCACTTGAGGTGAAGTAATGGGCAGCTTTAGGATGTATAAACCATTTCAAAAAGTCACAAATTTCTGGAATAGATTTTTAGTTTCACCTTCACAGAAACCTTGATGTATGCAGGAGTAGCTTTAAAATACTTTTAAGAAGTTCACCAGCATAACGCAGAGCAGGCTTAGGCAACTTCAATTCATTCCCCTTACTGGCCATGTTCAGAATGCTACAGAATCACTTAATCTCCAGACAAACAAAAATGACTGAACACAACATACACTTCCCTTTAAAAAGTTGACCTTTCAAACAGAAGCAAAAAACACATGAACTGAGACTAAAGTTTGCATGTCTGCGAATGACCCATTGCCATAGCACCTACAAATATGGACAGCTTTGGACAAATTAAATTAGTATGGTTGGTACTGTAAAATTAAATCTGCTGATACTGTTGACCAAGTTTTTAGCAGAATTAGAATAGATCCTCCTACAAAATCTGTAACTTGAAGGAAAAACTTCTTAACAGGAAAGAGAAATGCTTCAGAGACAACTGAATGGAGACCAAAGAATGCTGATGGTCTGGGCTGGGGAACTGTAAGAAGCATCTTGGTTTGCTACATACTTGCCTTTTTAACAATACAATACAGTTATACAGTAATTAAATTTGTCTCTGACAAAATGTTCCCTGACAAGAAAATACTCTATGCCAAAACCAACCCAGCTGTCTTTACCATTGATCACCATGAAAAGTGAAACAATAATCAATAATATACTATTAAGCATGTGCAAATTTGAGATAAAAACAGATAGCATATTTTAGCTTCTTTGTTGTTTTTTGAGTTTTGGTAGTTCGGGGTTTGTGTGTGTGTTTTAACAGTATAAAAAGACAAAATTGGGTTGGGTAAAGAGCTTATCATGTCTTCCAAGAGATTCACAAAAACAGAATTTACTAGTGTAGGTAGTTGGTAAGGATTTTTAAATCATGTAATTTTCATTAACTTAAAATAAGGCATATGCTTAAATGATTCATTAATGGAAGTGCTAATATTGACTTCTCTCCATCCTGAGCCCACCTAAAACAAATAAAGGAGGAACATTTTCTTAGAAAGCTGTTTCCTGCTGTGATACCAACCTTGATAAATTGGATTTCAAATGCTCTTAAGTGTTAGGCACATATTAAAGGAAAACTGTTCAAGTCTGAAGTGAGCTACTATTTTGTCTCACTGATAGGAGTGATGCTTCTCTGAAAATGTCAGTATTACACATAAAACTGCAAGCAGATTGCAAGTGCATGGCTAAAAGCATTATGACACTAACAGCTTTTATAGACCTACCCATACATAGAAAATTAAACTCAGTGACTGAAAGAATGCAGGAAAAAGAGTAAATAATGTTCTTCTCATTTTCTCTTCTTGCTGGAATAGCTACACTTGTACTAGTACGTTGCAGTCTAACAGTCTTACTCCTGCTATAAAAGGTGAAGTTAATAAAATGAATAATAACAAATGGTATTACTAGCCAATATACTTTATAGGTGGCATAATTAGAAAGGTTACTGGGATGGAAAAGAGACAATCAACACAAATAGAAATGCTCGCCTACCTCTGAGGATTGTTGCTTGCCAGAAAAGACTCCACAAAGGAGTGACCTCCAACAAAATATCCTTCCTTCCCTACTGGTGTTTAGCCCATAAATGGGGTCTAGGAGAGGTGGAACCAGACTCCACTCCTTCCGGTCACACAGGTGAATTGTCTTCACCTGTGCTCCTGTGGCTGACTCTGTGATTGCCTCAGGTGATCATCAGTGGTTCAGGCCCTGATTCAACAGTTCCCATACACCTGTGTTCTCAATCATCTTATTACTTCTGGTCATCGCATTTTTGAATGTAATAGTTACCAGTGTTTTCTCTTTGCCTCACTTTCTTGTTCTCTTCCTCCCTCTAGTTTTTCTTTCTCATTGTCTTTCTCTCTTTGTTTTGGTAAAATCTGAAAATAATGGTAAGTTTTAAGTTCCATTAATTCTAGATTAAAATTGATAATTGTTTAAAAGGATTATAACAGCTCCTGTATAGAAAAAGAGCAAATGAGAAGCTGAGATACTAACCATGAAATACTTCAAGCACATCCTTGAGGACTGAATATCTTCTAATCAGTATATTGATATATATACATTAATTCGAGTTAGTGTTAATTGAGGAGCGGAGGCTAAATAATTAGTGACTACAAATACTGAAATATTTACAGTTATATATATATTTTAAAACATATAAAAACGTACATGAAGACGTACATGTGTCATGGATTACGTGCTATCTTGCAATGGAATAGAAAAACAGCATTTTAATCTAAAAATGATAAATCCAGTAGTTTAGTAAACTTAATTATTACTTGAAAAATCAGCTTTCATAGTATGCAAATAAATCTCTAACTACTAAAAAGATTGGGAGTCATTTTAGCATGATACTGCTGATGTACAGTGCTTGCTGGCTACCAGCACCAAATTGAAACTCTAGTCCCAGGGGTTAGGAAGGAGTAATTATTCTTTTTCCAGGCACAGATCCTTGACTGTAGCAAGAGTACTTTTCAGGATTTGAGGAACTACCTCGTGGTTATTACTTCTAGTAATCTCAATCTATCCAAGTACTCACAGTATATGAATCATAAAAGGTCAATGATTTTTTCTCAGCAAGACAGAATAATGTAGAGAATTAATGCTGTTAAACAAAATAGCCATAGAAGACTCATCTCACATCTCTGACTGAACATTGCAGTAAATACAGACCTATTTAATGACTGAATGAGCTTTCTCTGTTTATGAAAATACTGGTCAGGATTTAAGGGAAGTTACTGCAGATAATTACACAAATTGGCAACGCTGCTATGACACCAAGCTCTCCTAGCAGAACATGTCATTAATCATCACAGCATTTATTCTTAAACATCAAATCCTAGAATATTATGTAGTATCTTCCGCAGTAGCATCATGGAGTACAATCTTCAATTTCAAGTGAAAACAAGGAAAGGCTTGTTTGCACATTCACATACAGTGAGTCTTTGCTGCAAAATCATTCTAAGCAACCTCGATCTTTTTACCCATGAGCCAGTTTATGTGCTTCATTTGGAGCACAGTGTCAGTTTACCCAACACTTGTGCTACTATTGGCAAAACAGCAACAAGCCCTGACATATTTAACATACATCTGTTGCCTGCACATGTTCAACATGCACTGGCTTACTCCTACCTATTTCTAGGGTACCTAAGGGAGGAGAAAGGTAGAGGCTCAGTCCACATGCATTTCAGAGCATGGAAAAATGCAAAATGCACCCCCAGACTGGGATACTTACTTCACAAAGAATAAAATGAATGCGTAGCAAAGAATATTTGGGAAGCTAAAAACAATGGAAGTGTTTTTTTAGCTAACTCATTTGTGCTGTTTCAGCACAGTAGGTTGCAGTGCAGGGAGGTGAAATGTCTACTTCAGCAAAGGCAGGGAAGACTATGAACCACTGTTTAATGCTGCAGTCCATAGTAATACTGTTTAGATGAGTAAATGTGAAGAAGGCTGAGACTTTTGGTACGAGTCACATTTGGAAGATG
>NW_027072034.1:59893355-60073355 GCF_038088225.1 Cyrtonyx montezumae | reverse complement strand
TTATTCTTAGCTGGGACCTCCTGACTAACTGATTTTCCCGTATTCACTGACTGTACCAAAGCAAAGCATCATCCTGTGACAAGGACTGCTCCTTCCTCAACAAGAGGGAAAGAAATATTTAGAGCAAAACTTTCAATATCTTGGTCCATTCAACCAATTTGTTCAAACATTCAGGGCTCTACGTCAGATGAGACTAGCTGAACCCAATACCAGCAAAGCTTCCACCCAAGCCTCATCCTTCTGCACAAGGCAGACGACTTTTGTTAACTAAGTGCATGCAGAGGAAAGAAGCACATAATGGGTAGACAAGCAGTGCTTCAGATCTGTGTCTGCTCCTACTGTGTATGCACCAGTGTTAAAAATCCACCCAGGAGAAAAAAAAATGAGGAGCTGGTAGACCATCAGAAAGTAGGAAGTTTTTCTCACTCACAGGAACTCACTGATGCACTTTATTTCTGGAAGACAGAGGGCATCGGCTGGCTGATTCTTGAAAGCGATTCGTTTTCTGGAAGTGAGAGACCCCAGTAACCAAATAGAAACATTTTACACACATGGGATTTTATTAACTCCCAGTTTCAATCTCTGGAGAGTGAAACCACTAAAAAGCTTTTCAAAAATTCTAGAAATTGAACATCATTCTGGCTGTGCTACAGTTAGTGGACTCAAGCACACCAGACTCTCAGGGCTGTTGCTTCTCCAATGCGTTGTCAGTTCCTTGAACTGCCCCTTCATACAGCCTTTGTCAACTCCATCACTAATATGATGGCAACTCCATTTCATTCCTTCAGACTCATTTTATAGGTTTTTTATTGTTTTTGCAAGCTGTAACTAAGCTTCCTTGGGAGCTCTGCACTTGTATTTGCCAGTATGGCTTCACCAGGATTGTGTCTGACCAATCTGTTGGCACAGATCAGTGGACAAAGGAAGAGAGACTAACACTGTCTTCCTGGACTGGTGCAAGGCTTTTGACAGGGTCCAGCACCACATCCTTACTTGTAAAGTGGAGAGATACAGATTTGAAGGCTAGGCTATTAGGTGGATTAAGAACTGGTTGGATAATTGCAGGCAGATTGTTGTGGTCAGCGGCTCTTTGTCAAGGTGGAGGCTGGTGAAAAGTGGGCTTCTCCAGGATTCTGTCTTGGGACCATTGTCCTTCAACATCTTTATCAGTGGAATAGATAGTGGGACTGAATAGCAGGACATTTAGGTTAGATGTCAGGAGGAAGCTCTTTCCTCAGAGGGTGGTGATGCGCTGGCACAGCTGCCCAGAGAAGTTCTGGTGCCCCATCCCTGGAGGCACTGAAGGCCAGGTTGGATGGGGCCCTGGGCAGCCTGAGCTGATGGGGGTCAGCCTTGCCCACGGCAGCAGGTTGGGGCTGGGTGGGCTTTGAGCTCCTTTCCAACCCAAACCATTCTGTGATTCTATGATATCCCCCATGCCAGCACTTCTGACCAGAAGGGCAATAGGGCAGCAGTGGGAGATGTCACAGCAATGTCAGGGGTGTTAGAGAGGATGAGAGAAGAGCTTAGGAAATATGGGCCATCATCTCATGGGATACAGCTACTTTTCTCCTAGGATGAATTGCATCTTACAGTTTAGAGGCTAGTGAGGCATCCTAGGCAATGCAGGAAGGAAAAAGGAGAGGTGAGAATAAGAAACACTGGAGTGGGAATTTTACATTAGGACCCAGGCAGACAAGGGATAGGTGTTGAGCTAATGGATGTGTCAGTGCTGCAGGTTTTGGCCTCTGTCACCTATGTGATGCATCTGCATTTTCTTGGACTGAAAATATTTTTAAAAACCCACTGCTTTATATGAGAATTGCAACAACAAGATGTACTTGTGTCTGGAAGCATGTGCCATATGATATTTCTATTCTCCACTGGAATAAGGCTTACTCTTGATAATGCATACCCATTTATGTGGCTTTAAGGATACCTTTTAAAATAGAATAGTTTTGCGACTGGGTAGGCTTACAAGTGACAAAGTCACCAGATGAAATCCTGCCTTACTTGAGTTGGTGAGGACTTAAAAACACAAAGAGATTTAAGGCAGGTCCAGTAAGGGAACATAAGGCACACCATGCTACAGGAAAGTGATCAGTGCTTCCTGCGAGTCATATAATTGATAGTTACTGTGAAGCTTAACAATTATCTAAAATGCTGCCCTTAGAAATGAACATTTGGAAATGCGCCAGATTGTGAACTCCAATGTTTATGATCAGACAACGCAGGCGATGCTTTCTTTTAGAAAGTGGGCACAATGAGAAACAAATGACAAAAGCATTTGATTTCATGTGTGTGGTCTTCATCAAATTAGCAAAAAAAAATCCTCTGAGGGCAAGATGAGAGTTTGCAGGCATCATGAAAGAAATTTATTTTTAAAAGGATCTTGAAAGAGGGCCATATGAATAGCTGGGGGAAAAAAAAGTCTGATTGGACGGTATACAGACAAATTAGAGGAGTTATTACTCATTTTTATCTTCATCTTTGGTAAGCAGGCCTGTTTTCTGTGAAGAAAACTTCTTTGGAAGATTTGTTACTATGAAAATAAGGGCTGTTAGCAGAGTCCTGAGTATACCACCCAATAGCAGAGTCCCTACACATATCTGTTCACATACAGCAATCTGGGCCAGTGCTTGGTCAGCAACGTTATAGTGTATTTTTTTTTTAATGTGAAAAGCAGACTGGAGGATTATATGCTATAATTCAAACTTGTCTTCTTTTTCTAAGCTTAGAGCAACCTGACACTGCGGCTGGCCATCTCTCGCTTCTGTGTAGTTAGTAAAAGTGGTTTGTGTGTGTGTGTAAGCAAAGGTAAGTACTGACGGACAATCAAGTGAAGATGCCAACAGGTACTTATGTACATGGTGCTGCTCAGCATTTTGCACTTAGCCAACTACACACACGCTGGGACTTTTTATTGTTGTTGTTGTTTTCCAATTAGTCCATCTATTCCACATGCAGTGGGCATTTGAAGAAATATCTAATTAATCTGGTTGAGTCTGAATCCAGTGCTGCAAACTGAAATGAGGGGTCTCCAGAGGGACAGCTTCTGCTTGTAGATTTTCCTGACTGAAGACATCACAGAATCACAGAATCTCGGAACCGTAGGTGTTGGAAGTGACCTCCAGAGATCACTGAGTCCAACCCCCTGCCAAAGCAGCTCCCTAGCCCAAGTTGCACAGGTAGGCGTCCAGGCGGGTCTGGAACGTCTCCAGAGAAGGAGACTCCACCACCTCTCTGTGCAGCTGTGCCGCTGCTCCGTCACTGCACCGTGAAGTTCCCACACACATTTGTGTGGAACTTCCTATGCTTCAGTTTGTGGCCATTTCCCCTTGTCCTGTCGCTGACATGTCATTTAAGATCACACCCATCTTTTACTCAACCTTTTAGCTAGTAAATACCTGTTCAGAACAGAGGTGGTCATGCAGACCTGGCCACTTTTTGGGTGAACAACTCAAATAAAATTAAATGGAATTAAATTTATTCATTTCTTCCACATTCTCCATCAAGAAGCTCTTTTTTTGGACAAAAACAAACAGTTCTTCTGAAAAAGATCACAGAGGAGAGGATGAATTTTTTTGTTTCAAAGTATGTAGAAAATTGTAATGTTATATGCTTTTGTCATCTAATTATCAGAAATAAAGGCTTCCACCTTTTCCAGTTGTGCATTTGCATTCCTAATAGCATGTTGCCATGGCAAAATCTTATAATCCTTGACTTCCTTGATGAAAACACATCCTTAGAGGAGTATAGGAAAAAAAAACCAGGGCAGTGTCCAGGTTTTCTCACTCTGGTGCACCCATTCCCACAGGTAGGCAGTATGGGGACAGCGAGGCAGCTGGCAGCCTGGGGCCATAGGCTGAGACTGCCTGAAGCCGTTTCATCTCGGTGGCACTTGGGGATCAGGTCCCGTGCAGAGCACGCGGAGGTGGCGTGTCCTCGCTGGAGGGACAAAAGAGAGCTGGATGTGTCAAAGGGAATCAAGCTGCAAAAAGCTGGAGAAGCTGCCTATTGTCCCCAGCTCGTGCTATTAAATGTGGGATTAAGGAGGAAACAGCTCCCTGGCTCATTGGGCCCATTCAAGAGGAGCTTGTTCCAAAATTTTTTGACAGGGGTGGCTTCTATTCAAAGCCCTGGCTGATAGCACTGGCCACACAAAGGGGCTTTAAGGGGTTAATTAAAACCAGGTAATGGAAAGAATCGAGTACTGACACTTCACAAATGCCTCCGTAGATCCAAAACAAGAGAAAAGACATATGGTAGGAAGAGCAACCTCCTGGCTGCCACCCGCTCACTTGTCCTAGCCACTGATTGACACTTGATTACTTCTCGTGTGAAACTGAACATTAGCAGTTAGCTCCCATTCTTCTGCTGTGCAACATGAGCAGGATTGGCAGCCCCACCAAGATCTGCAGCCCCTGCAAGCCTCAGTACTCCCAGATGGTCCCTAGAATACTCTTGTATGAGCAGACAGATAAACCTTGCCACATCCCTCCGATCCTCATTGCCTTTGTCACTCCAGATGGGAAGCAGGCAGGATGGCCCAGCACTGAGGATGTACCAAAGACCTGGGTTCTGAAGTCTCTGAAGCTTCTCTTCCTCTCTGCCTTCAGTGCGACTGTAAGTGCAACGTGTGGTTACTTGGTTGTACAGCTCACCCAGTCTAGAGTGAGCAGAAAAGAAGGCTTGCTTGGGATAGCCACAAAATACCATACATTCACGCCAGGCTTACCCAGACGTGAACTCTGGGGAAAACAACCAGAAGCATTTGCTATTTCTAATCAGAGATTTCACATGTGTATTACTTAGGTATTCTTTTTTTTTTTTTTTTTAACTAAACTTGTGCCTGTTTTGTATTCTAAAACCAAATTACCTGAAAATGCAACAAAGCGCTTCTTTCTAAATTAAAGCAAAAGGTTTTCATTGGAGGTGTTAACGTTCCTTTCTTCTTCCTACTGATTTTTTAATTTTTTGGGGGTGTGGAAATTCCCTTTTTGGATCCTCTACAGCGAATTTAGCTCTAGTTAGAGCTAAATCAGCCGTTCCAAACTTTTCTGATAATGCCACTATTTACAGAGTGAGCACTTTCTGTGATTTAGCTGCTGAATGACATTGTATTTCAAGTGTGGTCTCAGCTCCTAAATTCAGAAGGGCTATGCTAACTAGTCATGAATATTAGCCCTGGAAAGAGGTTCCATTCTGGAGATATTGACAGACAGACAATTTGCTGTAAATCAACCTGGGCCACTAACACGCAGCACAACAGCTACTTCACAGCACTTTGTTTGCAAGTGGGCTCTTACACAGCAGTAAATGTGAAACAAATGTCCCTTCTTTGTGGGAGCATCAAGTGTCCTTCCTCCTGACAGGGGTTACGAGAGTAAGAGTACAGTTGTAGGCACTTAATGCAAAATAACTGGTGTGCAGCAAGGACAGACCACATCACCTAGTTTGCTGGTCCACACTTGTAAGCACGGATGAGGCAAAGCTTACTTGAAAATAAGCTATCCTTACTTCAGCAAATGAGTGACACACTCATGGAGGTAGAAACTTGTTATAAAATCCTGCCTGCTACAGAATGCACTCACCAAGCAGAGACTAGAGATCTTTACGCAGTCTGAACAACAAACTGCTTTAGGCAGAGGGCTCTTTTCCTCGCTGACAGAGCTACCTTTATACACCCTAGGGACTTAATTGTATGGTAGATCCCTCCTGCGGGTCTCCCTATCTCTCCTGTGAGAAGGGCTGAACACTAGGGATCTGAGTCTGCAAGTGTCCTGTTTGCCTCCTCTCTGCCCTTGCTTTCTACCACTTTTTCAGGAAAGCAGAAGGAAAGAAGTGCTGTAAGCCAGAGCAAGGCATAGGGACCATGACAGTAACCACACAGATGTGTACATCTGGTGCACCCATATGAGGGAGGGGATTGTTTCCCTCTGCTTTGTTGTGAAATCCCACCTGTAGTACCTCATCCAGGTCTGGGGCCCCCAGCATGAGAAGGATGTTGAGCTGCAGGAGTGGGCCCAGAGGAAGGCATGAAGATGATCAGAGGACTGGAGCATTTGTCCTGTGAAGACAGACTGACAAACATGAGCTTATTCAGCCTGGAGAAGAGAAGGCTCCAAGGAAACTTTATTGTGAGCTTCCAGTACCTATGGGACTTTAAGAAAGCTGGAGAGGGACCTAATACACAATCTGATAATGATGGACCAAGTGGAAATGGCTTTAAACTAAAAGAGGGGAGATTTAGATGCTGTGGTGCCCCATCCCTCGAGGCACTCAAGGCCAGGTTGGATGGGGCCGTGGGCAGCCTGAGCTGGTGGGGGCAGCCCTGCCCACAGCAACGGGTTGGGGTGGATGGGCTATGAGAACTTACAACCCAAGTTATTGTTTGATTCTATGATCTCACAGAATCCAGCCTCAGCACAGTAAAATGTTTCCATCTCTTAACATTTAAATGAATGCAAATGATTGCACAGCAACTCTGCCCCATGTATCATTTCCTATGAGTCCTCTCCTGGCACTGCAGCTGGATCGGGGTATGATGTTTCACTCCCTCTCTGATCCAGCCACTTGGATCTCTCCAGGCCAGGAGAGCAGTGTCTTGGGGCAGGAGGACATGAAGCAGTCAGCCCAAAGTGCCTGAGCTGACAATTGCCCATGCACCTCTTTCCGCAGCCCTTACTGACATATAGCTGCAGGCAGAGGGATAGCTGCTTTGGGCATGTGAGGGTGGCTGATCAGAGGCTTTGAAGGCATTCAGCTCAAGAGGATTAGTCTTGGTCCAGCAGTGACAGCGTAAAGACCAACTCAGTGACAGAGTTCACATGGCTTCATGTACCTGTTAACAGAAACATGTCTTCCTTGTCCAACTGCACACATGGTTTCTCTCTATGTCAGACTGTCCCAGACCCAGGATGTCTGTAAGAGGGATGTTTCGTTTTCAGCTTGGCAGCCCCCTCACTGCAGGCTGGCCCACTGCCCCGATGGGCACACTGCCTCCACAATGCACACAGGGCAGGTGGTGCCCAGCCCCGGGCCTGCCCTCAAGGAGGAAAGTACGGCTGTGGAAGTAAATGTATAGATAGTACCCAAAGGACATGTCCCTTTCCCACTGTTTTCTCAAGCTTATATTACTACGATTAGCTTTGTGATATTTGTGAGGCTTGGCAGCAGTAATGCTTACTGTGTTGTGTGTCTGTCCATATCACAGGTGAGCCTGTCAGGGTACAGCTTGGCTTTCCGGTTAAAATATTCAAGTGCTGTTTCTACTGAACTGTCAGAAATCCAACTCCATGTCCTTTTGTTTGTTTTAAAAACTGAGAGCTGTCTATGCCACCATGATCTGCACTCAGGCCCTTGGTCATGGTTTATTACAGTGTCACTGATGGCAACATGCTCGCTTCCTGCCTTCCTTCTGCTTTGTTTAGTGGGATGTTGGTCTGCCTGAGCAGAGCAGGGCTTGAGCAGTGCAGGACACTGCCTACATGTGCTCTGCCTCACTTTAACCTGAGTTTTCCTCATTCTCTGGCTTCTTGATGTGAAGTTTAGTGCTAGCTCAGGTGTCTCCTCATCAATGCTATGGCTGATCCCCAAATTAGGAGTAATCCTAAGATGGCAACAGAGGCATTTGGCATCTTTTCTCATTTTTATTTCCCATACTTGTGAAATGATATAATTTTGAGGAAAAACTGTTTCATACTGACCAAGCTTTAAACTGTTCAAACCAGAATGGGGAAATATGTGCAATCTGTGAGTCTGTCTCCATGCTGGCAGTTAGCTTCCCATCACAGTTTAATGATGCAAAAGCTGGAAGATATACCAAAGTACACCAAAATCATGCCGCTTTATATGTTTTCTCTTGTTTGTCTTACTCAAATAGATGAAACCAAGGGAACAAGAAAAGAATATTACTGGTGCCAAGGTAGCAAAATCAAGCCACAGGTGCGGGGAAATGCAAATAGCTGGGATTCCCCCGTCAGGGCAGATTGGCCATGCTACAATCAAAACTTCAATTTTTGTTGCTAGAACATCCAGATTTCCTGTGAGCACACAATTTCCTGCAGTCAGAACTGACTGCAATTTCTGCAGTGCTCACATGCAAAGGAAAAGTTTTAATGCCCTTCCTGGTGGCGACCAGAACAGTCCGGCTGATCTACAGTTTAGCAATGGCTTGCAATTAGCAGGTGCCTTTTCACCAGGCCAGCTGCAGGAGAAATTAATTAAATTTAATAGTGCTGGTTTTGATTTGAAACCCCCTTTTTTTCAAAGCTTCAGGAGGAAGCAATTAATCGTAGTGTATGTGATGGATGCAAAGAGAAATGAAAATCACATAGGAAAATGTGATCCACGCTGATCTGCAAACAACATAAATCTGTATTTTACTTTAATAGGAGGAAAATACTTGCTTATGGTTTAATCGTGAAATTTATATGGAATGTTTTGGTCCATACTACTTTACCTGGCCCTGGGCTCCAATTCCCTAGCAGCCTGGCAATGTGCATTAAATAACCCAGCAAGAGGAAGCAATTGCCTGCAAACAAGCAAAAAAGTAATGCAGTTTCTGTCCTAAAAACTGATATTCAAAGCGACCCTTCTCCTATTTGGATGGTCCCTTAGGAAGAGTAAGAGATTGCAATTTTACTGAAAATAAACTTGTAAAAAGAAGGAAAATGTTGTAGTTTAAAATTCAAAAACCACCTCTCACCCTAATGGTTGGAGATCAGAAAGCTAGGTAAAAGCCTCCCCTCTCATATGTTAGCTTTATTGGTGAAGAAGGGCCTGACCTAGCACCTGGTGAAGCCTGAGGGGATCTCTGAATTGAGCTGCTGTCCCCCAAGGCTATAGGTCTTTCCGTGTGGACTTAGAGAATCACAGAACTGTTTGAGTTGGGAAGGACCCTTAAAGATCATCTAGTCCAACCTCCCTGCAATGAGCAGGGACACCCACAGCTCCATCAGGTGCTCAGAGCCCCATCCAGCCTGACCTTGAATATCTCCACAGATGGAGCATCCATCACCTCTCTCAGCAACCTGTTCCAGTGCCTTGCCATCCTTACTGTAGAAACTTTTTCACTATATCCACTCTAAATCTCCCCTCTTGCATGAGGGAAGCTGGGAGCTCTTGTGTGAGAGCCCAGTAATGTATTTTGAGATCACTGCTGGTCTCATGTCCAGCCCCACTACAGAGCCCTTCATGCATGTCTGTGTCCCTGCCTCTGCCCCAGCAGCCAGGCAGTGGTGGCACCTCTGCACCACCCACCTGTCCCCCAGGAGAAGCGTGCACAGGCTGACCCCTACACCATGATTAACTTCCACCTTGCTCCACTGAGTTCAGAGAAAGGAAACACAAGGGTTTGCCTTCAGCCCAGGGGGAGAAATCATCCACCCCTGCCTTTTTTTTCCAGCCAGTGATGCAGAGAGGGAGGAGGAAAAGGGTCTTTTGGAGGCTCTCTTTTCTGTCTGAGAGTGAGTTGACAATTAAAGCTGACTCGCTTATTCATTAGATCACATTAAAAAAACCCATGCAGAGCAAGTGGAGGGAGAACTCTAAATAAATTTGGTGCACTCTTCCCTCATTCATCAATAGTTATGACTAGTCAATGTGCTTAATTTGTAAGCTAACTGCTTCTGAAGTAGAACCATATGGTTGCATTAAAACATCTTTTTCGTGCTTAATTTGAGGCAATGATGCACCCTAATCAGCCGTGTGCGGATGAGACCCGTAATTGATGAATAATGAATCACGTGCTCTTGCTCTGATTGCAGCATCACCAAATTAATCCTTTTAATCACTTGAAACTGAATTGTTTTGCAGGACGAGGTTTGTTTTAATGGCCAGACCATGGCACTGCAGGTGGATGGGATGCATTGAGAGACGCTGCACTCAGCAAGTGCCTCTCCTCTCCAAATTCTTTAGGGCACAGAAGACACCCAGAGGAAGACACAGCACAGCCTGCAAGATAAAGCTGTAGCCATTAGGGCTGAGAACACTTGGTGGCAAGAAGATGCTTCATTTTCTGCCAGTGTCACCACATCATTGTGGTCACCACTGACGATCTTTTAACTTTTAAATGAATTTTTATATACTCAAGTATGAGGAGAGCTCAGCTGTTAGCTCCCAGCAAAACAGAGCAGGACATGACTGGGGAGAGCTGATAGTAGCCTTTCCATATCTAAAGGGGAAGTAAAAGGCAGACTCTTTAGTAGGGTCTGTTAGGATAGGACAAATGGAAATGGTTTCAAACTATAAAAGGGAAGATTTAGATTGGATATAAGGAACAAGTTTTTACTACAACAGTGATGAGGCACTGGAATAGGTTACACAGAGAGTGGTGAATGTCCCACCTGCAGAATTTCTCAGGATCAGGCTGGACAGAGCTCTGAGCACCTGATGGAGCTGTGGGTGCCCCTGCTCATTGCAGGGGAGTTGGACCAGATGACCTTTAATGGTCCATTCTAACTCAAATGGTTGCATGATTCTATGATTCTATGGTCATTCTCCTGGCAGCTACCTGTGCACCAAAACAGCAATGAGAAGACTTCACTGCATGTTTAAATTAACATCCTTGCTTGGATCGGGACAGAGACTGAACTTACAAAACAATATTCTAAAGTTACATTTAATCAAAGAAGATACTTGTGCGCCAGCACTTAAAGTAAGTTAAAAAAAAATCAATAATGATTTGTCTGGTGTTCATTATAACACTGAAACATTAGTGCTGTGTTATTTTTCCATTGCTACCTCCAAGCCTTTCATACAGAGGCTGAATTGATTATTCCTATCTGTCAGAAGCATCCAGCTCTGGCATTATTGACCTCATACAGTTAATTGCACAATTATCTTTCAACTCTGCAATGAAGTGCTGCTTATTCTTATGTTTTGAATTCTAAAAATCTTAGTGTTGAACTCCTGTGCATGGACCTTTAGCTGCAGCTGAACTAAAAAAATAATCATATTTTCCCTGCTTCTTCTCACTAATAAAAGCATAACACAGTACTGTGGGGATGTATTGTCTTTCCATTTCTAGTGGCAACACAGTTCACAACTATTTTAAAAACACCGTGCATAAACAGTACATATGCTGCTAGTGATGCCTACTGATCCCAGGAAACCTACAAATAAGACATTAATTTACATCAAGAGGATGTGAATGCTTTAAATTAAATGATGAAAGACTCAACAATGCTGGCATGAGAAATAGTTACAAACTGTTGCAGTGACTCAGTGTTACCAGGGTGCTTTGGTGTACTGTCCGTCCTCATATACAAAAACCCCTCAGTCTTCCCTCATTAATGTGATACCGGGCAAAAAAATCTACACAATGCTATTTATCCTTCAGTGTCTCTACAAAAGCTGGGATACATTTAACTTTTAGCCTCTGTAGCGTTTTGAAGGATGACCAGGTGTCCCGGGGCTATAGACTTTCAGCTGGCAAGTCTCAGCCCTGTGTTTTCTGAAGGGTCTGCACAATGGAGAAGGGAAGGCTCATTGTCGAGGCAGACAATTTTAGACATTGTGCTCTGAATTTCAGAAATTCTGGGTAACTGCGGTTTAAAAAGTGGGGGGAAGGTGCTCGTTGGTAAGGCTGTAATGAAGTGCATTCCTCCTTATTTTCCAGTAGACAGTTAGCTCTCGTTAACACTATCATTTTCTTAAGGTACTTTTGTCTAAAACTGCACTACAGTGCCATTAGAGCTGTGATTCTGCTACCAGACCTCCATAAGGACACAGCCTTCTGTTCTTTCCAGTATGCAAAGCACCTTTGCTATCCTATTGCAAGCTCCAGCAATCCAACACACTTCCAGTGTTGTTGTTTTTTTGTTTTTTTTTTTGCCATCAGTCAGCATTTTCCCAGACTTTTTTTTTTTTTTTTTTGTGATATTTGTTTCATTCAGTCCTGTTCCCAGCTCCATTCCCTTCCCGCATAGGTCCGTGTACTCCACATATAATCATTAATGTTGGAAGAGACTTCTGGTCCAACTATCAACCCATCACAACCATGCCTGCTGACTACGTTGCTCCTGCCTGATCCAACTTGGAAGGCATCTAGCACTGCCATGGGTACAGATCTTTGCCATTCTTCCTCCTTTTGTGGTGCTGGGTGTGAACTGGGTGCTTTCTCTGTTATGTGGGGTTCAGACCCAGATGTATTCATCTCTATCATGTGTCTGAGCTGCAGCAGCACAGCTGTAACTCAGACCTTTGCAGCCATCTCAGAGTATATCATTTTACAGGCCTTTGCTCACCGCCATTGCTCCTCCTGAGCAGAGGCAGAGGGTTCTGAAAACAAGTACTTGTCATTGAAACGTCTGTCGGATGAGGCTCGCAAGTTATTTCAGACACGTCCTGAGATTATCCTTGTTTGTTACTTTAGGAACATATTTGGCTGGCTATTTTGGGGCTTTGTGGAATGACGGTCATTATGTGATATTGCAGGCAGCTATTATTCCTGCTCCAGCTTTAATAAATGCGTGGCAGATTTAATAAAACCGAGCCAGATTTAAAGTGTCCCTCTGGTGATAAATCACCTGGTAAAAATTTTCCACAATGCACTCTCACTCTGGGATTTCTGCTTAGTTCAATTCATTAGTCAAAATAAGTCACCCTTCCCTATGAAAATCAAACTGTTCTCGCCCAGCTCAAGCATCATTTCTGAACAAAGAAGTTCATAAATCCAAATAGCGATAGTTAATGATCACTGCAATTAAAAACTTAAAAAATATTGCAAACAGTTTCAATCAGCAGGCATCTGAGAGAATTTAGATGCATTCTGCAAACCCACAGATCTGGGAATTAACTCGACCGGACTTTCTGCTGCTTTGAAAAGCAGCAGCTCGGGGTGCTGGCAAAGCCAGATTGCCCTTTGCCGAGTGTCAGAGCGGGTGCTTCTCTGTCCACCTTTTTTATTTTTTTCTTTCTCTTTTTCTTTCTGTGGCAGGGAGGGGAGGAAACACTCCTAAAACAAACTAATTTTTGGTCATTTCATTCCTTTCGCAAACAGTTTGAACACTGGGCAATTTGTACTGACAAATCTGAGCCATTAAGAGATGGGGGACCCTAAATCCACATGCACACAAGCAGTAACTGTTTGTATGCCAAGCTGTTTGTAAGCCTGATTTGACAGCGCTGGCTATTCATTCCTTTGTCCCTTGCTGGTCTCACAGTGCTAACCTGCATGGGTCTTGGGGTATGGGAGCGCTAAACCTTCCTTCCACCCCCGTATAATGAACAGCCCGTTTCATTAGGAGGACAATTCCCCTGGCCAACCCAGCCCAAACAACTTATTTCACGATCTGTGAGTAGAATTAAGCTTGGGGGGAGCGGGGTGGGGGTGAGAGAAGGTGAGAGGCGCACAATGTGCGGCGTGGGACGGAAGGGGCCCTGGCCCATCCAGCGGCTGCTGCGGCCAGCCTGCCAGGCTCCCGCATGCAGATCAGCGGATTAGGGGGTCCCCGGCACAGGGTCAAGTGTCTGGAGGGGAGCTGATAAACACCCCAAACCTGGCAGCAGATTTTCCTTTCTTCCCGCTCCACTTGTGAAGTGTCGGAGCAAATCTCATGAATGGTGGCGGAGTTTACTTAGGGGCCTTTTCTTCCAGAAGACACTCCATCCATTTTCTGAAGCCTGTTCCAGGCAGTCTCCGGCATAAATTTAGTACGCATCCTGCACAAAAACCTCCCCCCACCCCCCTCCCAGACTCAGTCCTGGCCTTTGTCTCAAGGTGTGTGAGTGGGGAGAATCCGCTGCACGAAAAGCAGCACCGGGCCCTGCAGATTAAGTGGAGTGCTTTCAAAGTTGTCCGAACAACTGACTTCTCATCTTTAAGAAAGTTGTTTTGTTTTGTTTTGTTTTCTTTAAAGACAGCTCTACTTTCCAAAAACTGTATATATTTTAAGAGAAATTGCTGGGCTGGGAATCAACCAATCATATACTTGGCACTGGTGAGGCTGCACCTCAAGTGCTGTGTTCAGTTTTGGTCACCTCACTACAAGAAAGACATCAAGACCCTGGAATGACTCCAGAGAAGGGCAACGGAGCTGTGAGCACAAGTCTGAAGGAAGAGTGGCTGAGGGAGCTGGGGTTGTTCAGTCTGGAGAAGAGGAGGCTCAGGGAGACCTCTACAACCACCTGAGAGGAGGTTGTGGTGAGGTGGGAGTCTGTCTCTTTTCCCAGGTGACAGTGATACGATGAGAAGTGACGACCTCAAGCTGTGCCAGGAGAAGTTCAGGTTGGGCATTAGGAAACATTTCTTCCTTGAAAGAGCAGTTAGGCACTGGCACAGGGTGCCCAGCAAGGTGGTGGAATCTTTGGAGGTGTTCAAGAACCGTGTGGATGGGACACTGAGGTCAGTGGGCACAGTGGGGGTGTGAGTTGGACTAGTGGTCTTAGTGGTCTTCTCCAACCTTAATGATTCTATGATTCTGTGAATCTGGCTGTCCCTCTTTCTGCAGTGACTGCTGAAGGAGAGCAACCTATTTGTCACTGTCACCTAGCACTCACAGCTCTCACTAAGGAAAAGGAAAAGGAACTCCTTCAAGAAGGCATTAAAAATATTGAAAATAATGAAAAAAAAACAGGCCAAGGCTTGCTCCTGCACCATAAGCTGGAAGGCTGCCTTGTCAGACTCATGAAGAAGGCCACCTCACAGGCATGGCATGTGGCAACTCTCTGCAGCTCCATTTCTCCCCTTCCCTTTGCCTGAATCTCTGCTGTAGGTACTGGTGCCTGCGAAGAGATCCCAGAGAAGTGCACGGAGACCTGGACTTACAGGAAGCCTGGTTGACTTCCACCCTTCACAGATGACTACAGATCCAGAAGAGGCCAAACCTCCTGACATCACTCTGTCAGTCAAGAGGCATCACAAGAATGACCAGACTTAATTCTCTCTCTCTCTCTCTCTCAATCTCTCTCTCTTTTTTTTTCTTTTTAGTTTATTTGAAAGACCAACTCCCCTCCAATCTATGGCAGAAAGCCAGAAAGAAAGAATAGACTACTCCTCAGTGAGTACACCATGCTGTAGTTGCATGTTAGTGGGGGGAAATTTTCCACAGCAGCTGTGGGGCTTCCTCAGCCCTTGAGAATGTATCAAGTGGCTTGTGGCACCAACTGTAGTGTTTACAGGCTGAGTAGTAACCCTTCCTTCTGCATTCTTCTGTAGCTGCACTGAGGCTACTGTGCTTGGGACCACATCATTGCTCCGCTGAATGGATCAACTAGTGTTATTCTCATAGAATCATTGAGATCAAAGATCATTAAGATGATTTAGTCCCCTCTGTTGGGCCCTACTTTCCTCAGGCTGATCAATGCTTCCTTTCAACCTGGTGACATCTACAGACTTACAGAGGGTGTATTCAATCCCTTTTTCCACACCATCAATAACAATACTAAATAGGATGGGCCTCAATACTGACCACTGGGGAACACCATTCATGACCAGTTGCCAGATGGATTTAATTTCATTCACCACCACTTCCTGTGCCCAGCCAGTTCCCTACTCAGCAAAGAGTGTACCTGTCCAAACCACAGGCTGCCAACTTCCCCAGGAGAATACTGTAGGAGACAGCATCAAAGGCTTTGCTGAAGTCTAGTTAACAGCTTTTCTCTTATCTACCAGACAGGTCACTCGATCATAGAAGGAGATCAGGCTGGTCAAGCAGGACCTGCCTTTCACAAACCCATGTTGTTCAACAAGAACTTCATTTTGGGATGGTTCCTTTCCTCTTACATGAGATACTCTTTGGATAGAAGAAGGGTAGGACAAGTTTGTCAGACAGCTGCGTTGAGGAAGTAAGTCTGTGCCATCTACAATCTACTGCCCTTCTTGTATGCATATTGCTGCTAATAGTGCCAGTATTACCTCTCAGGCACCCCCAGAACTCCCTTGGCTTCTAAAGCATTTCTATTTCAGACGGTCACCTATGGGAAATGCCACCCTGTCATTTGACAGGGGATGAGGGTGGCTTTGACTTTAGTGCTCTGGACAGAAAGTCAGTGCTTTACCCAGAGGAGAGCTCAGCTGCTTGCCAGGTGAAAAGGCCTCCTCCAAAACCAGTCTTAGCAAGGGATAGCAGAAGAGTTTCTGTGTCAGAGGCAGGTTTTGTGCAGCTAAGTGGGCTAAGCCTCCTGACTACATAGAAGGAAAACCATTAGAAGAAATCAGCTTTGATGGCAAGTGTGAGATGCATACAGGTCAGAGCACATAATGAGATAAACTTTAACTTGAAACTAATTCTTGAGCTTATTATACTGAAATAGCTTTGGGAAAATCACTTCACATGGACATATTACAGTCTCTAAGGTAGCGCTTCTAACTACCACTAAGCCAAAGAGGTTATTTTCCTCTTTAATGCTTTCATGGATTAGAAAAACATGTTCCAGTTAAGTTGCACTACCCTTGTGGAGGTTATATGTAATTAAATTCTATCACTGAGATTACCAATTATTAGATTATATATGTATTTTTTAAAAGCAAGCATGTTTTTGCTTGTGTGACGAGGGGTGGCATGAAGAAAGACAGCAATATGTGCAAAGAATCACTAAATAACTGATAAATAGGCTTAAGTTATTTAAACTGGCATCACAAGTAGCTTAAGCAGTATGTTTTGTATCATCTAAATTTCTAAATACCTGTAGTATATTTGTAAACATGGCAATCTAACATTTTGCTGAACAGCACATTCACATTCAAATTAACATAAATGAGGATTTAACAGCTGATTGCACAGTGTGAATGATAGTAACTAATTGTTAAAGAGAGAGAGTTGTAAAATGATGGTTCAAATATGATCACAGAGAAGTGAGGTGCCTTACAGCAAGAACAGGGAAATTTTTTGTGGCTGTGGTCTCTGTATGGGGGGGATGAATGCATCGAGGGTGACAGCAATGTGGGCAGAGGGGAACATCAGAGGAATGAGACTTGGAGAGCAGGAATGGGCGCGAGGGGCGGCGTGAAGCCTTTCTCCAGCAGGCTCACACCTCCTTTATGGCAGAGATCAATGGCTATTGAATGCTACTCCTCCTGGAGTTTGTTGGGAGGCGTGGCTCATTTCAGGCATTTAATCTCTGCTGAATGGAGGCTGTGTTACCCATTTTGCTTGTGGGCCAGGGAGAGCAGGCAGCTGGTCAGTAGGAGGCAACAATGACGGTGAGTGGGAGCAAAGACTGGGCTGCAGACATCTGCATCCTCCCTGCGGGACGTTCAATCCTGCACCCTGCCCTTGGCTTCCATGTGGGTCTTGTCCTCATCTAGTAGTGGAGACCTGATGGACACATATCATCTCCAGGCACTGATTTCATTCTCCATGGGGCACTATCAACACCTCTGTCCCCAGCACAGACACCCAAGAGGAAGATCGTTGGGAGGGACCTGTGTTACCCTGGGAGCACTGAATAACTCCTTGGAGAATCCCTCTTCTCTCCATGCCTTCCTCAGTACTTGCCACAAACAGGTCTCATCACTGGGGTGAGAATTTAGCAGTAGGGCAGTGCCAGAATTCCTGTCTGGGAGAAAGTTTCTCTGTTAGATTTAGGTTAATAAAATAGTCATAGAATCATAGAACCATCAGAGCTGGAAGGGACCCTTAAAAGGCCATCTTGAGCAAACTCCCCTGCAATGAACCGGTGAACCTACAGCTGCATCAGGTGCTCAGAGCCCAGTCCAGCCTGACCTTGAGCATCTCCACGGACAGAACATCCACCACCTCTCTGGGTAACCTGTTCCAGTACTTCACCACCCTTAAAAAAACTTCTTCCAGCATAAACCTCCCTTCTTTTAGTTTGAAACTATTTCCCCTGTCCCAACAGACCCTGCTAAAGAGTCTGTTGCCTTTTTTCTTATAGCCCTTCCTTAGATACTGAAAGGGTAAGAACTGAAACAGTAATGACACCAGAAAGTGCATGTTATTGGGCTAATTTGAGCAGTATGGCCTGACTTTACCTGCTTTGCCCAAGCTTAAAAACAACTACAGATACCAAATGATCAGATTTGTAGCAGAAGGAAGAGCTGCAGCCAGTTTTACTCAGGGAGCTGTGGTAGTTGGAGTATTCACCTGGGCAAGATCTTGTTTGACCCCCTTATGCCTCACCATGGAGCTTTGAAGTCATATTTTCCTGCCCTAGAAGAGGACAATAACCAGCAGACTTCCCCCACTTCTCTTGGTTAGGTGCACTTTTTCAGGTTTTATTTAAACAAGAAAAGAATCACTTATCAACTGTTAAACTGAGATTATCTTTCCCTCCAACTTCTGAATAGAAGGTTCATTTATCGCCGCAGCCCTGCACGATCCAAACCTCTGCTTCAGCAGGTATTGAAATCCAAGCCCACATACTCATTTACTCAGGCAATGCTTGAGCAATCTGCAGCACTTCCCAGCGTGAGCTGCCTCATCTCCCATGCTGCCTGTCTTACTGACTTAAGCTCTCTGAAACAGGGACGCTCTGTGTGTCTGTACATGAACTGGTCTGAAGAGGTCCTCACTCAGAGCCACTATGCATGAGGGCTACTCCAAAAGTAATGCCTCATATTTTATCATGTCAGCTCATGACATCCAAGGCTAAAGGTGGTGACATGGCAGCAGAGGCTGAACCTTCCTGCCATTATCCCATTATATTCTGTTTTATGTGACAGATGGCAGCAGTGGGGCAGTCTGACAAAACGACATCTGACATGGATGTGTATATCAAGAAAAGGTGTGAAACTTAGTTCCTCCATGCAGAAAAAAATGGTATCCATTGATGCTCATCAACATTTGTTGAATGTTTATGGAGACCAAGCAGTGAATGTGAGCACAGTAGGTTGTGTGTTTCAGCAATGGTAACAGCAACATGGAAGACAAGCCATATTCCAAACAGCCATGCACAGCTGTCACAGAAAAGTGAAGAAAGTCTCCACCAGTTCATCTGCACAATTCAATGGATTATGACCAAGGAACTGTGTACAGAACTGAATATCTGCTTCTATGCATCAGAAATGGTGCTGGCAACAGTAGAGTATCACAAAGTTTGTTGTATGTGGGTCCCATGATTGCTCATATGGGATCAGAAAGAACATCATATGGAAGTTTGTCAGGATCTGTTGAACCAATACCATGCAATCCAGGAAATCGACACTTTAAGCCTCATTATTGGTGACAAGATGTGGTGTCACCACAAGCTGAAGTCAAAACAGCGACATGTGAACACCCCGTTGAAGAAAAAGTTCATGATGCAGCCCTCAGCTGCACCAGAGTAAAGTGATGTACACTGTCTTTTGAGATAGGAAAAGGATGATCCTTCTGGATTTCCTGGAACCCAGACAAACCATCAGCTTCGACAGCTACAGCATGACAGTGACTAAGCTGAAGGCTCAAACTTCCAGAGTCAGGCCAGAGAAGACAAACTTTCTCATGAAACATGATAACACCAGGCACCATGCCAATTTGAAGACCATGGAGAACATTGCTGATCCTGGCTGGGCTGTCCTATTACCGTGTAGTCCAGAATTGGTGCCTTCTGACTTCTGTCCCTTTGGGTCAATGAAGGACATGGGCAACATTTTTCCTAGCAACCATGTCATCATAGCAGTTGTTCAGCTTGGTGAATAATTATTTGATTTACTGTCCCAAACACCACTCTTGGACTCTTGGAGTTGGTTGTGTCTGTGCCCCCCTTGGTGCCTCTGCATTTGATGGTTTTATGCAGTGTTATAGCTCAGTACCCCATCATAAGAGTCACTTGCCAGGCTGTCTCAGCAAGGGATGAAATTACTGAAGATATTGGAGGTTTCTTTTTTTTCCACTGAAAACTCCTTATAGCATAACCCTATGACTAGCAGCATTAACCAGCCTGGCTACTGCAAGGGTGACTTTTGTTGGAAATGTTGACTTTGGGAGACTTGATGGGCAAAAATAAAATAATTACCAGGGTCAAAAGCCTTAAGAAGATCTCCAGTTTCCAATAAAGACATTTTAACACATCCAAGATTTAGGCAAATGGGCAAAATGCTTTCCACAGTATTGAATCATTGAGCCAGGAGTTGGATTTAATGATCCTTATGGATCCCTTCCAACTTGAGATATTCTGTGATTCTATGAAATGTCTAAATCAAAGGAGCATCAGAGTTACTTAAAGAATTATTTACTGTATAAAAAAGAACTTTAAAGAAGACCTTGATGTTTCCTCACCCAACACTGGTGTGCTAAACAGCCAGAAACACACAATAATATCATTCTGTCTGACCACAAGTGGAAGGAGAGTGTTGCTGGGTTTAAGTGGCCACCCCATAACTCTTCCTGGCAGTGTGTGGTGTGATCCACCCTTAGTGGCTCGTGCGACAGCTCACTGCTGGTTGCCATCTGCAGCTAGCCCAGCTTCACGTGGAGCACTGGAGCCATGAGGTGCAGCTGACACCATACTTGTGGCCCTTGGTGGCAACAATGGCAGCACTCCAAAGTGAGGAGGGCGGTCCTGGCATGTTTAGTAGTGCAGCCTCCTTGAAAATAATGAGAGCTGAGTTCTTTGTGAGCCCAGGGGTAAATGAGCACAGTAAATCTTGTCACCTTTAACTTTGGTGTCCAGGGAGCCTGATGCTCTTCGCTCATTTGTCAGATTCTAAGCATCTTGTCCAGAGAAGGGTGTGGTAGGACCTTATCACAGCCCTGTGCTAAATCACTTTGTGCAGACTGTTATTTGGTATTCTCCTAATCTCCTCCCTGTATGTCTATAATGTTTAGCCTTATTAAGGGCTTATGGCCTTATCTTAATTTTCCCGCAAACCAGATGCATTTAATGATATTCATTTCTATTATTTTCCCAGCTGTACATTCTTTTGCTGGTTAATCTTTGCTACCATGTAGCTCAACAAGGGCTACATGGATTCACGTAGACTTCTTGCTAACTCTTAAAGGAAAAAGAAGGCTGTGTTTTATAATTCCAGACTTCTGCAGGAGCACTACAGCTATCTGGCATCTCTACAATCTGGGTACAGTCATGGTGAGAAACTCAGTTCTGCCCCAGAGAAGCCACTACACCTGCAGCATTGGCCATAGGATAACACAGGTGGATAATGTGATGTGGGTCACAAAGGAGTTCATAGGATAGAATCATAGAATAGTTTGAGACTGAAGGGACCTTTAGAGGTACCATGATCCAACTCCTCTGCAATGAACAGAGACACCTACAGCTAGATCAGGTGCCCAGAGCCCTCTCCAGCCTGAGTTAAGCCAAGAGAAGCCTAAATCAGAGCTTCAGTGATGATGTAGCAAATGGCAACAGGTGAAAAGGACACCTGATGAGTGAGAAGCAGCATCCTCTGAGCTTTGAGGTTTTGATTTTGAGGTCATGTGACTCTCAGTGGGGAGTTCTGCGAGATATGTCCTCCTTTCTGCTGGTGCTGCCTACAGTCAGTTTCAGAATTACTCAAGTTTGATCTGAAGCCTGCCCTGCACTCCTGCTACAGACTGAAGCCTAACAGGTCTGGTTAAGCAGATGCAAGCTAATGTTTTTTGAGAGGTTGTGCTTTGACCAATGGAGTGTATTTTCATATTAATGAAAAAGTCTAAGAAGTTGATAATTTGTAATTTTACAGCTTTTTAGAAACAAAACAAAACAAAATCCCTCATGTATATTTTATCTCATTTTATTTTTTTAGGTAGAATCAAACAGATGTGCTTTCTTCTGTCCTAATTTTCAGGAACTGTTCTGATAGAATATAAATTGTAAAGAAAAAATATTGCTCCAGGTTTTTGTGATCTTTTAAATTCACAGCTAAAAATAAGACTGGATAAAGAAGTACTTCATGGTGCATTTCTAACTGGAGGTGCATCCTTTCTTCTTTTCTCTCCAGACAGAATGAGGAAAAGAAGTCATTTGCTTCTCTATCCCATCACATTTAAGACACTTCGGAAAAAAAAACAAACAACTTTGTCTTCCACATGTTATAATGTCATAAAGCATATTTCAATTCCTAAGCTTCACAGAGTGCTACTGCTACATCCCTCCTTCAGATTTAGGCCCAAATATAGCAAAGTTTGTCTATTCCTTCTTTCCAGGTACAGGAGTTGAGAGGATAATTGTCAGCTTTATCATTTAATTTGGGGCAAAAAAGCGGAACTGAAAACACACTTGAACAAGAGTCCATATACTCTGTGACCCCCAACTGGTGTCAGGACAAGGCTCAAGGCCATCTGCCCCAGCTTCTCCTGACATCTGCTGCCCTAACTGGCCGACCTGAAGATCCAAGCGAGTTACTATTAATTATTGAAGGCAGTATTTTCAGTACTGGCTTCTTTAGCAAGGGTCAGCGTAATGTCCATTCAGTTGCAGACACACTGCAAACTAAATGCATGACCTCAGTCAAAGTTCATTGTAGAGACACAGATCTGGGCCATGACCTCAGAAATAGCTCAGCCTGTTTTGCAAGGACGACAGGGCATAGAATTACTGACGAGAATAAAGTTACTGTCTTCAAAATGGGTGTCCATATAGATCAGCAACTGCTACCATTAAGAAGTGGAAAGATTTGAGGGTGATTGACAGCATCTCCCCAACCTATAGATTTTGTTGAGTGAGCCTTTCACCTGCAGTGAGCACTGGGTCATCTTCCTTTCAGTATCTAAAGGGGGTCTGTAAGAAAGAAGGGGACAAGATCCTTAGCAGGTTCTGTTGGGATAGAACAAGGGAAAATGGTTTCAAAATAAAAGAGGGGACATTTAGATTGGATATAAGGAATAAATTATTTATGATAAAAGAGGTAAGGCACTGGAACTGGCTGCCCAGAGAAGTGGTGGATGCCTCATCCCTAGAGACACTCAAGGTCAGGCTGGATGGGACTCTGAGCACTAACTCCAAGGGGAGTTGGACCAGACAGCCTTTAAAGTTTCCTTCCAACTCAAATAATTTTACAATTCCATGATCTGATCAAGACACTGGGGAGAGCCACAGCACCAATATCGCTGCCCCTGAGGTAGGACAGAGGCTGTCTGTGTTTTTTTGTTAAATCATTTCCCAGCTCAGGTAAGCAAATGGCAGACTCATGCCTGTATGTCGAGTGTCAGAGGGCACAGAAGAGGGCAGTGAGGGCATTGCCATCTCTGCACACTTTCTGCCTGATGGGTGCAGCACACTACCAAGAACAAAAACAGGCACTGAAGCAAATGCAAGCTGACGTTTCCACATGCTCACTACAGCATTACTCTTAGAAAATCCCCAGGATCTGGAAAACTGGAAACACCCCTCTGAAACTGCAGCACTTCTTCCTCATTCGTTGCAATAGTAATTTTGACTTTAATTAAGTATACCACAAACCGTGTTTTCTAGAAGTGTTTAAATCCCCATTTGTTGTTGTTGTTTTGTTTTGCCTTTTTTTTTTTCTGTTGTTGTTGTGTGTTACAGAAGGGTTGTGCAGGCTCACCACAAGTGTCTGACATGGATCAAATGTAACAGAGACCTCGAGGGTCATTTGGGAAAAAAGATTCCTCTTGAGCTCCACAGAAATTCTGCACACTGAATGCAAAAAAAAAAACAAACCCATGAGCACTGATCCTTTAGGATGCACAGCGGCCCCAGGACCTGTTGAGCCTCAGGAACAGAAGTACACAGAGGAGTGCCCAGTGGAAAAAGAGCAGGGTGATCATTATATCCATGGCAACAAGGACATTTAATTAATGAAAAGACAAGCCAAAAGACTGGTGGTGCCTCCTGGGACAATAAGGGACAGCAGAGCACAGATAGCAGCTGGGGTGGAAGAGCCCTGACCACCTCATCCTCCCTCTGAAGGGGACAGGGGCAGTGAAGGGCAGAGGGCACAAAGGTGGCATCTCCAAGAAGTGACCTGAGATGGCAGCAGGATGGGTGCAGTGCTGCCAACAGCAGGGCAAGCCAGGTGAGAAGATGAGATGATATAGATGATATAGAGGAAGGTTCTGCCCCCAGTGGAAACCTTCCTAACCTGAGAATTTAACCTACAACCAATGATTTTTTTTTTTTAAGGAAAATATTGTTTTGAAAAATCAAGGTTTATTTTCTGCTTTAGGCTAACTGGTGCTTTCAAATTTCTGATTTTTGTCTATTTGAAAACACAGACACTTCTTCTATTGCTGTCATTTTTTTCCAGCTACACCTCAAACTGACAGAACATGACTGAACTCAGAGCTGACTGAACATCAATGATTTTCATGGATTCCTGCTTGGTAAATGCCAAGAATAAAAGTAGTGCATTGCTTAGCAAAGAAACAGAAGCTGGCAGACACATCTACATGATCCGCATGCCCCCTTTAATAATATGTGCTGCTGCAACACACATCAAGTGTCAGGACAGCCCCTGTTGTAAGATTGCTTGAAGAACCTGCACAAAAAAAAAAAAGGATCTGGTTGGTTTCTGTCTGTCTTGGATTTGTATCAGATTGGTATAGCAAGTGGTTGCAAGTGCACAGTATGCATGTACATGTAAGCTATAGGCCCTTATAAGACATATCTTGGTCTTTGGTATTACAGGAGATTGTGAATTTGCAACCTGAAGTTCTTATTAACAACTGGAATCATGCGTCTGTTTTGACAATATATCTAAACTGATAAATATCTGTAGTGACAAAATCAATCAAGTTGATTTTGCTGCTGTTTTTCTTCCAGAGGGAAAATCCTAGTAATGCTGGATGAATATTTTGGCCCTTCAGAAACTTTAATGGGTGTGATGGTTGGACTAGATGACCTTAGTGGTCCTTTCCAACCTTACTGATTCTGTGATTCTAAACATGCCAATAATTTCTTGTCAGGTTCTGAACTACCTGTCACTGATGTTTGTATCAAAATGCTTTGATTTTGAGTTACAGCAAATGTACTACAAATACAGGCAGATCAACAGGAAACAATATGGAACATCTTGAGCAATTCAAGATTTCATTTCTGAAATTTAATTATTTTTTATTTTCATTTTTTAAGATGTATCAAAGTCACTGCTTTTCCAGATTCTTCCTATTAGAACCATAGAATCACTAAGGTTGGAAAAGAAACATGGGCTGAGCATGCAGCTCCATGGGATGGTGAGGGTAGAAAAGAGGAAGCAAATATGCCTTTTAGCAGGAAGTTGGACTTGATGATCTCCAGAAGTCCCTTTCAGACCCTATGGTTCTATGACACACCAGCTATTTTCCCACAGCTTATCACACTCTGGTTTTGTTTGTTTGTTTTCTGAAGTATGGCATGAACTTCACTGTCTTTCTATTATTTTTTTTAAATATAAAATATTCATTTGAAAATTATATTTAAACATTGGCAAATAATTTTATCCAGTGCAACTCTGTTTGTCAGAACGTAAAATACTTGATGAAAACTCTGTTACTCCTATCACTGTGATATCCCTGCTTTATGAAATTTGCCACCTGCAATACCTGGAACAAACCCATCTGCTCTTCTCAGTGGTTCAGATTGGAAGGGAGCTCAAAGCCCACCAGCTCAGGTTGCCCAGGGCCCCACCCAGCCTGGCCTTGAGGGCCTCCAGGGATGGGGCACCACAGCTTCTCTGGGCAGCTGTGCTAGTATCTCACTGCCCTTGGGAAGGGCTACTTAGACACTTGCTCTCTTTGCAAGACCCGGGTCTGGAATTTTGCAGGGTTCTCTCCATCATGTTGCATATTTATGGACAACAGTGTCAGAGAGGAAAAGCCAGAATCTGATAGAAAACAGAAGCATATGACTCAAACTCAGGTTTACAAGCTGCTAAAATAGCGTTTCTCTAGCTCCCATGCCTGCTAGTACCCAGGAGTAGTTTGGTTTTATGATGATGGTAGTTCTGAGGAGCTCCACACCTCTCTGCTGCATCTATCTGACAGCTCCATCTTATTCCAAGCAGCAGATACCTAGCAGTTTATACATAGCTTTTTTTTCTGATACACCATGCCAGGAACTGTTTTCTTCCCTGAGGCATAGATTTATTTATTCCCCTCATTCCACTTAAATTTTCCACAATCATCTTTTCATTTGTGTTCTTCTGCAGGGATAGAGGTCTGTGATTTCATCCTGTAGAACATCCTACCAAGGTCACTGTCCTTGGAATGTGCTTGGCCTTTCAAACTGTGCTTGTAGTAAGCTGCCGTGCTTTTGAGGCACAGGCTTTGGGTTCCCTCTCATTCAAGTGCAAATTGAAGACTATGGCAGTGAATTCATAAATACACTTTTTTACCTTTTCATAAACAGTATTTTACTTGCATATTTTCAATGATAGTAGAGCTAAACAGTTTTTTGTCCAATTAAACACTGAACAGGAATAGATGTAAAACATTCTGTACCTTCTCCCTCGCTTCAGTTCTCTATGCTTTATTTTCAAGAACAAAAAGACACATCTCTGCAGCCTTGCCCTAGGCTTACCTGAGCCAATTTGCCATCATTACCCATAACACATGCTGCCACAAAATTTGGGTTCCTTGCTTTCTCAATTTCTTTTAATGAGGAGTGTATGCTTTGACAAACAAATACCGTTCATCAGAAATGTCGGCTAGTTTAAAATGACCTTCTTGTGAGGTTTTTACATTTAAAGGTTCAGAAAAAAAATAAAATCAATTCCATCAGAATTCCTTGGAAGGGAGTGGATGGAACCAACCAGTAAAGGAAAAACTCAGTGATTCCATTACAGCAAAACCAGCAAGTGTAAGAGGTGGAGCAAAGACCTGCAACCCAACCGCTTGGACTTCTGTCTTTGGCTCTGTGGTCACAAAAGTGTCCTGTTGCTTTCCCGAGAGAGGTGTGAGCTTTGCCTTTTAGCTGCAGACTCGTGTCTTTTCTCTTACAAAGGCTGTGTAAGCCTCAACAGGACTGGTGAAACCCATGCTGAAGAAGTGAGCACTGGTGGGGATAACCCACCCTTCTTTTTCAGAGATAAGTCTATTCCAATGTCAGGAAAATGCCTTCTGATAGCTCTCTCACATATGGCTTTTCAAGTAAAACCATGTCCAATTAGTTTTCATCAGAAAGAGAAGCATATATTTTAATGATAACGGTTAAACTCAAAACTCCTCGATTCAAGACCTGGTCAGCACAGTGCATTTGACTCTGCAGTGTGTGTAGTCTGCGGCAAATCCCCTTGCAAAGGCATGAGACCACCAGCCAGACAACACTGAAAATCTGTGAAGCTTATAAGTAGGAGCCAACATTTCTTAAAGGAAAGAGCCTTGTGAGAAAGCAAAACATGCCCAGGTGATGGTGCAACTTGAATCATGATGGGATTTGTGATCAGTACTTGGTGACTCCCCAGAAGTCCTCATTTTTGGATCTAAGGGAAACAGACACTTATTTTCTGCAAGAAGTTCTTAGAGTTGTGAAATCATTCAAATGTTTTGTGCTGAAGATTTCCCACCAGTGCTGGACCCATGAGCTCTGGGTGTCAGTTCCTAGAGGTCCAGTTGTGGCTGCCAGGGTTTCTTGGCTCCCTGCTCCATGGAATAGCATGGCAAAGAAGTCAAATCCCAAAGTCTGGGGGGCCTTCTTTGCTTGTTGGCTTGCCAAGAGCCCAAATGCTGAGTTACAGACAGTGTGATGGGGAAGGAGGAGGATCATGAAAGTTTGAGGGCTGTCAGATCCTTAATCCTGTGTCAGGGAGCCTTGGAGATGGGGCCACACCTGGAGCCATGAATAGGGTGAGTAATGAATGTCATTGACTTTGGAGAATTCTGCTGAAATACATTAAATATCCTGAGCATAAAAGAAATATACAGGGATGGGACAAGTTTCTGCCTGATAAAATGGTCAACTCGGATAAATTTCACCATATCCATTCAAACTCTTGGAGATTAAGCAGCTAGTACATTTCAGCCATGTCATTTTAGCAAGGATTACTAACTCTATTTTACTTCAAATATGTCTTTCTGTATAGCTTTACACCACAATATTTCTATCATGTATTTAATTTATTAAAAAGCAATCCCCTCAAAACAGTTCCCAAATCAGTGCTCCAGCTCTGACTCTGCGGTTCATATCCCAGACAAGCACTTTAAAGTGCTGCATTCCATCCCATCCTCTACTTCTTGGAGACTTTCTCTGTTCCATCTGTGATCTGCAAACTGTTGCTGAGCTCTCTCAGCACTTCTCACTAAGGCAGAAAGAAAAGGTATTTGTTTGTTCCACTCACTTGGGTGGTGGCATGCATTCTTCCTGCAGCACTAAGTCCTTCAGCCTTAAGCTTCCAACAGTGCAGGGCAGATTCTCCTATTTATGCAACTTCTCATAAGTAATAACTATAAGCATTTTATCTGTCTGATACACACTAAGGAGGACACAAGCAACAGTTAACTTCTGTTATCACTGATGCCATAAATACAGTCTTCAATGCAGTAATAGCAGTATACTTCATCAGTATCCTAAATATTTGACCTTCTGTTCTTCCTGAAGTTTTCCACATGATGTTACTGAGGTTTTCCCATGCCATTGCACACAGAGAGCATCCTGGAAGTGAAGTGGAGAGGAGAAGAGAAAAGAAATAGTGAAAATTAAAGACAGGTGCTGTGTGCAAAAGGGCCTTCATCAGACATAAAGTGGCTTTCCTGAAAACAGAAATATAGCACTTGGAGTTTCAGCTATGAGGCCTGGACTTCTAACTTCTTGGAAACTAATAAGGAAATTTATTTGCTTTCCTCTTGAAGTTGTCACATGCTGACTTCCACTGCTTCTTTGGCAGCTACTGAAATCACTGACAAGGTGAGATTTTGAATTAGTCACATCCACCTGAGCAGAGGTTTCTCTTTATCAGTGCAAAACCAAAGGATCTGGGACTTTGTCCAATAGATATATTGTTGTCATCCTGCCCTTGGCAGCTCCCATGGGCTTCCCTGAGTCACACTAATCTCAGAAGGTGTGATTCAGATCTTTCACAAAAATAGACACGTTTTGTTGATACCAAACTGACAGTAAGGAAGCTGATCATGAGTTGTTACCTTGAACATAGATCTGCCAGAGAAAAATCCAGGCACCCAGCAGGCACTACAGTTGGTAAATAAAACAAATCTGTGGCTTCGTGCTGCTAGGAGCATTGTGCCAGAAATGCACAGAATTTGGTGTCATCCGAGCAGCCTGAAATAGGCTGTGTATAGATGTGTCCATGGCCAATGCGTGACTCTGCTATAGCTGCCAGATATCAGACATAGGTGGGACCTCTGCCCAGATAGCATTACATAGGCAATTACATAACATTACAGTAAAAAATGCCACACCTCTGGTCACAGAGGGCCATGCTCCTCTACGCACACAAAAAAAAAAGAATGTGCCTAAGTGATCATTAACTCCATCTATGTGAGGAGAACAGAGATCCTTGGTGATACTAGTGTTCCCTTCAGTTTCATATGAAACCAAAATGAGCCTTTCTGTCTCCTGGAAAACATCTCCAATGTTTTCTAAGGGAACTATACCAACAAGCCTGTGTGCCACAAAGATACACACCCAAAATAATGAATGCAGTAGCAGCCTTTTAAGTCCAGTGTGATCTGGCTTCTACCAACAGAGACCTGTGGCATGAACTCAAAGTCAAGGGAGACCCCAGATGACACATCAGTAATTCTCCTTCCTCAGCTTGTCTCCTTTGTGGCACCATGAAGTGACAGATGGATCTTCAAGGGGGAAGACCATAGGCCAGTTCAAGCTCTGAGAACCCAATGTACTTCCTGAGTTAAAATTGATGGTCAGAGAATAACCAGACCCAAACCACAGGTGAATGTGTTTCTGAAGGTAAGCAAGTTTCTGTGTTTTATACGTAGTTTTCTGCATTGATTTTTCAGGAAGCCAAATGCAGAATCCAATGTGATCATGACAAAAAGCACAGACCTCTTTAACAACATCCGCATGTGAGAGAAAAGAGAACAGCTCTCTTTGTCAAAGGCAGATAGAAAATAGCTGGTCTGGTTGCTGCTGTTGATTGAAGTGACCTGGGATTCTGACCAGCTTCCAGAAAGCAAACTCTGGCAGAAAAGGCAGAAACGACCTTCTAGAAATATCATTACCATCAACTGCTCTCCTACACCACTTCAGGGCAGTCTCATTGAAGCTGAGCACTCACCATTTCTCTCTTCTGCACACTCCCTGTGACTCCCTCAAATAATAAGGAACTCAGAGATGCTTGCCTTGGCTCAGCAGAAGTTAAAGCTCACAGCAGAAACTGATGGATGAAATTGCACTAAAGTGTGCTTTCATGGGACCATGCTATGTAATCACAATGGTCTCTTGATCTTACAATCTCTTATAGTCCATAGTTTGGGTAACTGGAACTCTAGCCACACACTGGTCCATTAAAACTGGAAAGATTTGGGTAGTTCGTTTTCGGCTAGATTCACAAAAGAAAATCAGTCAAAAATTTCTTAGAAAGGGTGGTGAGGCACTGCCCCAGGGAGGTGGTGGAGTCATGGTCCCTGGAGGTGTTCAAGGGCCGTGTGGATGTGGCACTGAGGGATGTGGTCTGTGGGCATGATAGGGATGGGCTGAATGTTGGACTAGGTGATCCTAATGGTCTTTTCCATTAATGATTCTATGATCCTATGATTCAAGCCTTATCCCACCTAGCTCTACTGTATTGCTGGGTGTGTGGCTATTTCATCCTAGTAAGCTCACACAGAACTAGACATGGCACTACTGTGGTGGGGTCGAAGTGGTTCACATCAAACAGGCTGGCTCATGTGCCACTCAGCACTGGTGGTGAGGCTTCCCTTGTCCCGTACAGTCTGTCTTCCTCTTCTCCATATTCTGACTCATTCACAGGTGTTGATGAACATAGTGCTCGGTGCTGTGGGATGAAACCCCATGGTCTGCAATAGGTTTTCACTGGGGCTGGATCTCAATGCTGCTTGGGCTGTTGACAAATATTGGTTGGATCTGTGCAATGGCCTGATAAGACCATCCTAGCACCAGCCTGTTCTGCATGGAAGGAAAAGAAAGCCACCCAAAAACACGGCCTGGCGTCTGGTTGTGCAGTATGCATATGAGGTGGATTTACTGTGGTGCTGGACTTAAAGCCTCCCCATCTGGATCTGTTATCTGCTCGGTAACCCGAGTTTTCTTGTGACAGAAGGTCTGCTTCTCCTCTGCTGGAGACAAACACAACCAACAACAACAACAAAAAACAACAAAATCAAAACAAGTGGTTTTATTAAGCTTGCATGTACTTAAGCCATTTCTTTGAACATTTACAATTCAGCACAGTGTTCACTGGCTATGAATGTCTTCATCTGGATTTAAAAGGTGGGAACAATGTCATGCACTTAAATCCCTTAACTGGAAATTTCTTGCCTTTCATTTGTTTAGCCACAGTAGAGAAAAGACTAGTCACAAAACTTTCCTCTGTGCTTAAGAAGATTTCTCCTTTGAAGCAGCACCAACAATAATACTGTAATAGAAGTAAAGCCTGCTCTTCTTACACCAAGCATATTTTCTTCTGAAGAAACGTGCTGCAATTGCAGTGACAAAGTAGGGCTGGCTAAGCAGGGCCACTTCCCCCTGCTACTTTGTGTTGAACTTTTACAAGCAAGCCATAAATACATAGATACCAAAGAGTTAATTTGCGTTTTTAAACCTCCTTCCCAATATCCTCTCTCATTCCTGCATAAAATCCCCATGTCCAGACATCAAATCAGTAAACCCTGTTGCCTGTCAGAGAATACAATGTCAGGCCATTAGTATGTTAATAAGTCCGGAGGGTGACAGGTGGCCTAGTAGACAGCTCAATTAAGCTGCTCATTAAACACACGCTAACGAACAGCCAAGGCAGGGCCTGAACAGCACCATTCTGTAATGACATGATGTCAGAGCGAACAAATGAGGAAAAATAACAAAAACATTACAGCAGTGACAGACGCCACTAATAGGGACCCCTTGCACTACATCAGCCCTCAAATCAATGAGCAACAGGGATCAAAAAACTCGACCCAACATTCTCAGGGGACTGAATGCAGCAAGATTTTTTTGGTCAGGTTTTTTTTTTCTCTCTCTCTGTTTGGTTGTTGTTGTTGTTTTTGGGTTTTTTTTTTTGTTTGTTTGTTTGTTTTTTCCCTTCAACTAAAGTTATCATGGAATATCACAAATTCATAATGGGGAGGGGAGGGAACAAAGGGACAGAATTTGTATCCTGTAAGATGTAACCACAAAATGTGAAATCTGTGGAAGGCAAGGTTGGAATGAAAATCATTATTTAATGGGATCATCATTTAAATTTGATTGGCAGTTTTTCTTTATCTCACTTTTTCCCCCCTTTTTCTGAAGCCCACAAGTTCCAATGATGTCTGTACCTGCTCTGCCTCCTCGCTCGACATAGGTCACCCTCCTGCTTAGAGAGCACAGAGACAACTTTTAAAGTGCAGATTTGCAGCTATTATTTTTAAAAAGGGGCCTTCTGGCAGAAAAATCCCATCATTTTCAAGTAAGGAGCTTTCTGGATAATAAATTCAAGCATCCGACTGGTGCTGGAGCAGCATTCGAGTCCCACACTGCTAAACTAATAGGCTGGTGGGCCATTATAAGGTCGCGACCTTGGCTCTTATCCTCACTGCAGAGCTGTGTTAAGTTAACAACTGATACCTTCAAGACCTAACTCCAGAGTTGTGCTAATAACTGTGATAATCAAGTCGAACTGCACAGTGAACCTGCAGTGGTGACTTTGGGGAAAAAGATCTGATCGCTCAGCAGCCAGTGGCAGGCAGGTGTGAATGCAGCTGCAGCAGCAAGCAGGCTTGGAATCACAGTCAAAGAATCATGGAATCATAGAACCACGGAAGGGTTTGGGTTGGAAGGGGCCTCAAAACCCACCCAGCCCCAATCCACTGCCCTGGGCAGGGCTGCCCCCCACCAGCTCAGGCTGCCTAGGGCCCCATCCAAACCTTCTATCATGTTTTATCATGCACCTTTAACTTTGAGGTAGTCCAAATCCAGTCAAACACAAGGTAACAGGAAATGGGGCAATGCTGTGCTGCCTGTGGCTCGTGAAGCACACCTACCTGCCAGTGCAAAATGGGTTGTCTTACTGTACCGTACCACAATTGCCCCTTTTTGACCTTATTTGCCGAGAGATGGGAAATGAGAAGCGAAGGATGTGAGGCCAGTGGGTGTTTCTGGGCTGAATCCAGCTGTGCCACTTTGAGTGATGCGAGGCAGACATCAGATGTCAGATTAGTGCTGAGTAACAATGCAGCCTGACTTGCCCCAATATGGTTACAAAAAATGAACACAGCGGAGGGCTGGCTCACACTCAGTGTTTGTACTGGTTTTCTGAGGTTTACACATATCCTGTTGGGATGTCCTCTGAAGCTGGATCATTTTAACTACTCCAATTCTAATCTGGCAGTGTTAAATTGGGATGAAAACTGTGCATGGATTGCCTCTGTCAGGAGTGGCTGGGTTCATTGCTGTATTAAATGCACACAGCTACAACTCCACCAACACCAGGCAGAGAAGTGACAGGAAGTGCCAGATGAACAGCTTTCTTCTGCATCTCATGAAACATCACATTCTCCAGAAGTTAAGTGAGCTGCATCCCTTCTTCCCCTAGAGGAGCACTTCAGCACTTTTTACTTCTAGGAAAACCCACCCTTTTTACTGCTGCTTGTCACACCCTTTTTGCATACACAGAATGGTGGCTAAATCAGTGAGAGTTACTTCACATTCAAAGTGCAGAGGTACTTCTATTTGCCATCTGCTTGTGTCACTGACTTTGTCCTGTCTCTGTGTGTCTCCTCTCAGTTTTCTATTCACCTATGTTCAGGATGGGGCAAAAATCATCATCCTGAAGAAGACAACTGAAGTTTCTGTTGCCACCAATCTGGGAGTACAAAAATCTATGTTTGGTGTCAGAACACAGGCATTTGTTGCATCTAGAAGGCTTCACAAAGTTGCAAAGTGAAGTTTATTAAATCACATGAACTTGACTGAAAGTGCTGAAGCACATGGTGAGAGCACTGCAGCCATGCTTGGAAAGTGGGGAACTGGGGAGCTGCCAGCTCTCAGTGATGATTCATAATTAACTTGTGTGAGGTTGGTGTCCACCAACTCTCTTGCGAGTCTCATTGGAATAGGAGTGGAAGGAGTGACCTTGTGGGTGAAGGTACGTAAAGCCGCTGGGATTAAAATCTAAATAAAGATGATAAGATGAGAGGTAACGCCCTTAAGTTGCACCAGGGGAGGTTTAGGTTGTGTGTTGAGAACAATTCATTCTCAGCAAGAGCAGTGAGGCAGTGGCGCAGGCTGCCCAGGGAGGTGGTGGAGTCACCATTCCTGGAGGAGTTCAAGAGCCGTGTGGATGTGGCACTGAGGGACGTGGTCAGTGGACATGGTGGGGCTGGGCTGAATATTGGATTAGGTGATTTTAGTGGTCTTTTTCAACCTTAATGATTCTGCTTCTCTGATGACATCTGATTGAGATTCATCATCCCTGCTTTACGGAAAATATGGAACTCTCTGAACTCTCTGCCTGACATGCATTGCTCCTTTGGACTCCATTGTTTTGGATACTGTCCCCATACTGATCCTACACTATTTCATTTAAGACAAAGAACAACTGGATGGCGAGTGAAAGAAAGAATTGCCACTGCATTGTGCAATTTACCATACACTGTTGGACAGACCATTTACTAAATGATGGTTTTTAGAGGTATTTCTAGAATGGTTATAACAGCCAGAAGCAGAAGGGCCTGAAAGGAGCCTGAAAGAGGCTCCCTGAGCTATGCACTGAGAAAGGAAGGAACAATGGGAATTCCTTACAACAGCAATGCTAAGAACCAAGAAAGGCTGAACAGCAGAGAGAGATCTGTGGGCATGCTTCTGTTTCTCCCAGGCAGATCCTCTCCAACAAACTGTTCAATAGTCCTGATCCACCTGAAGATACACATTGCAAACTGTTCCTGTGAGTCAGTTAATGTCAGTATGGAAAGAAACCTGAAGCTGAGAAATCCATGGTGTGTGTAGGCTTCACACATGCCCAAGAGCCCTTGTACTCAACATCAATTTCACTGTCTCTGAGAGCAGCTTTGGGTGTCCAGTTTCTTATCACAGTTTGGTGGATAGCCCAATGTCTTATTTACTGTATACTATTACAGACTCACTCTACAAGTAATTATTTGTGTCCTGATGGGCTATTCCATGAGCACAGCAGGATCAGAGAGACCTACAAGTGCTTGTCTCCACCACTTCTGTGTAAAGGAGGGAAAAAACCACTGGGCTGAACTAAAACACAGGATCACAGTCACAATTAGTAACTAACTTGAGGCCTTTGCCTTTCCGTAGTGTTCCAGTATTGCCCTGTAATTCATGAGGCAAAAACATTCCCCCTACTGAGATGAACAGCAGCTGAGACACTCTGCATCTCTGAACATCATCACTCTTCTTTCTGAGGCAAGGTTTGTCCCTCCCACCCTTCCCCATACCCAGCCTCTTCCAGACCCCTGCCTTCCTGTCCCGTTTTGGCCCCACCACTGCCGCCCTAATCTATATCCAGTGTTCTATTCCTGGTTACACTGTAGAGAGCTCCCTGACCTGAACCCAGGGTTTCCCATCTCTGACTCCAAGACCTATTTTTCTCTCTCCTCTTTTCTTATTTCCAAATCCCCATCCCTAGTGCCTTGTCTGATTACCCTCCTTCCTCACCTCAGGGTGGGCTAATTCTCACCCCCTTTGTATCAAACCAGGCAGATTTTTTTGCATCAGTCATTGGTAATGGATGAGAAAATGTTCTCCTGCAGTTTGAACGTATGTCAGAGACTTCCCTATCAGCCACAGAGAGCTGTAACTGGAGAATTTTCTCTGCAAATGTACTGAAAATCATAGTTGGTTCTGGAGCATACCCAAAACCAACAGTGTTCTCAGGGAATTAAGTTGCTAAAACTGAAGAGAATTCTGTTGAGAATGTGCAAAACTCTCAATATTAAAACTTTATGATAATTTCTCTGGACTTGGCTGCATTTTTGAAAAGACAGAAAAACACAAATCCCCAGCAAATAGCCATTTTGCCAAATTCAGATCATTCCAGTTTTCTTCTGAAAAGCCTTGCACCTCTGTGTTTTGGAAATGTCAAAAAGTGATGTTTCCATGTAAAAAAATCTGTTTTATTTTGCTTCTCCCTGAGTTATGTTTCTGTAAATGTCCCAACCGCTTGGTCCAGTATTTTCCAAACATCCAGCTTGAACAGAAGTCTATGAAAAAGCATCTTGAGATTGAGGTGATGCTTCATAAACCATGGAGTTTACTTTTTCTGTTGGGCCCTCAAGGTATCAAGGTATCATTTCTACTGAGGGAACAATTCTTTCATGTTTATTTGCATCTATGAGTTAGTCAAGCAAATTGAATACTACATATTTTCACAAATCTTGGTTTTGGGGTAAGAGTGTCTTTGTCTCATAATAGCTGAGTTTTGTAAGCCCAGACCAACCACAGTCAAAGCCTTTCTGGAGGGCTTAGAGGGGCTTGTCCCCATGGAGGACCATCATTTCAGGCTGTCTGGTAAGATCTGATAATTTTAAGGGGCCAGCATGACTGGTCTTAGATAATTTGTGTCCCATGTCACAGTCTTCCCACAGTTCTCATCCTACTACAGATACTGCCCTCAGTCTTGTGGTACTGCCATTGGAGGTGGGTGACCCCTTCCTGCTGTGCCTTTGTGGGTGATTTTGGGTTGGGAAAAACACTGAACTCCGAACTCCATCATGCATCTCCTTGCTGCAGTACCTCCTAGCTCATGAAGGCCAGGAGTGAAGAGCTGGAGCGTTGTGAGGAGGGGGAACAGGCTGCTTTCTCTCACAGATAGCAGCTTTCCATAACACAGGTGTGACATAAAAAAAAAAAAATGAGTTCATCATAGGATCTCAAACGGGACACAAATGCTATATAGCAGCTTCATCACCTGAAGGTGCACAGATGAAGTTGGCTTTTGGTGTGTGAGTATATAAGATAAGTGGGGACAGATAGGTGCTAACCTGAAGGGAAGGCCCATTGGCACACCCATCCCCTTTGCTTCATCCCATTTAGTGGCACTTCAATTAACAATTCCTGCACCACAGTGACTCTTTGGTAGATAAAGCCAGTCTGTATGTGTCAAGCTCACTGTCTTTTTTCAGATATAATACTGAAAATGACTATATATTTTTGTCCAGACTTTCCTTTTTGCTCAGACTAGGTCCTAGATGTGAGGTTATGTCTCCTACACCCAAGTGTTCATCCCGTGTCTCCAGGCTCAAAGCAGCCCAGCACCAATGCTTAGTTCCTCCTCTCCTTGCATGTGGTACTCATGGGCTCCCTCACGCTCTAACCTGGTGTGAGCTCTGCTCATCTTCTCCCAGATGGAAAATAAACATTTTTCACCTGTCACCAGCACTCTGCAACCATGCAGGGGGGTAAGACCCTGACCTCCAAAGAGGAAGAGGGTATTTGGCTGACACAAAGGTCCTTGCTTTCAGCCAGCTAGGAGCATTATACTCAGAATAGCTGCTTTCCTCTTAATGCTTTGTGTTTTAGGAAAATGCTACTGGGTAATAAATACAGTAAAACTGGGTTCAGATGCAGCACTGGGACTTCTGGTTGCCTAGACTGGTCTTGTGAGCTTATCTTTGCTTGTCCCAGGGAGTGTTCATCTGTCAGACAGAGGCACTAACACAGATGTAACAGCTCCATTTTGGGGTACTTTGTGTAGGCTCGAAAGATGACACATGTCAAGTTTTTGAGACCTGCTGGGAATTGTCTGCCTGCTAAAATTTAATAAGCAAGCCAAGGTTTTAAATCCTACTGCTGCATAATGCCTACATTTCTTCTTTTTACTAAAGCCTGGTATGTCAATATAATCTTGAATGTCTCCACCTCACTAAGAATAATAGTAAGTCTGGGGCCATAGAAGGGCTGTGAAACATAGAATCATAGAATTACAGAATCATTAATGTTGGAACAGATCCCTAAGATCATCTAGTCCAACCATCCACCTACCTACAATATTGCCCTCTAGACCATGTCCCTAAAATGCCCTGACAAAAGTGAAATATACACTTAGAAGTTTAAGCTGAGTTTTGAATTTGATTCTCCATGCTTGAAGCCATGTGAAAATATGATCAGGACAATAGAATGGTCCTGGAGAGATGGTGTTAGACCAGGTCTGGTTCCTTGATTTTCCTGAGCCTGCTGTCCAGGGGCAAGGCGCAGGGGGACCATGGCCTGCTGCAGTGAGGTGGTTGCCTTCACCTGAGCTGTGGAGGTGGTGAGTATTTGAGCGCTGAGCACTGTGGAAGGTGGCCAGTATCCTGTTTCTCTTCTGCTGGGCTCTGTGTCTTCCTGGACGGACATCAACAGACAGTATGTGATATTGAGATGCATCAAGTTTCCCAAATAACACCTGCGATACATTGAAAATTAATTCCAGAATCAGAAGAAACACAATTTAAATGCTAGCAGCCTGGTCTGGATGTCCCACACTTTGTCTGGAAAGCCAGAGGGCTCCAGGAGCGACCTGGTGCCCTGCTTACCCCAACAGGACGCCCTTTCAGGGCCGGTCAGCCGTTCCCTTGGAAGAGGAAGAGGACCAGAAGTAAGTGTGTGATAATAGCCCACAGGCACACAGCCCTCCCCTCTGAGGTTCAAGTTATTGCGCCTCTGCATGTGAGTTTGTTTTTTGATTTTCCACGGTCCAGCCCTGTATTTAGCAGAGAAAGACACTGCAGAAGTTCTGACACCGATAACAGCTCTAAATACACACACGCACAAAGCCCAGGGCACGTCTGTTTTGTCCCAGCACACAAATTATGATCCGCGCATTGTGCTCGCGCTGTTTTTTTGTTTGGTTGGTGGTGAAGCTGTGATTTCTTCTGAGGCTGTAGCATGCCACTAAATCAATCCCTCTCCTCCAGAATAGTATTAAAAAAATGCATTGAAAAAAAAAAATGAGCAGGATTTAATTAAACAGTTGCAAAATGCAATGCAGCTCTTCCTTGCCAAGCAAAGAAGGGCTATAAAATCAGCTCAGCTTGGACAGCACAGCATGGGTCTCACCAAGATGCTTGCACTGGTTTGAGGAGAGAAACTTCTGCAGAATGTTGGAAATGAAATTTAAATAAGAACTCAGTGGGCTTTTGCCTGAGCGCTACCAATCCTCGCCTGAGCAGATCTCCTCTGGCAGTTATGAAAGTTGCAGGTGGGTATTTCAAAATACACTGCATGCAGGAAGTGGTGTGTTCTTATTTGCAAGCACTGAACTGCTTTGGGAATTACAATTAAAACTTGCATTTACTTCTGTTTTAACAGGAGATAATGTCTTCAAAGGATCATATCTCTGTTTTCTACTCAATAACTAGAAGGTTATTATTCAGCTTCTTAGAGGGATTAATTCTTAAAATCCCTGTGTAGTGAGAGGGGATATTTTTAAAACCACTACTGGGACTTTTCATTTAAAAGGTACTGAATGGATGCAAGAGGAGCTCTTGCTTCCTTATTTTTTAGGGCCCCGTGTGCACAAGGTGTGTCAGAACATGCCTGGTGCTGGCCAGGTGAAACAATCATTTGCTGTACCTTCTGGCTGATTGAGTCTTAGAGGTGTTTTATTTTGTTCTGTTTTGTTTTGAGTTGGTTAGAGATTTTTCCAGAGTTTCTTTGTCTGTTGATCTTTTTGTTTTTATTTTTTTTTAATTTTTCAAATGGAGAAAGCTTCATGTTGAAGGAAGAAAAATGCATAAAGCTCAAACGGCACTTTTCAAGTGTAGAGTGTTCTCCTGGTGATTCTTGCAACACTACTGGGAAGGAGAGGATACTGAAGTCACCAAAGGAAACAGCCGTGTGTATTTTCACTCTGAACAGCCAACAGAATTGCTCACTGATGTTCTGAATTAGCAAATATCTCTTTCCCGGGGCCATTATGAGAGGATGTACTAGAAACCAAGTAACACAGCTGACCAAGAAGTCTCTGAAGTTGCAGTCCTTTGTGTTTATACTTTTGAAATATCTCCATTGTGATGCAAATGCTGATTTTCAATCAAAAATATCTCTTTCTCCCTGTGTAAACTGTTGTAGGAAGTAAGCTTAACTCCAAATGTTCTTATTGAAGTTTCGGATTTCTTTTCGTCCTTGTTTTCTGCAGAACAGTGAAAATGGTTGGTATGGAACGAGCTGCTTTTCCATTTATTCAAGTCCTGACAGTTCCCAGCTTCTATCACTTACACTCCAACTGTCCAGATTTTTCAAATATCTTTAATTCATCATCACGAGCATTTTAGGGCAGCATGTGTGGGTGGGGAGTGAGGGGGAAGCTGAGAGTTCATTACTTTTATCCTCCTTCTACAATTGAAGTCCTCTCTCACAATTTCATCGAAAGATTTCCTCGTGAGAGGATAGCCATGTAAATTTTATCTTGAAAGGCAGAATAACTGAATGAAACACATAGGTGCAGGGGTGATGTGCCATGCATTCATTAAACTACGAGCTTTTTAATAAATGTGTATATATTTTTATGAGGCTGAGGGTCTGCAAGATCAGCCACTGAAAATTTCCTAAAAGGGTTTTAGCAGGGGCAGCCGATAGCTCTCCTGAGGATTTTGATGCCTTTCATCTGTATCGGGTTAGGAGTGTTTTTACTGTATCCCTCTCGATGCAGTTCTGAAGAAACATTTCTCCTGCCAAAATACACACACAGCTCAGGATTAAAAGGGCTGAAACCTACCACCAAGTTCTTAACGCCCTCCCACAATCATTAGACTAAATCCGCCGTCATTCCAGATTCATTTTTCCCTTATTCATCTGTCCAACTAATTCCTGCTGCATTCACTGGGCTTACATCTTAATCTTTTCTGTTACATAGAGAATACATAATGAAAAGCTGCATTTTCTGGGTACATGCACACATTTGGAGCGGATGAACCATATGTGAAGTGACATACAATACTGAATGGAGGCTGAATGGTGTCCAGTGCTAAAAACAGTGCAAGTCCAGGAACAAAAAGCAGGAGAACAAGAGCCTTGCGCTGGGCTCGCCTCGCCTGAACACCAGGGGATTCGCCGCTAAAACATGGGTATAATTTCACTGTTTTCACTCACACAAGCTGTGGGAAAGGAGTCACCATCTGATGTTTGATTGTGCTGGATATGTTTTTGGCAGTGGCCTTGTATTCCACAGTGCAAAAAAAAAAAAAAAAAAAAAGAGGGGGAAAGAGAAAGGGGCCGCATTCGTTGCCTTGAATCCGGCGTCTGGCAGGGAGGAGTCCCTGACTGCTGGCCACCTGAAGGCAGGACAAGGCCTGCTCCCCTGCTCTTTCTCCTCTTTGCAGCTCTACCACACCCTGGGAGAAGGAAACTGGCCCTGTGGCCATGGCTTGTGCTGTCAGGCCCTGCTAAAGTGGAGTGTGCTGAGGGGAGAGCGGACAAGTGGGAGCTCTGTGTGGAGGACCCCAGGCATGGCCACATAGTACGGGATGATCAGGTAAAGCCCAAAGCCCTGAACACTGCATGGTTGGAGGGAAGTCAGTGACAAGGCAGGGGAATCATCTGTCTGAAATCCCTCTTCCAGTCGTAACCTGTAATTTAAAATGTAAAAGCTTTCCAGTGAGGAGAGAGTCATCACGGTCCTGATGAAATAAATTCCTTGATTTCCACAGGTCAGCCCTGTGCTACCAAGAAGAGACAGTGTGAGCAGGATTTCTCTGGGTATGCTGAGCTTCTTGCTCCAGCTCAAATTTTGCTTGGCTTGAGGTTGGTATCTGCCTCCAGTCCAGCATCACCCACTGTCCCCTCTGCCAGTCCTGTCTGGGGAATGGGGACCTGCTGGAGAGGTGCCAGCTTAGAATCATAGAATATCCCAAGTTGGAAGGGACCTACAGGGATCATCAAGTTCAACTCCGGGCTCCACACAACACCTCCTAAAGTTCAAATCCTAAATCTGATGGTGTTATGCAAACCCTCCTTGAATCCCAGCACTTGAGCCATGCCCACTGCCCTGGGCATGGCATCCTGTTCCCTGCCCACCGCACTGTGGTGCAGAGCCTGTCCCAAACCCCCAGCTGCCCCTCCCCTGACACAGCTCCATGCCGTTCCCTCTGGTTCTACCATTTCTTCTCCCGTTAAAGAGATCTTCATTTAATAAGGTTGGGATGGCTTCCAAAACTGTTATAAGTTGCAAGAAGAAAAATGCGTCCCCGAATTCTCAAACGGCTTCAGACCATCCCTCAGCACACACAGTGGAGCGTCCAAAAGCAGCAGTGAATGGCGATCGCACTAACCAGTGCAGATGAAAATATCTGCAGGTGTTCCTGGAGGGCTGTACACAGCTCCCGATGCTTTCTTCCTGACCTGGAGGCGGCTCTGCTGAGGTAAAAGGAGGAAGGAGGAGGAAAGGAGACTTGGTGCAGTTTCGGTGCGAAGGAACCGGGCGCTTTCCAGAAGGCAGAGGCCGGCACCATCGTGCGTACCGGGGTTTCTCCAGCAGGTGGAGATATCAAAACAGTCTTGTGCGTCCAACAAGAACACTTCCAAAACAAAGCAAAATCTGAACATTTCTGTCAATTCCAACAATAGAAACTTTCAAGAAGTTGGCTAGGAAAAAAGCAAGCACAGAACCTGCAATTTTTCTAGCAGCTACCCAAGCATCCCCTTCACAGGCAAGTGATGTCTTACCTCTCACTGGCAGACAGATACGTTGTGTGGAGGAATGAATCCTTTTTTTTTACATAGGGTGTAGTGGGCTAATGGAAGCATATAATTACTGTGTTAGTATTAGGGAGTAATATAGCTGCAATAAATTAAGACTGCTTTGCAATTAGAATGATGAACACAGCTGTGGAGACAAATGGCATATGTGCTAATTAAATAATTTGTCACTTGACTGTTAAGCAAACAATACAGCCTCTTTACATTACAAACTACCATCTCTAGAATGGCATGATGGCCTATTAACAAAATGGAAGGAACAGATTGCATTGCCATGTTTGTCTGATAGCAACTGCGAATGCAGGGCAAAGGTGGCATATTGAAGAAGCTAACATTAGTTTTTAAGATATCACAGACTTTTACATGAGGGAAGAGCAGAGTTCCCTGGAAATAATCCCGTTAATGCACATATAGCTACAGTACCTAATGATTCATTACAATCAAGCAGTGGCCTTTTGTTTCACATTAAATGAACTGGGCATTTGCCATCCAGCGACTGTCAGCGAACAGTAGAAAGTAATGACAGGATGTGGTTGTACAAGCCCCTTTCATCCCAGCAGCTCTCAAAAGCCATTTGCAAATGTTTATAGGGGCAGCTTTTCTGTGCAAACCAGCCCTCCAAGTGGGTGAGCAGCATCCTACCCTGAGATATGCCTGGCAAAGCCCAGGAACCCATGCAGCTTTGCGGGGAGGTTTCCAGCAGCCTGCTGCAGCACACAGCAAACACAATTTGCCGGGTTGATGTCTGATTTATGTAAGACATCAAGGAAGAGTTCGAGGATGAGATGACTGAAGTCACGGCTGAGTTTTGGTGACTGAAACACACACGCTGCCTCGCTCACAGGGATCTCCTAGCAGGAGGAGGAGAAGCGAACGGCCCGCACATAACAGATGTTTCCCATGTCCCTGAAAGCTGGACTCGAAAGTGCTTAGTTACTATGGTGCCGGAGGTGGTATTAGACTTTACACAGACTGAAAGAGCAGTTTGGGAAAGTGAGCGACTTCATCTGTGGCTGAAAGCCCCACAGTAACTGGCCATCCTCACATCCCTTCCTTCAAAACAAAATGCTTCTGCCGTGGAGACTAGGGGTATGTGAAGTCTCAGATCATTTTATCAACATGCTGATGCTGTAGAAAGCAAGCTGGGCTTGCTCGCCATCCCCCACAGAGGCTAACCCAAAATAAAGAGGAAAATAATAGAGACACCAGTGCTGCAAGAGTGTGAAATATGCAAAGAAGGGGAAACTGTTCCATTTAAAAGGCCTTGCCATGAACAAAATATACAGAATTATTGTAGAATGGTGAAAATAATGACAGAAATCATTCTATTATAGGAGACACTGGCTGTTGAACAGATATCCTCCTTGTTTCTCCTTGCTAACCTCACTTCAAGTTGCTCGTGAGCTGCGCTCATCCCAGGGTCTGAGGAGAAGAGGGATGAAGTCAGAAGCAAAACCACAGTGATGTCTTATTCCAAGCAGGGAAGGCGGGGAATCTGGGAGCTGCTCTCTAATGACAGAATCACAGAGACTGGACACAACTAAGCTCTGTTTCTCCTCCATATTTTATTTCTACACTCCACCAGGACTGCTCTCTCGCATTGCTTGCCATATTTTTTTTTTCTTAGTTAATTAAAAAAGTATATTTATTATCACTGAGTGTGATAGAAGCACAGTTAGCAACAATAATAATGTTTACTTGAAAGTCCCCTGTGGCATCTAGGTGCCTCTGTGTTTGAGATTTTGCTACAGCTCTGAAAGCTGGGATGCTGAGCTCAGCAGGCTCAGGGGCACGTTCATAAACCACACCAGCTGATTTCTGCAGATTTGGGAGTGAAACAGATTTGCAGCCCTGCCATCAGTGGTTTGCTTTACTTCTGCATCTGGGCTACATATACAGAGTTTGCTCCAGCTCCAGATAAGCTCTCTTGGAGCTCAGGAGCACAAGCTATCACCTGTCTTCACCACTTTTCACCATGCCCTGGATCTGCAAGACCTAAACTGTCCTTGCTTGTTCCCTTCTGCTATTGACATGGGAACACATGCTCTAGGTCTTCCCTCAGCCTTCCAAGGATGGAAATGGGTAACAGGCAAAACAATCAATCTTGTCCATGGCAGAGGGCTTGGAACTGGATGACCTTTAAGGTCCCTTCCAATCCAAGACATTCTATGATTCTAAGGGAAACCTCCTCACTTTGGTCATGGGACATTCAAGTGATCACCCTGCAACACAGGAAGCTGAAGCTGTGCATTACTATAAGGCAGAGTCCAAGGGAGAGACGTGAATCAGTGTCATTCCTCACTACCAAGGTTTGACAAAGAGGGTGCCTGGTCCCTCTGCTTCCGACATCACCAGATGGTGAGAGTTTATCTTCCAAAAATACTTGGCCAGCCCCATTGTCCTGGAGGGGGTGACTCTAGATACTGCTGTGACTGGAGGCAGCACATTTAAGCACTTGGGGATAATAGTGATGGGAAAAGACTCATCTAACCCCAAGATAGCAGCAGAAACAGCAGCACACAGTTTGAGCTGGTTACATACATATGTTAGGCTGTTCCATTTGCTCTGAAACAGCAGGTCAAAATTCTCCCTGGCCGAATATTCAATATTTTCTGCATTGCTAAGCACAGCTTAGCAATTTTTTTCTGGTGTCTTTAATGATGATTTTCTTATTTCTGACCACCAGGAGCATTTGTGTGCATTTTTAACTCCTGTGTCTTCTGCAGCCATCTCAGATTTGTGTGCCAAGTCATGGAAAGTGCTACATGAACCCAATGGAAAAGCTCACGGGCTGAAGGTGTTCATGCGAGACGCTGGAGAAAGGTAGGATGTTGGCAGCATTTCTCCCTCCCTTATTTAAGAGGGAATTATTACAAGAATAATACGGCATGCACATAAAATACCCTCTACTTACTGTATGTAACTGCTCTTCCACAAGTTTTCATATAGTGTCAAAGTAGAGAGTGAAAGCACGGCTGTTTTGGAATCAGTGGTAAAATTCCCACTGGTTTGCATAAAAGCATTTCACACACTGTTTCCACTGGGAATCAAACTGCCTATTCAGAGTGCAGAGAAAACAGTATTTGGACCATCTGGGGACAGAAAATGAGGCCTGCTCTGCCTTACCGTGTGGCTCTGCTGGCCACCACCACGCAGGAGCAGGAGGAGGGAAGTCTGAGGACAGCGTGGTGCTAGAGCCAAGCAGGCAGAGGGGGAAGGTACTCCTTATAAAGACATTTTCTGATGATTATTTTGGGAAACCTTCTGGTAATCCCCAGTCAATCTGCATGCTAATAGAGGTCATTTACCAAAGCAGAATACTGGGAAAAGCTTTGCATAATAAGGATGTTAGTTTGATTTGATACTAAAACTTTTCTACCGCTCAATCAAAGCCAATGCTGAATTTCTGGGGGGAAAAAAAATAAATGGTATTGAATGCAGAAGTGAAAGTGGACACAGTTTAAGTGAGTTCTTTTTGATCAATTAGACCTTTCCGTGATGTCATCTTTATTACTCATTCTAATGAGATGGGTGTTGTAAAAAGGATTGGGGAGTGAAATCCATTGATAATCTCCTTAGCGCTGTGGATAATATACAAGGTTTCTCCCCCACATCGAGAGCTCTAAGCTGTTCTAATATACTTTAAGACTTCTCAGTATCTCCCTATTCTTAAAGGAAGATGATTTTCCTTTTTATGATGGGATGTAGATTTGTTCACTCTCTCTGAATAATTCTGTCAGAGATTTACAGCTGCCCTCAGTCGTTTTTATTCACTGCTGTACTTTTTGTGCACAAAAGCCGTGGTTTAACCCCAGATAAATGCTATCTGCTGCGGGGCTTTTTGAGTGTACTAAAGATGTAGAAGCAAGTGCAGCTGCAAGCTTCCTTCTCAAGCCTCAGAGCTACATTAAACTAATTTAAGTACCTAGGCAAATATGCTGAAACTCTTCTGCTGAGGAGTGTTCAGGAGGAGAAAGGAATTTCTGGTTGAGTATTTGCACAGCACTTGCTCAGTCTGAAATGAGTGATCGAGATTATAATCAGGCTGTGTTAGCCACCACTTAGACCTCTCTCTATTTTAAGAGATGCATAACAAAGATAAACACTTTAAAGGAAGCAAATTATTAACTCTTGGATTGGGGTGTCTTTATGCTTCAGGCTGACATCATACCTTCCCATGAGTCAATCAGAAAAAGAAATCCAGCAAGTTTTCAAAGCTATCTCAAAAATATAAAGTAAAATAAAAGAGGCTTATATGAAACAGAGAGATGTAACTTTCCAAAATACTGAAGTAAAATTAAATCGATTACTTGGATACATGCAAGAAAGAAAGGGAAAGAGATGAAGTGAGAGTGCAAGGCTGTGTCGGGATGAAGATAAGTGATGAGTGGTGTCCCCCAGGGGTCAGTGTTGGGACCAATACTCTTTAAGATCTTCAATAGTGGCACTGATAGTGGGGTCAAGTGTGTCCTCAGCAAGTTTGCTGATGACATCAAGCTGTGGGGTGCAACTGGCACAACAAAGTGATAGGGTGCCATCCAGAGGGACCTAGACAGGCTTGATCAGTGGGCCAAGGTAAACCTCATGAGGTTCAACAAATCCAAACACAAGATCTTGCACCTGGGTCGAGGTGACCCTTACCACCAATACAAGCTGGAAGATGAAAGGATTGAGTGCAGCCCTGCTGAAAAATACCTGGGGGTGCTGGTGGATGGGAAGCTGGACATGACCAGCAATGTCCCCTCACAGCCCAGAAAGGCAACCATATCCCAGGCTGCATTCAAAGATGTGTGATCTGCAGATTGAAGGAGGTGATCTCACCCCTCTGCTCTGTGCTGATGAGGCCTCACCTGGAGTACTGCATCCAGATGTGGAGTCCTCAGTGAAAGAGAGACATGGACCTGTAGAGAGCATCCAGAGGAGAAACACAAAAATAATCCAAGGGATGGAACATCTGTCCTATGAGGACAGGCTAAGAGAGCTGGGGCTGTTCAGCCTGGAGAAGAGAAAGCTCCAGGGAGAACTGAGTGCAGCCTTTTAGCAGCAAAAGGGGAGCTGCAAGAAAGGGTCTGTGGTGATAGAACTAGGGAAATGGCTTCAAGCTTCGTTTGGATGTAACAAAAAAGTATTTTACAGAGAGGGTGGTGTGGCACTGGAACAAGACGTGGTTGATGCCCCATCACTGGAGACTTTCAAGGCAAGGCTGAATCAAGCCCTGGGCAACCTGATTCAGTTTAGCTAGTTTACTGAATCTAGGGTAAAGACCTCCATCCTACAGAGAGGAGACATTAAAAGACGGGGCATACAAGACAAAGGAAAACCATACAGGGGAGAAAACGCTGCACGTTTTCACACACACACCCACAAAAAAAACCAAAAACCAAAAAACAAAAAAAAAAAAAGAAAGAAGAAGGAGTGATATAATTAGAAGCATTTTAGAGTCTGGTTGCACAACTTAGTGAGAAGAGCTACTGTAGAAGCAGTGTGGCACTGAGAAAATTAGGTAAATGCAGTAACAGTATTTCCAGACTCCTGAGGTTTTCCACAAATTTCACCCAGTTACCACGTAGCTGTGGATCAGGCCCACCTAGCTCTGGAACACCCATCCTATATGGAGCCCCAGAGAGTCTTCCTCTGTGCACAGAAGCCACACAGTATATCAAGAGCATCGTAATAGATACTCAAACAGTGATGAACCAAGCCCACAGCAAAGAGAAGAGAAACCCAAATGTTATGTCTAGAGGATACACACAGCATGTTCAGTTCTTAAAGTGCATGAATGAAAGCCAAGCTTGCAAGAAGGTACCTGTCAGCAGGTGATGCCAGCCAAATCAGGAGTTGCACATCATTTTTGTGGTGAGAGGTCTTATAGAGCTGAAAGAAAAAATAGACATTTTCACATTTCTAAGGCAGTGTCATGAAACTATTCCCTCACACACCTAACTCTTTGCAAACTGGACAGCTGGGATGGTCTTGATTGTATCCCTATGGTATGTAACTGCAAACACAGGTTGGGCAGGGAGGTGACTCTGACTGTGTCTTTGCACCCTGGGAGGGAACCGATAAGAAGATCAAGCAAGCCCTTGATAGCATGTCACTTCTAACACAGTATGACAGGTCTCATATTTTCTCCCAGACATTGCCTCAGTCCCTGACTAGAGGAGCCAAGTCCTACACTGCTGCTGCATGAGCGGCAGCAGCATGGTCTAGCATGGCAGACCCAGCTCCCCTTGGAGAGCTCAGACACTGAGCCAGGTGGGCTCTCCTGTGGGCTCCCCCACCGTCTTGCAGCTCTCATTTGCATCTTGGCAGAGCAGCAGAGCAGCATGCAGCACACCAGGATGACTCAATGTCCTGACCCTGTCTTACACAATTGTCAAGCTGTCCCTGTCTGTACCCCCTGCGGCTTGACAGCACTTGCTTTCCTCCTCCAGTGGGATGCAGCTCAGTCCTCATGCCTAGAGACATCTAATAGGGAGAAATGCAGCTCCTTGGCCAGCAAACACAGCCATATCGGGGCTGACTGCTTTCTCTGTTCAGGTCCATGGGGGTAATTTTCACTTGCCCTCGCTTGCCATTTGTCAGGGTCAGGTGGAGGTGAAGGCTATAGAGACCTCAGCCCTGGGAGCCTCCTGTCTCCATGCCTCCCCATCAGACCCCATCATTCCCTTGTTGAGCGGGGCCCTGTGCACTGGTTTTCTGCTCAATCACATGAGAAGGTCTTTTTGGATTGTTGCATGCAGACACAGCTCAGTGTTTGATTTCTCAGAATATTTCAAGAGCAGCTCCCTGGAGATTTCCATTGCTGTTCTGGAGTCAAAGCCATCTTTCCTCTGATGAGCCAAGGATGTTCCTCCAAAAGCAGCAATGGAGGACATGTCTCTGCTGGTCCTCACCAGCACATCCTTGCAGTAGGCACCCGTGGTGCTCATGCCTGTCTGTCCTGTGGGTGCCCAGGCAAACCCCTTCAAGTCACTCCTTACCACACAAGCAGCTCCAGCAAAGGCCATGAAACCACTGCTCGTCCAAGGGTTGTTGAAGGCTGACAGGGCTCCAGACGGTAACCCAACTGTCACCACAGTGGTCAGTAAGACAAGGCAAGAGCTTTCCATCAGTTTAGAGTCTAAAAAGCAACAGACAATCAATTATTTTTATCACTGACCAATAACTGTGGTATTGTCTGCTGGGTATAAATGCCACACTGTTCCACGACAGGCTTTGCCTTGTCCTCTTTCCAGATAATTTCTATCAAATGAAGAAGATAAATCTGATAGTAAGCATTTCTGTTAAAAGGTTTGCAGAGTGCACGAGGCAGCCCGAGGAGCAGAACCCATGAGAATTCCTCAGGTTGTGTCCCCATGAGATCAACTCCAGACATGCACAGCTTTCAGAAGAGGCTGAAGTCTGCATGGTAAAACACAAATATTCCCTCTGCATTCACTGAGCTGACTTGGAGGGGATGAAACACTGCTAGCAGGAATTAGCTGCCATACCTGTAAAATGACCCAGGTGCAGTATCCCCTCAGAAACTGGCCCAGCCTTGCTGTGGGTAGCAGCCCTATACCAGGGCAGAGGGCTTCAGGAGTATCCTGCTCACCCCAGAGCTGCCCCAGTCCCACCAGGCCCATCAGGTGATGGAAACCACATCCAGGCCTGGCATTCCAGGCCTGCCTGCAGGATGGTCCCAGGAAGCTCTGCTTCTTTGGGGGATGACCAGAAATGAAGGCTCCTTTCTCTGGAAAATGCCAGTGTCTCGCATCTGCCAGACTGAACACGTTTCCTCCACCTCTTCCAAGCACCCCTCCCCACGTCCACGGACTCTTGTGGCTTTTTCAATAGTTGTTTTCTTTCTGCTTAAAACAGGGCTGCTTCTCTGCACGCAGAAAGGCTCTGTTTGTGGGGTGCAGCTGCATTTCAAAGGTACATTGTTGGTGAGTTATGAATTTGCATGCCTTTACTAATGTGTGGAAACAGGAGAATTCTTTTGCTTTTTAATCGAAATTGATGTTATTCCTCTGCCAGTGGTACCCAAGGAACCGTTTTGTTCCATTTCCTCTCCTTTCATGCAGCCCTATTTATGTTTGGATCTGGTTTGCTGCCACTAAGCATCATTGTCATTACCACCAGTGTCTAAGGCCTGGCCAAGTCCAGCAGCTGTGTGTTTAATGCTTACCCTGGCTAAGGTTTATTTCCTTGACAACATGTTCTTGTGCGAAGCAACTTTCCTGCCTTCGAGAAGAAAGAGAGAAAGAAAGAAAAAGTCCCCTTCCAGCCTTTCTCTTCCTCTTTCTTCATTTTTTTTTTTTTATCTGGGGGATGGCAGTGGGTGCTGGGGCATGAATGAGGGGGCTACCCCTGTTATGGGTTGGCAGTCCCTCCTCCCCACCCCCAGGCCCAAAATCTCGCCCAGCTCCTCACTCGTCCTTAGCATTTAAAAGGGAACACCTAGGTGGCCGAGTGGGACCCGCTGACCTCTATATCCTGTTCCTTTCTCCGAGCTTTGCTGCCAGCTTCCTCGATAAAAGGAGAGAGTGAGAGATAATTAACAAAAAACATGGCCCCTGGACAATGAAACAACTGGCCTTGGCCAGCCAGAAATTTATCCTGGTTTTCTAGGTGAACTTTCTCCCATCAATCTTTCCTTTAACCTCCATGTTAGTGGAAGCAATAGGAACACCCCCTCCCCTCCCCCGAGCAAATGCTTTCTTTTGAGGGGGAACAAAACCCGGGATCGGAGAGCACCGAGGTAAAATCTGGGTGGTATCGTGCCGCCGCACAATGCCCCCACTGTTCCCGGGCGAGCGCTGGTGTTTTACAACAGGGGAGGGGAGAGCATGAATGGCCCGATGATGTGAAACAATCCTCCCGATTCAGGGTGACAAACCCATCCTCTGTTCTGCCGAGAGGGGAACAAAAAGGGGAAGGCATCGACACAAAACTGGCTCGGCAAAAAACCTGTCGGATCCTGGAAACGTGTCCCAGGACGGAACTGGAGAGCTGCTGCTGGGCTTTGGATGGCTGACGGAGCTCTCCAGGCACACGGAGAAAGGCTGGGGATGCATTGTCTGGAGACGGAGCACAATGGTCCATAAGTGCTGGGATCTTGTGGGCTGCCCTGCTCCTGCTCTCTTGCGGGCGCTGAAAACCCTGGCAGTGGGAAAAAATGATTGGCGACGTGATTGGGAGCGCATGTGACAATGCAGGTCCACTTCAGGTCCCCTCGAGAGGGTATTATAGTTAGGGAAAATATTTGTGCTCTGAAGATGACACTCTCCATTTTGTTAATGGCTCTCATCCGGCGCTGATAATCACACCCACCATGCTCCTGTCAGTTGTATGCTGTTTTCCAATTAATAGGGCATGCTCAGAGAAAGCATCCTTTTCTCTGAAACCAAGACAATTACATTGTGTTCACCTACTTGAGAGGAGGGGAAGGTGAATATGAGGGCATTCAGCATTGTAAATTACCAGTAAAACAAAACCTGAAAGAGTACCCCTCCAATAAATTAGGAGCCTTTACTCCCATTGGGTCACATGTTAGGAAAGGCACATTCAGGCTTGAGGCAGAAGGATTTTACGCAGATCAGTGGCTGGATCACTTTATTGCCAAACTCTATTATTACATGCAAGAAAAACAGTCTCTCCTTTTAAAAATGTTGTGTCCATTCTATGTTGTGTGCACTGACAATATGGTGCAATAGTCTGAACAGATGCATTAATACAAGTAGCTGACAACAACAAAAAGGTGATGCCATCATTTATTAAATACTAAGGGCTGTTAGAAAAGTCTTAAAAAAATACATTGTCAATCCATGCTTTGTTATGCAGGGAATAGTAATAAGTTTAGTAGGAAGTTCTGCATCCTCAAAGAACATGTAGCACAGCTACTGACTTTCATTCTTTCCCAAAGAGAAAAGTAAAGTAAACCAAACAAGAACAACAACAAAAATAAAATAAAATAAAAAATAAAGCCCTATTTACAGAGGAATATCAGCATAGGTATTAAACGCTGTACAACTCTGATACAAAGCCCTGCTGACAAATACACAAGTAGTAGTAAATACGGGGGCAATACAGGAGTATCCCCCTCCAGACAGCTGATAATTTCTGTTTTTCACTATTACCCATGTCTAGTCTATCACATTTAACTCATTGGACATTATAAAGACCGTGAAATTGTAACCCATTTTCACCTCAAATATAAGCTTCATGTCACAGCTACCAGGTGCAGGTGAGTAGGAGTCACTCAGGACTGGGGAGAGCTCCAGTAAAGGAAGCACAAAAATTCAGTTGTTTGCTCAAAGCAAGTCACATCCCTCACTGGGGTGTATCAGGTCCCATTCATCACAGATAAATGATTTAATCACACTCATGCACTTTATGAACACATTCTAATTTCTGTGCTACTTGTGATCGCTGGTGCAATTTTGCAGGGTGTCCAGGTTATTTGACGCACACAGGCATGCCAAGAGAGAGAGATCTTGCATCAAAAACACTGAAGTAAAGCTTTAAAACTTACACTATTTCAGTTCTGGACTTGAAAAATTCAAGGCGTTGTTTTAGAAATATCATGTTCTGCTTGAGATTGAAAAATGTCCAGTAGACTTCAGGTAGATATAATCTTGAATGCTTTTCTGAAAGTTGCTCAAATGTCATCATCGTTACTATAAAGAATAAAATTGCTCTGCTGACTTCACTGGACTTAGGCCAAATTCCAGCTTCACAATAGTAATGATAGCATCGTGACAACTATATACTTTGACTGCCGTCGACAAATAGCAATCATGGTTTGTATGGAGAAATACCAAAAATTTCCTAATGCACTAAGCGTTAACATTGCTGGTACAATTCTTTTGGCTTTCCTTTTCGTCCCATGCTTGCCAAGCCCAAAGAAGTGCTGGACTGCTTCTCTAGTAATGCTCCAAGAAGAAAAAAAAAAAAAATTGCTTCAGGTCCCCTCCAGCATTGACTGAAGCGAACTCTGCTTGGTTCCCATTTTAGTGCTGGTCATGACCAATATGTGGTCATCTGGGAGGAAGGACAGCTGCATCAAGCAAGTTCATCTGACTTGGAGGCATTTAGTCTCACACATCTAGATATTGTCTCTTGCAAACTATAGGGAAGGAGCAGGTTCTCCTTGAATTGGTGGCTACTTCTGGGAAAGAACACAAACCAGAGGCCACTATTTTGGCAAATGGTAAGTTCTGAAACTGGAGTCCCCAGGGATGTGGAGAAGGAGGAGAGCTACCCTTCTAAAAAAGTTGCTCTGGCTTGAACAACTTTAACAACTCAAGATCAAGAAAAATCCCACAGCAGTGCTGTTAGATGTTTTCCAAGACAAAATATTTTGTAGTTCATATAAAAAACTTTGGGTTAGATTACTGGGGCAGGGGTGAGAGCAAAGGGGTGACAGGCTGTACCACATTAAAAACACCAGTGACAGTACCTATGGGTACATTTGAGTTTGCTGTTTGCTCAATTGCTGGACTAAGATAACTTCATTGATTCACAGGAGGACAAGGACCGGTAATGTCCAACCTTTGCCCACTAAAGGTAGAGATACTCAAGGCCCCATGCTAATTATCTGAACTGTTGCTCAAAAAACTCCTTAAAGCCTGCTTTCTTTGAAAATAAATTGTCTGTGTCAGCAGACAAACAACACACACAAAGCCCAAGGGAACTTTTCTTGCCTGCACCTGGGGACCTGCCTTGGGGTGCTCCATCTTAAGTTGTGACTTGTGGGAGAAGGCCCAAAGAAGATGATGGCAAGGCTGCAGCAGTGGCTGGAGATGCAGTATCCTGAGATGGAAATTGTTTATAGATGGTTACACTGGCTGCTCCTGTAAGCCCACGGTAACTTGGTATTTATGCCCTGTGGCCAACAATACACCAACTTGCGAGTGGGCACGATGCCATCTTAGCAGATGGGCATGAGCAATTTCAGTTAGAAGACTGTGTATGTCCATCAAGTATGTTTATTTAGGGAATGTTCCCAGCCTGGAAATGCAGGACCTATAATGTGATGTCCAGGAAGGTAACACTATCAGTTTTGGTTCTCATCTGTACAGCAAGAAGAACAAACTGCTCTCCTGTTCATTCCAACCACCCTGCAGAAGCAATGCTAAGCCCACACAGTCAAGACTGCCCGCAGGCAGGGACTGAGTATTACCAGATCTAAATGGTCTGAACTGCTCTGAATGCTGGCCAGAATAGCTCATCTTCAGGAATACCAAGAGGCAGTTTACAGAATGCCTTGGTGGGCAAGCCCTGGGGAAGCCACTCGTGTCCACACCAAGGCTCACATAAGACGTGGTTGTGGACAGCTCAGTTGAATAGCTCAGGTGTACATTAATACAGCCATATAACAACTCCTAGAGAGTTTCTGCTGTCATGGGCCAGGATGGGCTAAATCCCCCAGGTCACAGCCACATACAGGTCTTCAGCTTACACCCTCTGTATTACCATAGGCACCACCAGCTTAAAGCACCATGTGTTGGCCAAAGGAAACAATGCTGGTCTCTCTCTCCACATCCAGACTTGGTTTTAGAGGTGAGCACTGGCCCCAGCAAGGATGAACAATGCATACAGGAATATGCAGTCTTGTTCTGCTTTGTCACCCAGTGGGGCAGGCAGACTGCATGGTGCTATCAAGTGCAATCTGTCTTCATGTTTTACTCCTAGAAAATGATTTCTTCATGTCAATGATACCATTTTTCTCCTTAGCAAATAAATGCAGGATTTACACCAGAACATACCACCACTCTTTTTGAACCTCACATTGCATTTTTATTATTTATTTCAGTGCCCTTCTGGTCAGTGTTTTCAACCATTCCCTAGATCCTCAAGATGGAGAGAGCTCTGCAAGAACATCTTGAATGCCACCTAGAGAAGTCAGTTGAGGGAACACTGGGGAAGCAAATGCAGCCTGGCTCCACTCCAGGACAAAGACAGTAAGGAAGAGAAGAGGAAGAAGCATATGAATGTAGAAGACTGACTCCCAACTTGCACCATGCTGCATACTAGGCAGGACCACACATCACCTCCTCTTCACCTGAGTCAATGGCTGCCACTGGGTCAGGAACTAGGAGATAGGAAGTGGGATGAGAACCCGTGAGGAGATACCCTCCTGAATGAGCCTTGGTGTAGATATCCCATACTGGATGGTACAGACAAGGGAAGTGGACAGTCAGAGACAGGAGTCAGCTCTTACAACTTAGAAGATCAGCAGCTGCGATACCAGCACCAGAGTCTCCTGCCAAGACAAGGGTGAATTTTGGTAGGGTCAGCTGTGGCATAGGAGATCTCAGCCTGGGCTCTGTCCCTCTGCAGCCCTACAGAGCCCTTCCGGACAGAACAGAGTGGGTTGATTGCTGTGTGGGTCCCAAGGCTGCCCTACGAACTGGCAGGGCCACAGCTAGAAGACTTTCCCTCCTCCAGTCTGAAAACATACTTGTAAGTATGCCTTCTATTAGGATGAGAGGGAATGGCTTTAAGTTGTGCCAGGGGACTGGATGTTAGGAAATAATTCTTCCCTGAAAGAGTGGTCAGGCACTGGAATGGGCTGCCCAGGGAGGTGGTGGAGTCACCGACCCTGGAGGTGTTCAAGGAACAATTCAACGTTATGTTGAGGAACATGGTTTATTGAGAACTATTGGTGAGAGGTGGATGATTGGACTGGATGATCTTGTAGGTCTTTTCCAACCTTGGTGATTCAATGATTCTAAGTACTTCTCCTCTCACTTTTTCTCCATACCCAAATGGCATTTACGCAAGGAAGTTAGGTTGGGAAAAACAGCATCAAAAATCTACTTCTTTTGAGGGACACTTCATGTGACAGTGGCAGCCCACCCCACCACCCAGCTCGGACAGTCACAACACTGGGGTGGTGACAGGGAGAGACTGCAAGAGCAGAGGGTCTCCTAGACATGACAAACTTGCCATGCCCTTCTCAACAAGTATGCAGAAAATCAGCATGAGATAAGTCATACAGAACAGTTTATTTCTTTTTTTTTTCCTGAGCAACACATATCTGCAAAAGACGCAAAAGTTGTCACAATACTCAGAACTTCTGCTACCAGCTGAAAAACATTAAAAAAAAAAGAGAGAGAAAAAAACTTTTCGAATCACACTTTGTAATTTTCCAACAGATCTACAAAAGGAAGCTTTTATTCTTTCAGTTGAACACATCTCAGAAAGCAAAAGGTCTCATTTAATACTGGAACAGGTCACACTGGTTATTTAAATTTTGGTTGTGAGAACACTAGCCCATGTATTCTTCCCTACTCAAGGAATGGTCTTAGCTTAATGAAGCCACTAACTTCGTTCTATAGAGCTAAGTGTTTTCTTTTTTCTCCTTCACTCCTGGAAAAACACTCATGCCCTGCATTGCACATGTGCAAACATGTAGAGACAAACATTTTCTTTTCTCTCCTCCCCCTCACCAGCATCTTCTGCCCATATGGGACAGATAATCCCTTTTCATATCAGCTCATCTTCTTCTTTCAACACAATTTCCTTGACATCCCAAATTACAACCAAATGGAGGAATGGAGGAATGAGCCTGAAATCAATTTCAGATCACTCAGAAGAAATAGATTTATAGCAAAGATAAATCAACAAAACCTTTGAGGGTAGATCCCTGAATTCTTGCCGCAGTCCATGACATGTTTAGTACCTGTTGATAGAGGCTAAGACAGCATCTAGTCACTGAGGCGAGGGGCTGGGACACGCACAGAGGTCACCTTCCCCTTGGGTGGCAGTGGGATGAGCATCCCTGGCAGTGGAAGGGCTTGGGTCAGGAGTGTCTGTAGGAGCATCCCCACTTCGGCATGAGCATCATCCTGTGTGTCCGACGTGGGGCAGGTGGGATGAGGGAGGTCCAGCACCGGTGGCTGCTTTTAAACACGGGTAAAGTTTGCCCTGAGCATCCCAAGTGAATTTTTAGCCCCACATGGTTAACAAGAGCACGTTAAGAGTTCTCAAGGAGGTAATCCAGAAATTCCCAAACTGTGAGGAACTATAAGAAACAACACAATTGCCAGTGGTATCCTGGAGTGCATTAAAAATACTACAGTCAGCAGGTTTGAGTGAAATGGTCCTCCCCTTCTACCCTGCCCTCGTGAGGCCACATCTGGAGTACTGTGTCCAGTTCTGGTCTCCTCAGTTCAAGAAAGGGAACTGAGGAGAGGAACTTCTAGAGAGAGCCCAGTGGAGGGGCTCAAAGATGATGAGGAGTCTGGAGCATCTCCCTTATGAGGAGTCTGGAGCATCTCCCTTATGAGGAAATGCTGAAAAACCTGAAACTACTCAGTGTGGAGAAGACTGAAGGGGGAGGATCTTATCAGTGCTTACAAATATCTAATGACTGGGTGTCAAATGGGTGAGGAGATCCTCTTTTTGGTGGTGCTCAGTGACAAAACAAGGGTCAGTGAGCACAAACTGGAACACAGGAAGTTCCTCTGAACATGAAGAAAAACTTTACTGTGGGGGTGACAGAGCACTAGAACAGGCTGCCCAGGGAGGCTTTTGAGTCTCCTTCTCTGGAGATATTCAGAACCCACCTGGATGCTTTCCTGTGCAACCTGCTGTAGGGAACCTTCTTCAGCTTGAGGTTCTACTTGATGGTTTCCAGAAGTCCTTTCCAACCCTATGATTCTGTTTTTCTAGAAAATGAGCCACCAAACTGAGCTCAGGGAGGCACACAGAGGAGCCAAGTGAAACCACTGCCCATGTTAACACTGCAGCACAGACAGAGGAGTAATAGCTTCGCAGAGTCAAGACTTTTTGAGATTGATGTGGGAAGTCAAGTCCAGAGGTTGCCAGGAAGTCAGATGTCAGATGCTGCCCCAGCAGTAGCGCTGGTGGGTCAGGAAGCACACTGCTAGCTTGGCCATTAACTCAAACACACATTTGGTTGAGGGGAAAACAATGTGTTTGATGGTGAGAGGGCCCAGTGATATCTGCCTAAGCTACCAGCAAAAAGCCCCCTCACTCCAGGAGGAGTATTTTTGTTTCCAGATCCCATGAAGAGAGATGCTGATGCCTAAATTCTCCACATTTTTTTCTTTCTAGACATATTTGAATCCTTTCACTTATTAACACTGAAATTTCAGTATTTCATGAAGTCAGTGCCCAACGAAAAAACAAATCTTTCACTAGTATGTACTTATATCAAAGATCCCAACTTCAGTTAATTTCACAGGGAAAAAAAAAAAAAGAAATTGCAACCCTGAGTACTACATCATGTTGCCAGTTCTGTTCATCTGTCCTTTTGGAGATTTCTCTTGGCTTGGACATCAACAGGACTACTTCAGGAATGAGGGACTTCTTAGCATGGGGAAGGGTAATAAAATTCAGTCTTTTGTTTTTAATTTAACTGCCTGGTACAATTTGTCTCCACACTGAAATGTGCTCAGATGGTCCTTTAAAGGATAGCAAAAGTGCATGAGAACATATCTCCCCTCCTTCCTCAAGTGAGTGTCTTCTTTATTGATATTCTATGTCCCTGTTTCAATTTGAGAACCAGGCACAGGGCAGAGCAGAGGTTCTAGTGAAAACACTGAAAACATTTTCCCAAGTTTGAAAGTGCATTTGAGTTATCCCTATACACATACTGGCTGCATATTTATTTTCTGGGGAGACACATAAATGATCTCTAGGTACAGTGCCTCCCAGATGTTGCAGTCCTCTAGCCATGCCCTGCTGGGCATGAGCAACTGAGTGCAGCACGTGTGCCAGGGCTGGGCAGGTAGGGAAGAGATTTCCGCCTGCTTCCTTGCCTCAGCCTTTGTAAGGCCCTTTAGTTGCTGGCTGGAACCAGGAATAAACCCATTTGTCACAATACTGCTGAACAAGCACTTTGCCAAGAGCTGCCTCTGCAAAGGCCCGATTCAACGGAGTTGGGGCACTGCTGACTAGATTGAAGACTCGCAGTGCAATCCTTCATCTCTGCACTGGCAGAGGCATGGAGAATGAACTCTCGGTATTAATTTCCCAGTTTCTATAAGTTTTCATTCACATCTGGCTGCAATCTATATTACAGAGGCCCAGGTCCGGTCTCTGCTCTGAATAACTCCAGGACAGCCCCAGTGCCTGTGCCAGGCCTAGGCTTGGGTCATTTGCACCACTAGATGACGGCCAAGCACTGGCCTATCACAACTCTATGATGCATCTCATTTTCCCTTTCAAAGCTGTTGCAGAACCCCATGTGCCAGTGCAAGGCCTAAGCCATCCTAACAAGACCACCACCTATGTGAGCAATGGAGAAACACAGAATGTCCTGAGCTGGAAGGGACCCATGAGGATCATCGAGCCCAACTCTGGGCTTCACACAGCATCACCAATATTCAAATCCCATATCTGACAACGTTGTCCAAACACTTCCAGTACTCCAGAACTTGGGACTGTGCCCACTGCCCTGGGCACCCTCTGCCATGCCCACCGCGCTGTGGTGCAGCACTGTCCCCAACCCCCAGCCACCCCTCCCCTGACACAGCTCCATGCCGTTCCCTCGGGCCCTGTCGCTGTCACACAGAGCAGAGCTCAGCGCTGCCCCTCCGCTCCCTGGGAGAGCTGCAGCCGCCATCAGGCCTCCCCTCAGCTCCTCTGCTCTGCGCTGGGAACATTGAGCGACTGGTTTGTTCAGCTGCTCCCCATACACCTTGTCCTCCAGACCCTTCACCATCTCTGTAGACCTCCTTCGGGCACTCTACTAGTTTGATGTCGTTTTTGTGCACTCAAAACTGCACGCAGTACTCAAGGTGAGGCTGCACCAGTGCTGTGTAGAGCAGTTGCGGTCAGTAAGTCTCTGCTTTCCTGCCCAGTGCTGGAGGATGGCTGGTGGAAATCTTTCATATTTTGGCTGCCACCAGCTCCTGGTCTGACAGAGACAGTGTTTAAGCCAGGAGAGGAGAGGTGCAAAGGAGGGAAGTGACTGACGCCTACATCTGAGCAGAGCTTAAAAATAGCGAGTTGCATCTATTCAGCTCCTCCAACCCGTTTCAAAGGACTTGCAAGGCTCCGGTCACCATTGTGTGCCTGGTAATTCTGTGTCACAACTAATTACTGCCTAATAGCCGTTGTGGGGACAAAGTCCCCAGTTTAAAAGAGAAGTCTATTTCATCTTGCATTCAGGCCTAATCTGACCCTGAATAGTGGAGATTACATGAGGTAATACAGCAGTTATTTCTACCTGCTGTAGTTCATAAGCTCCATCTCCAGCTGAGGCAAAAACCCCCTCCCCCTTTACAAAGATTATTTGTCATTAAAATGCTCGGTAGCTTTTTTTTTTTTTTTTTTTTTTTAAATCTGGATGTTGCCTACACTTTCAGAAAGGTTTTTGAAGGAAGATTAGCAGGATTAGGAAAGGTTCACATATGTTCGGCTTCACTATTGGTATTCAAGACATCACAACTCCACCACCACCCAGGAAGCTCAAGAAAACGAGAGTGGAGGCAGAAAGAAAGAGGCCTCCTGGCCAGGGAGAGCCAGAGGAACTCCAGTAAGGGGAGCAGCCAGACAGACACAGGGCTGTCACACAGCAGAAAACCCTGCCTTTCACTCAGCATCTCACACTAATGTGTGTTACTAGCTATTGAGGCAGAGCAGCCCTGCTCCCATACAAGAAATCTAGCCAGCCCATAGGGAAGCATATCCAACCCAGCTGCAAGTCTTGAAGGAGCTCAGCTGGCAGCTGACATAGCAAGAGGAAGAGGGAGGCAGAGCGTGCCCCAGCTCTGCCCAGCCAGTGACCTTGGGGGCTGCACATACCAGGCATCGAATCACCTGCATGTGCCCGTTCAGTGAAGAATGGAGCAACCAGCATAACTCAAACCCTTGTTGGCAGATCTTAAGATTACATTCCTAAATCTTTCTTCTTTTAAGAAAGTGAGATTTTGCTGGATGCAAGTCTATTGGAACTAGTCAATGTCTGTCCTGTCTAGATGCATGCAGATGGGAGGATGCTGTCACTAGAGGCAGCCCAAAAGAGCGAGAAGTCTTTGGGGTTTGGCAAGGAGATCCCCCAGCACCTCCTGCGGGAGCCTTGTGTGGCTCAGGTGAGGCACACGCAGCTCCAGCCTGCAGGGTTGGGGGGTTGGCGGCAGGAGGCTTCATGCAGGAGGAACAGAGCAAAGAGCCCAAGGTAATAACTTCAGCATGCTGTGCAAAAGATCAAAACCTCTGCTAGAACATTACCGAAGGCAAGGAATCTTTCCATTTTTTTCTTCCAGAAAATATATAACACCCCTGCCAAGTGAGGAATACCTTTCCGTAGCTTATCAGCTTGTGGAGGGACTGTATGAGGAGCACTGTGATGGGAAATGCACAGAATCAGAGCCACATTTACAAAAAGGTGTGGCAAACACCAAAACCAAACCAGAAGGGCCCCTGAGGCATTGAATGGGACCAGAGGGCAGCTGGATCCTACAAAACTGTCTGCCCAGGGAGGTGATGAAGTTACTGTCTCTGCAGGTGTTCAGGAACCATGTGGATGTGACACTGAGAGATGTGGTCAGTGGCCATGGGGGGAATAGGCTGACTAGATAACCCTAGAGGATTTTTCCAACCTTAATGATTCTATGATTCTATGAAAATGTTGCTACAAATCACTCTGCAGAGAGATTTCCTCGGGGCTTCAAGGGGGGAGTGTGGAACGAAGTGGCCTCACCTTCGCATCAGTTTCTATGAAGATTAAATCCCTTCTGGATGGTTTGCATTTTAGCACGGGGAGAGCAAAAGGCCTCAAAAACTTCAGATTCAGAGCATAAATACTTGTACTTCAGACGACCCACATGAATTCTGTGCACTTGAGTAGGCATTACAAATGCTGGGTGAGCCAGCAGCCACACAGAGTTTAACTTTGGGAGAGATGCTGAAGGCGTGAGAGCAGCCTGTTCCCAGCTCTCACCACTCTTCTATTTCAGCATCTTATTTGCCCCACATCTGGGAGGATACGTCTCAAACGCCTGCACAGTGATGCCAACAGTGGGAAATCCAATATGACCGCATTCATCTTTTGCGTTCAGTTTTCCTGCTTCTTCTTAAAAGGGAAAAAACACAAAAGGAAAAAGGGTAAAAAAGGCACTTTGAATAACTCTGCTGCTCAAGTGTTTTATATGGGCAGTGGCATGGGGCCAAGCCCTGCACACACCGCTCCCAAGAGGGCAGAGTTCTCTGCATATTCATGAGTAGGAGGTGGCCTTTATATGACACCGTATGAAACTGTCAGGTGGACTTGCATGCAAAAAGTGTCAATTTTCTGTTCCAGCACCTCCGTCCTGCAGCAGCACTTCAGCACTCAGAGGGGAATCCCTTCAGAGAAGGTCCAGCATCCCCCCCGCCCCATCTAAGTGCCTCAAGGCTTGAGTTCACCCATAAATACAAAGTTAGGAATCACAGAACTGTTAAGGTTGGAGGAGACCTCTATGATCAACGAGCCCAACTGTCCACCAGGAAGCATCCGGGCAGCCGTGAGTGCAGCAAAGTTGGAGAGGAACTACATGGAGAGAAACATATGGTTGCCGTACTCCCTAAAAAACCATAATTGCTATCTTTGCGCGGCCACGTGCCCTATCCCTGTAGTGAGTAAGATGTTTAGAGTCCTGAACTGTTTATGTGACATTTCAATAAATAATGCGGAGATTTCACAGCATTTCCATATTCCTCCTTTAATGTCTGAATGTCTCTGACTTAATCCGAGTTCCTTGGCATTTATTGCTGTTTGTTACACTAACAAGTGAGATTATGAGAATTCTAATGAAGGCTTCCAGTGAAAAACTCTGTGATTAAAATGCCATAATAACAGTTGCATGCATTTATGTGCCTGATTACCATAATCTATTTAGCACAAGTAAACATACAAACAGAAGGAGAAAAGCAAGCACACTGACACTTCAGCTAAAGGAGAATCTAAAATGAGGGAGAAACAATGTAAATATGTAAATGGCTTTGTGTATTCTTTTTATCTTTTTTTCTCATCCTTGCTTTTTTCCCCCGTTTGCTAATGAGACATCTATGGCTCCGCGCTGCCGTCCCTCTCCGCCCGGACGAGGGGTGCTTATGGGCCATCTGCTGGGGCCGCCCTCTCGCACAAAGCCACCGGGCACCCGGGGAGGTGCTCACAGCAACCTTTGACACCGCGGCTGCCAGGGACCGTGCCGGACGGGCTCAGGGCTTTGATGCGTTCCTCCGAATGCAGAGTTCAGCTGTTTCTCCGTCGGTCTGCGTGAGTCCCCCCAAAATCATGACAAACAGAGGAGGAATCTTGCCAAGTTTCTGGAGCGGATTTCCCAGGCAGGCAGATGTCACCAATGCAGAAGTTTCCTCTGCAACGAAATGGGTGTTCTGCAGAATGTGAACACCTTGGGACCGGGATATCTTCCGCTGCCAGATCCCATCTACAAAGCTCTGGGGTTTGGGGATACAGGTGCATTCCTCTGCTAGCACCATCCCAGTGGTGATTTCTGAAGCATTTTTCACCTGCACATGGGATGGGGACAGGGCAAAGGCAAACAGGGGCAGTTTTCATTCCAGCGGGAGATCACATGGGAAGCCATACACAAGTATTCATAGAATCAGTCATAGAATCATAGAATTGAATCACAGAAGGGTTTGGGTTGGAAGGGACCTCATAGCCCACCCACCCCAACCTGCTGCCGTGGGCAGGGCTGCCCCCTTCCAGCTCAGGCTGCCCAGGGCCCCATCCAACCCGGCCTTGAGTGCCTCCAGGGATGGAGCATAGTGTTCTTCTGATCCCTAAAGCTCAGCCACGTTGTCTTCATTTATCAGGAGCTCTACATCAAAACAAAGACATGGAAAATGGAAAAGAAATGAAGGAGAGCATAGGAGTGCTGTATACAGATAAACAGTGAAATAGGAAGAACAAAAAAAAGACCTACAGGAATGCTGCTCAGGAAACTCAAAATTAGAACTAAACATTCACACTATATCATGTTGAAATTTCATGGGAAGAAAGAATAAAGGAGTAAAACATAATTTTCTAGACTAATTCCAGTTCAAACAAGGATGCTTCACTCCCTGCTGAGGAGAGGCAACCAGTTGTGCTGATGAAGGAAGGTGAGAACAGAGAGCTGTTTCCTTGGCTCTTGACAGCTCAAGAGACAATCGTAGCTTTGATTTGCTCCTCTCATACATTCACGGGGCCATTTTTGCTGCTATGGCAGCCCACTTCTGTAGGTGTTGTGCATGAGGAAGAGCAGCCCACTTCTGTAGGTGTTGTGCATGAGGAAGAGCACTGAGCCCAGTGGAACCAAACATTTTCTCTTGCATTACATCTCCTCTCTAACAGAGAGCTCCTAGGCTAAGCTGGAAAAACTCCCGCAGCCCATAAAAAGATGCTGCAGACACACTGCTTTGCCCAGTATCTGCACAAGAAGGGCCTTAGCAGGACTTCAGCTTCAATTTGGGACCGCTCCTGCCTGCTGCTCCTGCTGCCCGTTGGCCAAAAGCAGACGGCGCTGGCAATGAGAAGGGAACATGCCAGTAACACCGAGCAGCTGTTAAACCAAGCAGCTATCACACTGCCTCATAACCTCCAGGAATCGCCTTTTGTTAAGATGATGGCATGCATCTCCAACTGCATTCTTGAAGTTCTTTTCTTCGAGTGATGCACTAAATGAAATCAGACTGGTTCTTGTCAAACCAACAAAAAAAAATAAAGCAGCATTTTGTATAAAACACAACGAATGATGGACAAAATACTTACATGTGTTACACCTGCACCGAAGAGCCGATCCTGGACGAGGTTCTTTTGACAATTCGTCAGGGTCAGAAAAAGCCAGTCCCCATTCATGCCAGTGGAGTGGGGCTTGTCCCGTTCAAATGAATAGCAGCGCCTGAGCGGGGCACGGCAGAGCTGAGAGATGAAGGCACACAGAACACAGCCCAGGCTGCAGTCAGATGGAGCTGTCTGCTTTTGTGCTGTAAGTGACGGCCCGCTCAGAGTGACAAAATTTCACAAATAAAGCTTTGGGGTTTTGTTGTGTTTTTGTTTTTGTTTTTCTTTCAGCCAGATGTGAATAGGCAATGTCTCTTTCCTGCGTATTTCTAATCCTGAAATTATCACACACAACAGCTCCGGTATTTCGGAGCCTTCCTTTCGGTGACTCCTGCAAGGATCAGGAGCTTTTCCAGCCGCTAGCTCAATGGGGAGACATGCTGCGTTTTGGCAGAGCACGTGGGGCTGAAACGTGTCAATCGAACGAGTGCGAACAGAAACAAACCCAGTACTGAAAAAAAGAAAGAAAGAAAGAAAAAAAGGACCCCAGCAGAATACCGCCATCTATCCCACTCTCTGAGTTTGGGTCCCGTTCACGGAGACCGCAGAGACATGCAGCAGCTACCCCGACTCAGGGACATCCCTGGTGATTTCCAAGACGAAAGCAACGTGCTGGCTTTTATTAAGCGATCGCTTCATCACGTCCCCTAATTAACTTTAATTCTGGCTTTCATCGTCCGCAGTCACGACTTGAAATAAACAAAACAAAACAAAAAAACAAACACCCCCTATTCACAGGTAATCAAATAGGCATCGGGTGGGCAGCGCAGCGTTCCGTCTGGTATCTGAGAGCGGAGGTATGTCCCTCCCTGCCGCCCCTGCCCCTGTCCGTCCCGAGCAGCCCCGGTCCCACAGCCTCTGGCTGCGGCCGTCTCGGGTGGGCCCGGCTCTGCCGGAGAGCAAACCCAAACCCCACGCAATCCCAGCGCAAAAGCCCTATACGAGATCCCGAAAAAGGAATGCGAGAAACAGTGGGTCCCGTTTGGGATACAGACCCCGACGGGCAGCGGGGGAGAAATTTAAAGTCTCTGGATGGGTAAGGGGAATGGGAAGGAGAAGGAAAAAAAAAGGAGAAAAGAAGAGGAAACATAAAAAAAAAAAAAAGGAAAAATAAAAGGAAAAAAAAAGGGGGGGGGGAGAAAAATACAAAAAAAAAAAAAAAGGAAACGGTGGGGGAAAGGAAGAAGGAAAAAGAAAAATAGAAGGAAAAAATGGGAAAAAAGGGGGAAAAAGAAAAAAAAAGAAGAAAAAGGAAAGAGGAAGGAAAATGAAAAGAGAGAAGGAAAAGAAGAAAAGAAGAAAAAAGAGGAGAAAAATGAGGAAAAGAGGAAGCTGCTCTTCTCTACCCCTCCCCAGACAGCGCGAGAGGCCCTAGAGGGCCCGGCCGCCGGGTTCGGGCTTCCCGAAGGGCAGTGAGAGGGAGCTGAGCCGCCAGACGCCGCAGACCCGACGGAGGGGACGGGCCGGGGCCGGAGGTAAACGGGAGGTGCCGGGCTGCGTGCGCTTGGGGCTGCCGGCTGCCCGCTCCCGCCGCTCACCTCCGCGTCCCCCCGTCCCCGCGGGCAGGTGCGGGTGCTCCGCCCGGGGCGCGTCCCGGAGCGGCGGCACACGCCCAAGGGCGGCGGGGGGGCGGCCCGGCTGTCGGCGGGCGGATTTCCCTAATTGACGCGTTACGGATCAGCCCCGCAACCGTTGGGAAACACATTTCCACGCTTCACTTCTTAACGTTTTAAAGACATCTTTAACGGATGGATGGGGCCGGCCGGGCCAGCTGGGAAACACGCGGGTGTCAAAATAATGCAACAAAGGGCCGGGGGGCGCGGGGGGGCGGCCCCGGCGGGATGAAGCGGCCCCGGGGCGTGCGGCTGCGGGTGCGGAGCTGGGGCTGCGGGGAGGGGGTCCTGCGAGCCCTGCTCGCGGCTCCGGGACAGAGCGACGTGAGCGGTGCGGAGTGGAGGGGGAGTTGTTTGTGCCCCCCCACCCCAACAGCTGTTCCCAGCGCTGTCATTGTTACACGTTACGACGGATCTGACAAAAGTCCCTTCCCAGCCCGTCCCCACCCCCCCCTCCGCGCGGGGCTCCCCGCCGCCCGCCCGCCCCATCGAGCCGGAGCGGCCCCGGTGACATCAGCCGCCCCCCCCGCCGCCGCCGATTGGCGCAGGGCCCCTCCCGCCCGGTGACATTGTTCCTCCCCGGCGCGGCTATAAAGGCGCCGCCGGAGCGCCGCAAGGTGCGCGCTGCTCGCCCGACACGGCGCGCCGCTGCCCACGGCCGCCCCGAGCACGGTGAGAGCCCGGCGGGACGCAGCGGAGGGACGCGCGGGGCGGGCGGACCGGACGGGGCGGACGGCGAGGGGACGAGACGGGCCGGGAGGCGGAGGGGCGGGACGGGACGGGACCGGACGGGACGGGAGGAGGCAAGAGGGGACGGGCCGTGGTGAACTTTCCGCGGACGCTGGCTGACTGGGGCCGTGCCCGGCTCTCTCCCGCCGCAGGCAGCCCGCCCGCCGGGCCATGGACTCGGACGCCAGCCTGGTCTCCAGCCGCCCGTCCTCCCCGGAGCCCGATGAGCTCTTCCTCGCGGGCCGGAATAAAGGCGGCGGCGGAGGAGGAGGAGGCGGCGGGGGCTTCACGGGCGGTACCGTGTCCAGCTCGACGCAGAGCGATTCTCCGCCGGAGCTGAGCGCCGAGCTGCGCAGCGCCATGAGCGCCGCAGGGGTGGTGGTGGTGGACAAGCTGGGCTTCAAGTCCTCCTCGTCGTCCTCCTCTTCGGCTTCGTCCGCCTCCTCCAAGAAGGACAAGAAGCAGATGACGGAGCCGGAGCTGCAACAGCTGCGCCTGAAGATCAACAGCCGCGAGCGCAAGCGGATGCACGACCTCAACATCGCCATGGACGGGCTGCGGGAGGTGATGCCCTACGCGCACGGCCCGTCGGTGCGCAAGCTCTCCAAGATCGCCACGCTGCTGCTGGCCAGAAACTACATCCTGATGCTCACCAACTCGCTGGAGGAGATGAAGCGCCTGGTCAGCGAGATCTACGGCGGCCACCACGCCGCCTTCCACCCCGCCGCCTGTCCCGCCGGCATGGGCGCGCACTCGGCGCCGCTACCCGCACACCCGGGCCACCCCGCCTCGCACCCCGCGCACCACCCCATCCTGCCCCCCGCCGCCGTCTCCAGCGCGTCCCTGCCCGGCTCCGGCCTCTCGGCCGTCGGCTCCATCCGGCCACCGCACGGCCTCCTCAAGTCGCCCTCGGCCGCCGCCGCCGCTCCGGGGCTGGGGGGAGGCTTCCAGCACTGGGGGGGGATGCCGTGCCCCTGCAGCATGTGCCAGGTGGCGGCCCCCCCCCACCACCACGTCTCGGCCATGGGCGGCGCCGCGCTGCCCCGCTTGGCCTCCGACGCCAAGTGAGCCCGTCCCGCCGGGCGGCCCCGGTACCTACGGAGCGCCCCGACGGCGGGGCCGGCCGGGAGGAGCGGCCCGCGGCCTTCCGCGCGTCTCTCGGCGGCGTCGCCGCCGTCTCTCCCTTCGCGTGGGCCGAGAGGTGAACGCAGCCGCGGGCTGGAGCAACCCGACGCCGATGGCTTTGGCAGCCCGTCTGCCCTTCCGTCTGTCCGTTCGCGGCCGCAGGGGACCGTCCCCACCTCCCACACCGTTCCCGCTCCGCTCTCCCTCCGTCGGTTTTGTGTCTTTCGGGCTTTGTACATAGACCCCGCGCTGAGCCCCGTCCGAGTGCCGCGCTGTGTCACGGCTCCGCGGCCGCCGCGCTCCCGTCGGTCCGGATCGGTGGGGGTCGGTTTTCTTGATTTCTCCTCTTTTTTAAAGCGTGTAACACACTTCGCGTCCCCGCCGCCTCTAACCGCGTTGGAAGTCCGTAATGCTCTTCGTGTCCGTGTCGCAGTCCCGAGCCCCGGGCTCGGCCCCGCAGTAACACGTTTCTTATCGCCGCCCCCTGCAGAGATTTTATCGTCCGTTTATTTTTGTAAAAAAGAAAAAGGAAAAAAAAAAAAGGAAGAACAAAAAAAGTTGCTAAATAATATTTATTACTTGTTTGGTTGCGAAAGGAAAAGCGATCCACTGTTGAGATTTTAAATAAAAAAAAAGAAAAAAAAACATTCTACTTCAATGGTACTTGGTATTCGTCAAGGTCGGGGCGCGGGGGAGAACGGGAGCGATCGTTCCGCGGCCAAAACCGTTTTTCCTCGCGGAACGCGGGTGGGAAAGGAGCAGCGAGTGCCCTCGGGTGCTCTACCCACTCGGTCCGGCCCTCGGCGGCCGCTCAAAGCAATCTGGGGGATGGAAACGCAAAACTCGCCACCCGTGGGTTGTCCTCCCGCTGCGCCCAAACGAAGGCCGGCCCCGCGGTGGGCACACGGCCACCTCCCGGCTCCCCGAGGGACGGGCCCCCCAACTCTCACTCCGGGCCGCCCCTCCCCCGGGGCTGCGCGGCCGCTACCTGCAGCGCCTGGCCCAATTAGCGGAGTGCGGCGGGAGCAGGTGAGCGTCGGAGGGAGCATCGTTAGGAGCCGCTCTTTATCTCTACTAACAGTCATAATGAGCGCCCCGACAGATGCAAGAGTAGGCGGCGGCCGGTAGCCGCTAAATCCCGCTCGTCCGCTCGCCCCCCCGCTGGCTCCGTCCCACCCCGGAGTCCCACCGCCAACAGGTGGCCCCTCCCGGGGCTACCTGCAAATAGAATTAGCGGCGGTGCCGGGCCCCCGGCGCACCCCCCCGCTCGCTTCCCCATATGCTGCCCCGCACGGTACGGCCGGGTCGGGTTACGGGGGAAGGGAGTGGGGGGTGGGTTTGGGCACGGCCCATATGTTCCGCTCACAGCGGCGGAGGCACCGCACCTCTGCACCTCTCTTCCCCGAGGTGAGGGAGGACGCCCCACGCCTCACCCTTGCAGTCTCCCCGCATTTCCGCCTGCGGAAATGGCAGCGCGGGGTGCTGCCCCACTCCCACGAGCAGCGGTACAGAAGGGGCCGGCAACTTCTGGCAGTGCCACCGAGCTGCACGCAGGGTTGGGATGCTGCAAGAGTGCAACGCTCAGCCCAGAGCCTTCTGGCCCAAAAGATGGATGTAAATGCAAAACAGCATTTCCCTTCCCGCATTCATCCCTATTCTTGGGATTGTCTTTAGAAGTTTTGTTCTGCCATTTATCTTCACTTGTTGGAGATGTCTTGACAAACTCCTGAGAATCAATTTCCCATCAGCTTTTCGCCTCCACTCCTTGAACTGGCAGGTCAGATCCCACCATATGCATTAGAAGAGGTTATCAGGACGGGCCACCCTGCTCCCTTTGTCCGTGCTGATGCGTGTCCCCGTCCCAGTGTCATGCACACGCAGGGTGCTGGGCTCCTCTCGGGGCAGCCCTCAGCTCCCTGCCTGTCATCAATCACTGCACCCCGCTGCCAAAACCAACACAATCGGCCCGGACCCGATACACGGGGTGTTTCCTGCAAGTCAGAAGTGTGCCTTTTACTTTAATATATTCCCAATGTTGATCCTATTAGCAGGAAAAATCAATCAATCACTGTCGCCAACCATCACCAGACTGCAGATTGATCGCGGTGTCGGGGTTGTTGGAGAATCCCACAGATGCAGCAGGCATTTGTTAAATGCTATTTTCAGGAAGACATATACATATATGTATAAGACACATATTTATGCACATCTTTGTCTGCCTAAAAAAAGAAGAAAAAAAAAAAGAAACACTGTTCTTTTTTTTGTTTAGGTTTTTGTTTTGTGTTGTTTTTCTCCTCCAACACAACCTGGCACAATTTTAGTCGCACTGAAGAATCCCTTAAACTGGGAAATTAGTGGGATTCTGGGTGGGGGCTTTTTGTTTCGAGTCCCTGAGCAAGGGCTGAGGGTGTTCCCAAGAGGAAGTTTCTCTCTGTATACCCTCTGCCCCTTTCACAAAGCTCTGCTGCATGGCTCAAGTGAGCTGAGAGTGTAAAGGGGACACCTCCAGGTCTGTCACGTGTAACGATACCGCGAGAAGGAAGGAAGGATCGCCCATCTGAGATGTGATGGGAAAACCCACACAGGGACAGGACTTACAGACCCAGTGTACAGAAGGATTTAGGTTCTTCTGTACCATCACCTGGCACCACAGAGCCAGTGGTGGGAAACAGCCCCAGAACCCATCCTACCATCCCCTGGAGGTTTGTCACTTGCACACTAAACTGCTAAATCCTGGTGGAAAACAGGAGACGAGGGAGGCAGAGAGGGGAAGTGGAAAGGCAAACACTGACCCATGGCATGTGTGTCCTACAGGAGGGAGGTGGGCTCTGGGGAGCAAGGTTTGCATGGAACATCACAGTAAGCGCAGCACTAAGGTTTCATTCCTTCTTTCAAGTCCATGGGGGAAGAATACTTAGCAGTTAGGTTAACAAACTGCCCCTAATCCCAACCGTGCAAAATGGTCCTTCGGAAAAACGAAAGGATGCTCGCAGAAATCCTCTCGGTCACACTGAGTCTGTTAGTAAATGAACTTTTAATGCATTGAAAACATATTCATTATAATGTATAAAGAGGCAATTTTCATTTTGTTTGTGTTCTTAAGAGTGTGACAGCGTCTTGTTTGCAACTGCCCCTGGGTATAAGCTATCATTGTGTGACTTAATTAGATATTCTACATGCTAGTGTGAGGGACATATGTCTATTCACTGTAACAAACATCGAGAGTCTGCCACATGCTTTAATGTTTCTGCTATGTTGAAATAAAGGCAGAGCAAGTGCAAGCTCTCCCAAGGACCTGTGGCCCCAAACAGCTTGAACACAACCCGCCAGCATTCACCGATTGGTTACAGTTTATTAACAGCCCATAAACTTCTCATCTGCTCCTGGGCGCTTGGTAGGGTTGTCACCTGCAACTGCCAAGAGCGGCACAATTGCTGCAGACGTGCGGCCGCGCGGCTCAGAGCCCGGCTTTGATGGCTCTCTCCTCCCAGCTCCAGCGATGCCGACTTTGCATGGGACGCAAGGTTGTGTGAAGGTGACCCAAAATTCAAAAAAAAAAAAAAAAAAAAAAAAAAAGAAAGAAAGAATTAAAAAGCCTGGTAAGGAAAGCTGGGAGAGAGCAGCTTTTCCATCATAGGGAGATCTGCAGATGCCAGTGCTGCAGGAAAATTAGCCAGCTCCCAGATGGCATCTGCCCCCGAGTGCCTCTGCAGCTCCACTTTCTGTGACTCCATTTTGTTCCCACACTCCTAAGCAGGACAGGTGCCAGCAATAGGGAGGTGCGGGCAAGGATGCCACCCCCTTCCTGGCATACCAGTAACTGAATGTGGGGAAACCAGGTATGGGAATGGTGGGATTTCATGATCTATTTACCCATCCACAGTCCAGATGCAACACCTACAGCAGGGAGAAACAAGCCCCACGTCTGGCTTTCTTGGAAATGTGTTTTCATGTTGTCCCAGGACTGCTGGGCAGTGAAATGGGGAGAAAACACTGCTGGCAGTGACTGTCCTAAAAACATCACATTTGTTCAAAGGAGTTTGTGGAAGGACTTAAGCATTTTACTGTAACATGTAGCTCCTTGCACCTCTGAGTTATTTTAAAGAGGAGAAAAGATACAGCACTCCAAACAGTCTACATGAAACATAGATCTCCCCCCACACACACACCTGATCTTTCCCAAGCAGGGGGTGCAGAAGCTCCCAAGGTCCCAGGTGTGGACCCACATTTTATCATAGAATTGTTTGAGTTGGAAGGAACCTTAAAGGCTATCTGGTTCAAGCCCTCTGCAATGAGCAGGGGCACCCACAGCTGCATCAGGTGCCCCTGGTCAGAGCCCTGTCCAGCCTGACCTAGAGTGTCTCCAGGGATGGGGCATCCACTGCCTCTCTGGGCAACCTGCTCGACTATCTCACCACCCTTATTGTTAAAAACCACTTCCTTTTATCAAATCTAAATGTCCCCTCTTTTAGTTTGAAACAATTTTCCCCTATTACAACAGGCACTGCTGAAGAATCTGTCCCCTTTTTTCTTAGAGTCCCTCTTCTATGGAGGCAGGACCCATGGGCACTTCCACACTGGGATGGACATTGCTGCAGTGCCTTGACAACACAATGTTTCATCACCCAGGCTTTGCTGTCCACGTCCTCCCTCTTCCCTGTGGTGTGTGGAATGGTCAGAAGGGTGATGAAGTCCCCGGGCTCCTCATCCTGGCCAGCCAGCAAAGCTTTCCTCCTCGTCCTCCATCACAGGTTTCCAGCTGTGACCCTGGGGCTGGGCTGCGCACGTGTGCCAGCATGAAAAGGCAGCTGATGAAAAGTTGGAGGCTTTTCATTTGTGGTTTTGTTCTCAGCTCACAAACACACACACTCACACGCACACCCAGAATGCCTAATTCTCCAGACACCTCCATCAAAAGGCCCAAACACACTTCTTCCAGGTTTGCTGCCTGAGAAAACAAAACCGGTCTGTTTGTCCTCACAAAGGCCTGCGTGAGCTAATCCCCACCGCCTCCTGTCCCGGGACCGTCCCGCTGGCTGAGCATCCCCTGAGCAACAGGGCGGCAATTCATCCCAACGAGAGGGCTGCAGCCCCGCACAGGGCGGCCCGCCACTGCTCTGTATGCAGGGAGAGGCCTCTGCCAGGCTGTCCCGCTATTGTTTGCCGTGCGCCTCAACCATCCGGAATAAGCGAGTGGCCAATGCGCCTGTGCTGCTCCAACCAGCGCCTGGATGAGGTTTTGCTACCTATTTTCTGAGTCTCGGGGGCCCGGCCTGCTTCTTCACACCCCTGCCCCACAGGCAGGCCTACACATCAAATGACTGTGGATAGCCACATGTGACACTTCAGCAGCTCAGACAGCCAGATCCTCCCTAACAAAGTGTCTTCCTAGCTATGCCTGCCTTCAGGCAGCCAGTTCTGTGAGGAAAATGCTGCCAAGGCCGGCTGCTGCAGAACGAGCCCCAAGAAGTTCTATGGACCTGGCAGCACAGCAAAGGGGCTCAGGCCCCCTGCCCACAGACCCCAGCCCATGGCAGTATGGCTGGTGGTGGTCCCTCCGGGTTCAGGGTGAAGGCTGTGAGGCACAGGGTGTCAGGGATTCAGCAGTGCCAAGGCATGGCCAGGCCCTCACTCACCCTACTGAGGTCCAGCAAGACCTTTTGCACCTTCCTGCATTCAGAAGCACCTTGGATTTCCAAAGGCACCTAAGAGAGAAAAACCCAAGGGAGTATAACACTGGCCTCTATTTACCTGTGGATCCCTACAGAGTTGCTCTGAAATTCTACTGCCAGTGACTGTGTGTTGGACAGAGCTGGCTTCCTCTTCCATCGGCACCCCCTGGTGTGGTATGGGATCCCTCAACCCTTCCTTCCCTTTCTCTCCATCCTGCGGGTTTTGCTTCCTACACAAAGGCATGGAAAGCCAGCCAGGTGAGGCAGGAACAGTGCCCTTCTGTGCAGTGCAGAGTGGCTTTGTCCCCCTCTTGTGCAGGTGCTCGCAGTGCTGGGCACCAGCCCACCGCCTCCGTCACCCTCTGGCCCCCTATAATTAACCATTCATCCCTTTCTCAGCCTGGAGAATGGCAGCCTGGCGAGGGCTGCCCCATCCCAGCCGGTTTGTTCTCTCCCAGCCCCGCTCTTCCGGCCGCTTTCTGCCCCTTCAATGGGGAAGGAGTGCAACCGGATGGCTGGATCCAGTGCAGGGAAATGACTTCAGAGCCACTTTTGTTTCTTCCCTCATTTCTGTGCCCGCTCTTGGCCGTGTGTCACCGTGAAAGGACTCGGGACATCCAACAGGCGGAGCAGCCCCAGCCAGAAACACTCGCCGCTTTTGGGGCCAGCAGAGATGCGGTGTGGGACTGCCAACTTTCTGCAACAAAGCTGACCATGACATTGGCCATTGTGCGGTAAATTAGCCACAGACTTCCAAGCAAATTGTCCTTTTTTAGCACAGCAGTGTAAGTCTCTATAGCGCTTGGCTTGGGCTGCTGACTCAAGAGAGGCTTCAGGAATATCTCCCTTGTGAAGGAGCCAAGGCTTTGGGTGGGTATTGCACAGCAGCACGTGTGATTTCACAGCTCACTACAAGCGCTCCGTTCTGTGGAATAGCAGATAATATTTTGCACGTGTCTTCTGGCATGTAACAGAGCAAGCATTGCAGCAAGCGTTTGATTGCTTACAAAGTAAAAACAAAACAAAAAAACCCCTTATTTTTGTTTTCTCTTTTTGTTTTGTCAGGAGACAGAGCGGTGTGTGGCTGTGCATTTAGCACTGGAGCACCTTGTGTTAACAGAGCATAACCACGGCTGGGTGAACTCCCCATACTTCTGTGGTGAAGCAGTGGCACAGGCTGCCAAGGGAGTGGTGTCACTGCACCTGGAGGTGTTCAAGAGCCATGTGGATGCAGCACTGAGGGACGTGGTCAGTGAGCAGTACTGGTGCTAGGTGGACAGTTGGACTAGGTGGTCTTCGAAGCCTTTTCCAATCTTAACGTTTCAGCCCTTTTCTGACATTTTTCACTACCTCCCCATCCCCAGAGGCCCATGGGCGGGGGCACTGTCAGAGCAGCACAGATCCTCTGCCCCTTCCCTCCCGCCTCGCAGGGTGGCCCATTCAGCCACCCACCAAAACGCCTCTTCTGGCTGTCACCAAGAAGGTCATCCCAAAACAATGGCCCGGGCCGGCCTGCAGCAGGCCTGCCAAGGCTGTGTGGAGAGCAGGGGCTGCGTGCCATGCCTGTGAGCGTGCCAGCAGCCGGGCTGCAGGCGTGAGGAGCCGAGCGGGGACCCCGCCGGGGTGCTCCTAGCCTGCTCAGCCCCCCAGCGGCGCGCGTCCCGCGGCCACGCCGGCCGCTCCCGAAGCGCCGCAGCCAATGGGAGCTCGCTCCCCGCCGCGCCTGCGCTCCTATTGGTCAGTGCTGGAGAAAGGCGGGCGCGCCGGGTTTAAAGGAACAGCAGCTCGCATCTGTCTGGCGTGAGGTAACGGGGGGAGGCCCGAACCCCACCTCGCCACAACCACCTTTCGGGTGACTGTACAAAGGGTTTTTTTTTAATACTGTCTCCATTAGGAACTGATTACAGGGCGATCACAAATCAGTGCAAGCATCTTTTTAACCCCAGATAGCTCTCAAAGCATGATACTATTTGTGCAATAGCCTCAGACATCTGGTTGTCTGAGACCCAGGCTGGTGTTTTTTCTGTGACTTGAATGTTCAAATGATAGAAATAACCTGTAGTTTTTTGTTTGTTTGTTTTTTCCCAGTGGTTTTACAATAAACACAATACACAATTACAGTAGTGCCCTGGGTCAACCTCTTGAGGCAATCTCTGCAGAAAACTGCTGGTAGAGTATCTTCTGCATGTACCTGTGCTATTGGATGAGCACTGGTGTGAGCGATCTAAAAAGTGTATCTTTCCTGAGTCACAGAGAAGGGCTGAGGCAAAGCTAATCACTGCAAAGGACTGATTTCACAGTTTCAGCTTGTTCTTGGTGACAGCTATGTTGCCTGCATGGACGAACTGCCTCTACATCATGACACAAAGAACCGTCATGTGCAGACTTTGTGCTGAAGTGATAAGCAATCTTCCTGATATCCTCAGCTGGGCTATTGTGAGGATGCAGGGCAAAACTTTGTGCTTGACACAGCACTTTCAGAGAAGCCAAATGAGCTGATGTAGTACAGGCTCTTGTGGGCCAGCCCATAGTGTGGAAAGGTGTATGGGTCACCCACTGGATCAGGACAATATCCTGTAGCCAGCCCATTGTAAGGAGTGTGCCTTGCATGTAGGTTAGGAGATGTGTCAAAAAAAGCCACTCTACTACATTTCAGATTTTCTCAATGCCCACATGAAGGCAGCCAAGGCTTTCTTCTTTCACTCCTTGCCTCACTTCTTTCATCTTAGATCTGCAGTATGGCACATATCAGCCCCTCAAAAACTTTGTATGACAAGTTAAGAGGACATCAATTAAAATAGTCAATACAATAAAAACTAACAACAGTGAGGAAATGTCATAAACCACTGCAACACTTTAAAATGTGAGGAACTTGCGCAGGCATTTATCCAATAATGTGTATGTGCAGTCCTTGTTCAGTGCCTAAGGAAGGTATTACAACACTGCAAACAGTAGGGATAAGTAAGATGCTGTTTATGCATGGTTTTCACTATATCAGTCTATTTCTTCCATGGTAGAAAAACATAAGGGCCTGTTTGAAAGAGGGGAATGGAAAGGGAAATAAAAAAGACTCTTGAATTAACACATTTTAAAACCACTGATATTTGTCTTTGGGAAGCTGGAGTGCCTCTTTCAATTGCTGTCCCCACAGGAATCCACACAGTTTTTTACATTTCTGGCACAATAGTGACAGTCTGAGCTCCCTGAGCCCAACTCAGTGATTATGAATTAGGGCCATCTTCTGTGAAGGAAAAAGAACCAGCTCTCCCAATTAAATGTACTTAAAATGCTTATATATCCATGCAGGCCTCCTGCTTCAAGCAAACTGAAGACATGTTCCTGATCTTGGTATTTTTCCAGAGAAATTTCGCAACTGACATTTGTAAAATTAATGAAACAATACTGCAGTAATAACACAATTGATCCTGCTGCAGTAATGAAATTGTAAGTAGGAAGACAGCAGGCAGAAGATCTCCAGCTTTCACTTGAAACAAAATATTCAGCCTTATTCTGCCTTTTTTTTTTTTTAATGTCAGGTTTTTGAGAGGAAAAGTAGCTCCACTTGTCAATCAGCTAACTTGCAGTGCTAATAGATTCTGGTGTTTAGGGGGTCAGCACAGAATTTAATTTAACAACTTACAATACGCCCACATGCCCAGAAAATGTGGACAGCTTGATAGGGTTCACTGAGCCAAAGAAGTAAGACCAAAACAGTGCATTAATGTATAGGGGAAGAATAGTTGCAATCAGTTCCCTTGTGAATTGGACAGAGAACTTGGAGATGAAGCAATTATCAGCCATCGGGGATTAATAGTAAAGTGTGAATGCCAAGCTGTATATGTTAGGGGCAGAATATGTTGCCTATAGAAAACAACAAAGAACGTTTCTTACTATTAAGTGAGATTAAACGTAATGGCCTGATTTAATCACAAAGGCAGAATTAAATTCAGATGGCAACTTCAAAGTGGACACATGCACAGAGACTACTGCATACATTTACATATAGCTGGCATAGCTTGGCTTGCATCACAATGGGATAAAGTTTCTTTGGCCACTTAAACAATTTTCTATTCTTTCCTTTTTGTTAACATTCACTGTATTTATCCCTAAATTGCTTTTGGTTAATAAGATGGAGCTAAGAGTTATATTTATTCATGGAAGCTGTACTTTTTAATTCTTTCAAGTAAAAAAAAAAAAAAAAGACAACAACAACAACAACAAAAAACCCACTGCAAAGGGTCAGCAAGAACAGAAAGGCTGCAATCAGACAGCAACAGAAAACTGCTGTCCTGACCTGCTGGTTTGCGTCTGCCCACGGATGTGTCACTCGTGGCAAGTCCAGGAGTGACACCAGATGCTACACACTGCCCCTTCCTCCCTCTGAGCCCATCCTTACAATAGAGTCCAGCTCTGTCCCAAAACCAGTTAGAGAGCCCACTGTGCTGTGTTCACTTTCTACCTATGCTCAAAGCCTCCCTCTCTTGAAGACAGAATTATAGAACCATTTGAGTTGGAAGGGACCTTTAAAGTTCATCTAGTCCAACTCCCCAACAGTGAATGTCAAGAACGTAATGGAGAAATCCTCACCCGTAGATCCTTTCACCCCATACCTCAGTCCCATCCCAGCTGGATCCCAAATTCATACTGGGCAAAGCAGAGTTGCTTCAGATCTCAGCAGTATTAGATGGACAAAGGACCCATTAGCCACGCTCAAGTCTAGCTTTGCACTCTAGGTTATCAGGAGGGGTACAGAAGAGAAGCCTGAGGAAAACATCTAATTCCTTGAGATGCTACAGCTTACTTGGTGCCTGATCCCTGCTAGGATCAGATTTGTCATGCGTTCATGAAGGAGATCAAGGTGCAGACTGCCTCCATCCCCAGCACCCATGGTCCAGCACAGCTGTCTGCCTCAATGCTGCAGGGATGGGAACTTCTGTTCCAAAGGAGGTGAGATGTTTCAGATCCATTGTTGCTTACAGAGAAACAGCTTTCCCTCCTTGCTCCCTTAACCTTGGCAGGCTGATGGCTTTACTGATGCAGCCCAAATCCTCTCACATCAAACAGAGGAAGGCCAATTTCCCAGAACAAAAGCCTGAAGTACTCGTGTGACAGGTCACTAAACATGAGCATCTCCTACTCGGGTTGAGAGCACTGAAGAGGGATCCTGCTAAGCAGTACAGAATACGGGACAAGGTCTTAACCTCCGCCTGCGCCTTCGGACACTGGGATTGGCACATAAAGCATCTCAAGTGCTGGAGGGGGATGCTGAAAGTAAGAGGTGTCGGTGAGGGGCTTGGGCACGTTTCTCAGGCAACTGCAGGGGGAATGTCACAGCTATAGCAACTGGCTCTCCAGCAGCCTGTAGGGCGGCGGGGCCATTGGCAGCACAGCCATTGTGGCCCCAAGTGAAAGGTCAGGCTGTTCCATTTTTCACTCGTCAGCTGTAAATTTCCTGGTAGCCTCAGCCATGATTTATTTTTTGTTGTGATTTATACCTATGCTGATACCTGCCCTCTGACTGATGGCTTGGAAATGTGCAGTTAAATGCTTTACCGTCATGTGGTGCTGGCCCACTGTCACAGTGTCAGTCTTTCACTGTGCAGCTACCAGGGCTCCTTCTCATAAATCATCTTCCCCCAGATGATAGTGAAGGTTGGAGAGTCATCACACCTTCTTTTAACGATCCAAAAATTGACTGTCTTGTCCCAGGTCTTCCAACCTCTCCTCATAAGGGAGACGCTCCAGGCCCATCATCATCTTTGTGGCCCTCCACTGGACTCTTTCCAGAAGTTCCTTGTCTTCCTTGAACTTGGAAGCCCAGAGCTGGACACAGTATTCCAGATGTGGCCTCACCAGGGCAGGGTAGAGGGAGAGGATCATCTCCCTTTACCTGCTGGCCACGTACTTTTTGATGCACTCTAAGATACCATTGGCCTTCTTGACCACAAGGGCAGAAAACCTGACAGGCATCTTCATTTCTCCCTCAGTAATATGAACGTGATGCTGCTTTGGCGAGTCAGAAAGTTCTGGCAAGGACTGGTACCATCACAGCTTCTAGGAGAGTGAAGACAGGTAGAAAATAGTCTCTAAAATACACTGTAACTGCCAAAATTGAGTTGTATGGGTTTTCTCTCTCTTAAACCAAGAATAAGTATTCTGCCAGCTCATTAAGTATTTCCACTGGTTTGATGAGCTCTGGATCAAGTTCATAATCATGCAAACTGTAACAGTACTGAAACAGGAGATATTTAATTTTCCCTAGAGGTTCTGCTATATGATGGATAAGTTTTATTTATCACTGTCAAACATGCAAGTATGCCTTTAAATTATCCCAAGAACATGAATATGCAGCAGAGAGAAGGGCTCTGGAATAGGGAATGTATGGACGTGATCAAAGAAAAACAACAGCACTTAGAGGTTTAAAAGGGACATTTTAGCCTTCATTAAGAAATCACTTTCAAATTGCTTGAAAAACTTGATGAACACTCATGAAACTCGAAAGATTGAGAGCATGGTGTTCAAGCAACACTGTACAGGATATCTGTATATCTATATAAACAATTTCTTCTAATTTTTTGGCCCAGAGTCTCTCCTCTTTCACGTTTGGAAACTTGGGATTACAGATTTGATTGTTTCAGGGGGGAGCAATTATTTTAAAAATAATGATGCACCAAGTCCCACTTCTGTGTTACACTTTACCCTGGGAGACAGTGATAGTCAACACAACTACAGAGCGATGAGAAAGGAAGTGAGCGGTTCTTTTTAGGAAGGGATGACAGAAGTGGGGTTGGGGCTGGTGCCTCTCCAGTCTCACTCTCAGCAATGCTTTCTGACCTCCCACTTCATCTTTGCAGCTAAGTCTTACCCCTTCCTTGGAATCATTGGTCTTATTAAACCACAGCCCTCCTGCTTCCAGGACTACACATCTTTCTGAAGCTGCCTGGCCAAGAGCCTTCTCCCTGTCCTCCCTCTGCTGGATCCCTGCGACTGCTGGCAGCAAACCAAATCCTTTCTGTAGGCTCTGTGAAGGCACTCCTGGCACTCCTGGCCCAAAGATTCATCACCTCCTGATAGCAGGCACCCCAAGGGCACCATCCATGCCCCTCCATCACCCAGGGTGGAGATTTTCCATGGCAAGCAGAAGTGGCAGCAGTGAGGAACTGGGAACCGGTTCCTTGTGCTGCTGCCTAAATGTTTTGCCTCCGCCTGCACGGGAGGACGGGTGATCACCACCTCCTGTCACCAGTGGCCCAGCCGTGCCCTCCCATCTGCTCACGGTGACAGGAGGCCAATGCCTTTTTCTTTAAGAAGAAAAGGCAAATACAGTGTCAGAAAAATGCAAAACAAGACAGAAAAATCCAACAGAAAAAAAAAAAAGAAAAAAAAAAAGCACACACAGACACTAGTTTTTAATGACTGCATCATTAAGCAGCACGAATCTCCATTTCATGCATGTTCATTAATCCGCGGTCGCGCTCACTTCCCCATATGGCTTTGTTTCTGTAAATACAGTCCGAGGGAGGCAGGAGGGGGCCAGGGATCTGGCAGGGGGGGTCGAGGTCTTGATGATTTCATATCATAATGGGTTATTCCTGGTGCCTCGCCAGAGCCGTCAACCCGAACCATCTGGGTTCGGGGAGGTTCTGCGCTTCCCAGGGCTTGGCTCCATATGCGCGGCGCGGCGGGCGTCCCTGCCCTCTCCCGGCCTGCTGTGAATCATGCTGATTGTTATTCAGGTGGGATGGCCCGGTCATGAACTGCACTAATCAAAAAACAAACTGCACCAAAACACTGAGGCTCACACACTGGCTTGGGCCTCCCCCTGACCTCTGCTAACCAGCCGCCTCCCATGGATGTAATGCAGGTTGTTCTTCTGGATTTTTGCACCTTCCACAGTTACCAGACATCTGTGTAAATCCCCACCCCCTCGTGTTGGGCATCAGGGTCAGTAATGTTCAACAACTCAACGTGGGAAGTCTTCCTGAGGAAGTACCAGGCCATAAATTTAGCCCAACAAGAGCCACCTATCAAGCCGAGCCTTGTTAAGAAGCTTCCCAGATATTAATCACCATAAAGGCCGCAGGCCCTGTGCTGCTGTGTGGCAAGAATGGAATAGTCAGAGGTGGCAGGAAAGGTTTTTCATTTCTTGCCCCCAAATACGCTGCTGTTTTTTGTTTGTAACAGATTTGCAGCTGGATAGCTACTGTCCCTTCACTTCAGCCTTGCGAAAGTGCAAAAAACCAGCTCTGCTCATAGAAAGGCTCCCACTGCAATTCACCCTAGTGTAATTAAGTAAAAAATAGTGTTCACTTGCATCCTGAAGTCTGTTTTGTTTGCCATGGGTCGCCTCAGTACCTGCGTGATTTCAGCTGTCCATGTGCAGCGGTGTCTCACCCTCACGGTTATGCTCTGACCCTGGAAAGTCAACCCCAGCACTTGCTCTATGTGTTCAAATCTCAAAAAAAAAGAAAAAAGTCAGAAAAGGGTAAAAACACTTCCCTCACAAGAAATCTCACTGCCTTAGGAATTTAACTTCCAACAGCTGGCTTCCTTTCTCCTTAAATGACAACGTATCGGGACTGGAAGAGTCCATGAAAAATATAACAAAGCGCTTAAGGGTTTGAAGATCTGATTTGCTCTGATAATTTTTATTATGTAAAAAATTCCTGGCTTGTTTTGAGAACAAGATGGCTGCTCAGAAGCACATGGGCTCCTGCCTGCCATCTACCATCGAAGAAAAGAGGTGGTTGGGGTAGGAGAGCATAGGGCAGCATGCAAGCAAAATGTGGTGTTTATCAGAAAAAGAAACAATGCAAGCCTACCTCTCTTCCGAATAAAACCATGGTACTTCAATGGCCCAACTGCATGCTCTGTTTGTGCGGGGTGAACAGCCGGCTCATTGATTTCAAAGGCAGTAGGCACGCTGTGCAAAGTCAAATCAGCCTCCGACCTTTGCCAAACTGTAGCCTAAAATGAATTTATGCTCTTTTAATGGAGACAAAGACAGAAGGGGAGAACATAACTCAGGGAGACAGTTCTGTTCCATAGTCCCCTCTTCAACTAAGAGCAACTTTTTTCCTTTGGAGCCTGTAATGAAAACTCAGGCCCTTAAAACACTTGTGGTGAGAGCCTCATCCCTTTCCTTGGACAGAGAGCAGCTGGCTGGGCAGGGGATATCCTGCCAGACTAAGAGGGTGTTCTGATGCTCATGGTGCAGATCCAGTCTCTGAAGTAAAACTTATAGAATCACATAACCATAGAATATCGTGAGTTGGAAGTGACCCATAAGGATAATTGAGTCTGATTTGTGCTACCCTCTCTCCAAATTATGTTATTTCGTTCACAGCAGTGGAAGGCTCGTGCACAGCAGGCTCTCCACACAGGGAAAAAAGAGGAAGGCTGTGGCGGGAGGGCGAGCAGTTTGTCCTGCTGAGCCCACGTCCCTCTCCAAGAGGGAGAAAAGAGGCTCCAGTTTCCATGCAGTTCCAAAGTCTGCTTGGGTCCTCAGGCAAACACCCTATGATTTGAGGGGACCACGGCACCTGTGGGATGTGGGTAAGCAGCACTCTGATCCCAGCAGCCTGGATGGGGCATGCCCAGCAGCACTGCAAGGGGCTGCCTTCGTTAGCCTGCTCAGGAATGCAGGTTAATGCCACATACCCTTTTTACCCCCATGGTTCTGTTTCTGCAGGGTTGGCAGAAACTGACACTTTTTCTTTTGCTTAATTAAGTTGTTCTGAAGAAGGCTGGTCAAACAGTTGCGTCTACGTGGGGAGTCCCGGAGCTAACAGAAAGCAGGGGGCGTTGCCAACATAAAAAGGGGGATTCTGTTATTGTTTGGGTGTAGACGGGTCATTTTTTCAAAGTTACTGCTGCCTGAGTGACCACAACCCTGCAAGCAGCAGCAATGAAAGGATATTAAAGCTGCTAAATGCAGCTACCTTGGGCTCCAAAGTGTAAGAAGAAAAAAGCCAAAAAGCAGGAGCACTTATTTTCCTCTACATAGAAAGCGTGAACTAATTTCAATGCAGTATGGTGAAAAGTATAGACAGGTTCCTCTGAGCATCCTTTCCCAGGAAGCCATTTGTAAAACCTGGTGCCAGGGGAGCTGTGGTGGGTTCTCTGCTCCCTGTCCTTTCAGAAGAGCCCACTTCCTGTCCCCTGCCAAGGAAAAAACCCTAGGAAAAGTTACTAACTGCTGGGTTTAAGCAACTCCTGTGCAGAGTTGGCTGTTCCTAGAGCAAAAGACCAAGTCTTACCTCTACCTGCCCAGTCTTACCATGCAAGTCTTACCTCTACCTGCCCAGTCAGCAGTTCTGGGAACTCTGATTGAACAGTTGCTTTTGTGTAGCATTAGGCTTGTGATGTACAAGGTGTTGTTTAGCCACAGCCTTACACATGGCATAACCTGTGGGTTATAACTTAGCAGATATGTGGCTGCACTGGGTGAAGTTAGATACATGAGGGAGGCACAGCACTGGCATCAGGAGAATAATTTTTAATTGAGGCCAAGGATTAGGCATGATGTCCACGAGTCAGTTTGAAAGCAGCCCCTACATCAGCTGGAGCTACTTGAGGTTGTGGTTGGTACCCAGCAATAAGCAGTGTGGGAGCTGGAGGCCATAGACGCCCCACTCACTACTGGCACAGATATATAGCAATGTAAACCTAAAGCTGCCCCACAGCAACTGGCAGTGCTCACCCTCCTCCCTTAACTACATGCTGGCATGAGATCTGCATCTCTGATCCAGTCAGCGTGCTCTCAAAATTCAATTATTTTAACATCCAGTGCTGAGATTCAGACCCCCACCCCACCTGTCCAAGGCAGCCAAGACTCAAATCATGACTGTCGTGAGCCCAGCCTTTGACTGGAGTGGGGTAATGCTGAAAGTCACGAATTTTCTTGAACTTCTATTTAAAAACCATCGGTGTAGGGGCCCAACAGCTGCCCACCCTGCATGGTGAGCACCTCAGGGGCTCTGCAATGCTCCAGGCCTGCTCCATGGGGAGTATAGCAGGGCTGCACTACTCCTGGCGACTGTGGCGGCCAGCTCATCTCTTGGACACCCGATGCTTTGCTTTATTCAAGGTGCCTCTCCTTCCTTCCTCCCCAGCCAGCACAAGTCAGAGGCAGGTTTTCATGCCGTGCATGCACAACCCCTCGCAGCCTTGTGCTCCAGCTGCTGGCAAGAAAGAGCCTTTTTGTTCTGCTGAGACTCCACCAATATGATGTCTTTACTCCCAGGAAAACAGAAGGCCTTCCTTGACACGGGCAACCCCGAAAGGGTTTGGATACTGAAGCGAAAGTCCTAAAGACAGAAAGAAGGATTCACAAGGGCTGGACAGAAGCCATCACACCATTCCTGGCACTCGCCAGTCCACATGGGGCTCTGTCGCCCGTCAGGACAAAGAGTGCAGTTTCCACCAGCCCCATGTTCTGCTGACAAATGCATAATAAACTGACAGAGGGAGACGAGGCAGCATTTCAAAGCCCCACGTGCAGAGGAGGTAAAGCATAGCAGGAGTGGGGATGGACACTTTCTGCAGGTGTTCATCCAGTGTCCCTCCATTTGCATACATTTGCATACTGTCAAACAGTTGGCTGACAGACTCTCTGAGAAGGTCTGGACTGAACCCAAACCTGTCAGGGACTTTCTCCTTGCCAGTCAAGGTTGGCTTTGGTTGCAATTAGAGAGAGGAAAGAAATACTTCTGACATTGCGATATAGGATGGGATGAGTTTAAACAGAAAATGCTTGTTTTCTTTAGGAAAAATGAAAATGATTCACAGTACTGAGCCCATGGGAAAAACCTGTGGGGGAAGATGAATTTGATCCCTTTGGTCTCGAGGGAGATCTATTCTTCCCTACTCACTTGCTGGCCAACCTCTGAGCATTAGCAGATCTCTGGAGAGTCCTAGGGATGTAAAGCAGTAAATAGCCAGTGAACGGCTTGGAAACGTGCTGCCTGCCCAGGCTCCGTACCTCTGCACGGTCGAGTAACCTCAGGGATGCTCCCAGCCCTGTGGCAGGGGTACCCTGTGGATGATGCTCCCAGTGCCGAGGAGAGAAGGCAAGCGGGACCCAAGCGCTTAGCAACATTGAACAATGGCAACGCATGGAAACACCTCCTGGGTATTTGCAAAGAGAAAAAAAAAAGGACGGACAATGAGGATATGTTTTGGAAGCCCACACCCCTTCTACTTGTTGTTTTACATATTCTTCCCTAAGCCATGAAAATTTAATACTTCATCTTTAAACAGTGATGGACACTAGAGTTTCGTGAGCGAGAGACAATAGGTTCTGTTTATTCACCGACAATAAAGAGCCTGTTTAACGCTGGACTGCAAGTGGCTGAGCCATCTGGCCCATATCTCCACAGTAAAACATTGTCCGTGGCACAAAAAATGATTACATCCACAGGACAAACTAATGTGACCTCCAAATAAAGCCTTCCTCTGAAGCTATGATATCATACTGCACAGGGGACACCAGCACAATTGAATCTGGTCACCCAGAGCGCAAGTGAGATAGGACTATTTAAATCAAATTTTACAGGAGACTTTTTGTCCTCGGTGGCAAACCACCCAGATCCGACGACAGCATTGAAACATCTTTTTTTATTCACTCGTAAGGCAACAGTGCGGTTCTGTGTGGGGTTGGCAGTCCTCTTTAGCTCGCACTGGACCCAGGAAGTGCGCGCCCATTCGCAGCGCCAGCACCTGCAAGCTTTTCTTCCAACAGCGTCTTACTGATGGAGCACCACCTGCACCAGCCCTTTTTTCCCCCATCGTGGGGAAACAAGCAGCTCTTTCTCCTCGGTGCCAGTTGGAAAGTCCAAGTCTGCCGCGGCCGCACAAATAGTTTCTGAGCTCTAACAAGGCGCTCTCAGCGCTGCACTACCTGAATGGCCGCTTCATGGGGCAAAACAACAACCCCAGAAAAGGGCCCATCTCAATGGGGGAAATGTCACTCTCTCAAAGGAGGCAATTTATCTTTGCTGGTACAGTGCTCGTACTACTGTATCTTTTAAAGAAACCTTGGTCAAAGGGAATGATAGATCTAATTAAAGAGACTAATCCTTTTAAAGAGACAATGCTACCCATGTGTGAATATTTACAGACTTTGTGGGAATGCTTCGTGGTAACCTGAATGACTAACACCAGCCTAACTCCCATTTCATTCAGCTGAATGTCTGCTTTCCCGGGAGGCGCTTTGATGGGCAGGCAGACTGAAGGCTATCATTGTAGCGATGCGTGCGAGCGTGCATGCATGTCCCCTCCGCAATGTTACTCCTGTCCCGAGGGCAGCATCACACCCACAGGTTCACAGGCATTAAGGAGAGAAACTGAGGGGGGCCTTTGCAGGGGAGCTTTGATGAATTTCCCATTTCCACGCCCCCCCTTCCACAGGTTAATCAGGTTTAGGTGCTGTTTTTTCCTGCAGCTACTTCATCACATCAGAATTATAATTACAGCGAACTGAAAAATAATAATCAGTAGCAAATTATCTTGCCCAGTTTTAGCTGTTTGGAATTGAATTCAGGACCAATTTAGAACTCTGATTTCAACTCAGCTGAAATTCTTTTGGCCCACGCTATTATTATTTTTTTGAGCATAAAATGTCTCCATATTAGCATGCTTAGCTTGAACACCTGAATGTCTGAACTCTATCTTTTCATATGAAAATATGGTTTGCAGGCCCAAATCCAGGTTAGATGAAAAAAAAAAATCAGTCCCCAGCCTCGAGTTCTCAATGGCCAGGGCCGCTAATCCGCTGTGGAATTATAAACCTTGCACCCAAAGGATTAAACTTCCCCGACACAAATCATTAAACGTTGCCGCATTTTTGGCATGATCCTTCTGTTACCCATGTAGGCTTCCAGCCCCGGGCCTCTCAGCCACACAACACCTGGCATAAAAAAATCCCTCAAACTTCCTGGAGGCCAGAATGAGCACCCCGAGAAACTCCGCAGAAGCCTCAGCCCCAGGGCACGGTGCCAGTGCCACCCCTTCAGGAACAGCAGGGAGCTCTCACTGATGCCTTCCTGATGTTGGCCCATTGACCTAGACAAGCAAGGACAAAGTTCCCACTGAAAAGCAAACACGCATGCAAATCTCAACCATGCTAGATTTATATATACATATATTTACACGCACAAAAAAAGACCCACCAGTGTCATCAGGTTGAAAGAAAAAGATTACTTGAAGCCAAGTCCCGTCTTCTCAGCAGAAAAATACATTTGAATTTAAAAGTCCTTTCACTGAGGACATAATTATCAATAGGTATTATTAATTATCTTTTACATAAGAGGTAGATAGTTTTGCCAGAAGGAAAAAAAAAGGCACCTTTTCCTTTTGCTGCCTCTTAACTTTCTTTTTCCTTTCCTTGGATTTAGCAGAGATTTAAATACCTTGTTCCACCATCTCAAAGATTATCTGGCAGCTAAACTCCCTGGAGAAAGTGCATAGCTCCCCAGTGGCAACATTTTTTTGTTTCTCAAACTTCTTTCAGTTCAGCTCTTCCTTTTCTTTCTTAACTCTCTCTCTCATTTTAATCTCTTTGAACAGAAACACTGGTTTGAATCGAGCCCCGATTCTCCTCTTCTGTAAATTAGCCTAAATCTGCAGTAACTCCCCTTATCGTGGCGGAATAATAGTGAGATAACCAAAAGGGAAAACTAGGCATGACTTTGCAGTCAAGTTCAATTCTGTTTTTAGACAATGGAATAGAAAAAGGAAGAAAATCCCAGAGGGGGAAAAAAAAAAAAAAGATAAAAAGTGAAGAGCTGTCTCCCTCCCCATGCTTACTGTCACAGGCTTCCTGCTGCAAAGAGGGGGCAAAAGAGGCAGTGGCTCTCCAGCTCTGCAGAAGATGTGCACTGTGGGCTGCTTTAGCCAGCTGTCAGCACACGATCTGCATAACGGACAAAGTACAGAAAGAAACGGGGTAAAATCTGTCTTTCCCTTAAAATGATGAGTAGGTGTGAAGGAGCTACCTCTCATCCCAATTGCCATTTCAGTCATTCTATGTTAAGAGTTAAAAGGAGTGGGATTCATCACACGTGGCTTCAGGTATCTAGGAGCTGGGTACCCAAATTCCCTACAGCTACCTCAATCACGAAAGAGAGGAAAAAGCAGATTTAGAAGATTTATCTCACTCCATAACTGTAGTTATCTAGATCTTGGAGAAAGTGCTTCTGGTCACCACTATAGAAATCCAAGCATAAGCACACTCAGATTGCTCCCGCTTTTCTGTACTTCACCAACACATAGGGCTGGAGTTGGCCACACAGGTTGCTGAAGAGCCTGGAGAGGGCACAGGCCGGGTGTGAAGGAGCATTCATGAGGACCTGGAAGTCTCATCCTATGGAGAAAATGAAGGAAACAGAAACACTGGGCACTGGAGGTACTTCGTAGTCACTACTCATTTTGTCCACTTGTACACAAACTGATTTGTTTTAGTTTGGACTTTTTTTTTTCCTTGCAGGGCAAGTAAATGAGTAGTTCGACCCTCTGGTCTCTCATTTTTCCTGCAGATAAGGGGAAGATGAAAATAAAGATTACATTGAGGACTCTGGGATCTATTTCTTCTCCTTTCCAAAGTTCCTCCAATAAAAATAGTAACTATACAACACTGAAAGCGGGTGACTGCAACTCAGCCAACACACTCCTATCGAAAAAAACACTCTAGGTCTGCAGACACTTGGTGCCCTGTATTGGAAACTAAAATCATTTTTATGCATATGAATTAGAAAAGGGAAAGTATTAAGGGAGAAGGACTTGAACCAAAATTTTCTATCTGCTTGCATCCAAGGTGCAAGGTAGCTTTCAGGTTCTCCAAAGGCTATTAGCATCTGCAGTGACATGAGCCCAGACCCCACCAACAGTCTTTCCTGGCTTTTGGAGGAGCTGGATCTCAGCCTTTTGCTACAGCATATCTGTAAAGGGCACAGGTGTTGCAAAAACATTCTTTTATCTGTCCTTTTTGGAAGGGGATGCGCTGATTGTATCTTTTAGCCTTTTAATCTGTTCTTGCTGGACAATTTAGAAAACTGAGTCTGAACAAAGGTAGCTTAAGAAAACTTCAGATGAGATCTCATTCTGTTCTGTTTGAGAGAAGGAAGAACAGCTGGAAAAGAAACAAAACTAGGAACACCAGCCATCCCAAGACCAGAGCCACCACTCTTGCTTCGCAGTCTATTCTTCTCTCCAGAGGATTAAGTGCTGCAAAAGCAGTGGTAAATTAATGCTGCTGTGGGTTTTCTCTTGTTTACATACAACCTAGCAGCAGCTGATACAGCGTCAGGAAAAGCACAATGTAGACAGCTCTAGGAAAAAAACAAAAAACATCTTGAAAGAATTGAACTTGTAAGTCGATGGCTGCAGCTTGCCACTAATACATATTTCTCACATCAGGACTCCTTTCTGCTTCGTTTATTTGCTCTAAAATCGATGCAGTGAAGTCACAGAGCTCATGCAAATGGCCTATCATTCATTAGCCAGCATCACTGCACTCAATGATAGCCCAGAAAACTTGTGATATGCTCACCACTTCTGCATTGTTACAGTAAAACCATGAACAACTGCCCTGGGAGATACAGGATCGAGCACCTATGGCTTTTTACTGGGCTGTGTTCTGCAACTCACAACATATCATCCATCCCAGTTTCTCTTGGAGAAGACAAACTTCTGGTCTGATCACAGCCTTCAGATGTGGGAGATCCCAATGGACGTGCAAAAAAGTTACTGGCAGAGGCAAGTCTGGCAGGCTGTTCTGGCTGTGCTCAGTGTTGGTCTAAGCAAACTCACAATAATATTCTAATAGTCAGATGTAATGCAGACTTAACCAAGCTCTGTGTTATGTGTTTCTTTCAGGAGTATGCCGTTTTACACTGCCCCCAATTTATTTATTTCCATTTTAATAAAATTCTCCCTGACTTTAATCTCACTGCAGTGTGAAAATGTACCTGACAAATATTTAGCGCTTCTATTTCTTTCCCTGAAAGAGCAAGCATTTTATTTACAGAGCCTTCTGTTGCCTTTAGTATGTCACATTAGCTTCATATGGCTCCTCCCCAACTAATTTCCCTCCACGATTTCTAGTGGTTTCAGCTACGTCCACCAAAAAAATAATCCAACTTAAACTTATCTGAATCTAAAACAGCATTACTTGCCTCTAGATATGTCCATTTAATATATCCAATACAAGCAGCCAACTGCTGTTCTCAAAAGACTATCTGACAGATTCTATTCACTTTCAAAGTAGCTCTCCATGGTTTGAATAATTATCTTTCATTTCCCCCTTTCTGACACTTTTCAATGATTTGTTGACATCTGAAGAGATATGTGCAATCTCACAAGAGGCAGCTGGACTTTCTACCCAAAAGATACAAATACAAAAAGGATTCCCATACAGAATTTGAAATAACTATGTTCTTTGCAAATGGAAGACTAAATCTGCATTTTAATGGGACATGTTTTTAAAAAGCGGAATTCATGAATAACCCTATGAGTTTTAACTTTTTCACTGCCAGTGACGAACCAGGACTACCCCTAGAACGAATTTCTACCTTCTCTTTGTCCAGTTTGCTTTCCCGGCATTAATTGCGCCGTGGCTGGGGATTTGGTGAGAACTTTCCTTGCCCTCTAGACACAAAGCCAGAGATGCAGTTCCCATGCCTGGCTCTTTACAAAGCTACCCAGCTTTGGAATACAAGCCTCTCGTACTGGCTTCTGTCTACAACCAAAATCACATGAAGCCAACACATGTGGACTATATCCACAGCTATATTGAAGTCTTGTTCCAGGCAGATAAAGACGCTGTCCAAACCCAATAGAAATGATTCACACACCAACTGTGTGAACACAGCACTTGTATTTCAATTTCACAGATGAAAAACAGAGACAAAAAGAGTGCAGGATTCAATGCCTCACCAGTGTTCAGGTAGTGAGACTTTGGCAGAGCCAAAATTTGAGGCACAATTGTGAACATCTGTCCAATACTTTGTCTGCAATAACTGTTTATCTTATTTGAGCTGTGACCCATTAAAAAGCCACTGGCATAGAATGGCTTTTTCCCCTCTTGTTTCCTGATAGTGTACAGAGAAGGCAGCACTAAGCAACAGATTCTTTGTTTTGGTCACAAGCCTATAAGGTGTTTTTTATATGCCCTTTGAACCCAAGTAGACCTATCCTTGGGGTACTAACAGCACAAGGGTGCATAAAATCGCTTTCTCCATAGCTTCTCTCTCTTAGTGCTGATATCAGACAGCCTCTGAGGTGCATCGGAGTGGCAGACCAGGACAGGTTGGCTGGAGGGCCCAGTTCTGCCCTGCTTTTTCATAGAACCATAGTCACAGAATCCTTAGATGTGGAAGGGACCTTAAAGGCCTTCTGGTCCACCTCCCCCTGCAATGAGCAGGGACACCCACAGCTGCATCAGGTGCTCAGATGCCATCCAGCCTGATCTTGAGTGTCTCCAGGGATGGGGCATCCACCGCCTCTCTGGGCAGCCTGTTCCACTGCCTCACCGCCCTTACTGTTACAAACTTTTCCCTCATATCCAGTCTAAATCTCCCCTCTTTTAGTTCGATGCCAACTTCCCTTTGTCCTGTCACAGCAGACCCTGCTAAAGACTGCCCACGTTTGCCAGTGAGCGGCTCCCTTTGAGGCGGGGTTACCTCGAACACGGCGGGCAGTGCCAGGGAAGCGGGGCACGCAGCGCACAGGGACAGCGAGAGAGCGGCAGCGCCGCCTGCTGGGCCCTGCGGCCGGCACCGCCTCTCGTGGCGGGCAAGGAAATCGGGGAACACGGGGGAAATGAGAGGACCCGCGAGCAAATGTGAGGAAATACGGAGCTTCAGGACCCCCCCGGGAGCGGCCCGCGGCCACCCCGGCCAGGGTGAAGGGACACAAGTGTATTCCGCGTTTCACTGGGGCAGGGCTTTGTCACATCCGTGTTAATTGGAAAGAGAAATTATTCCGTGTCCCGAAGGGATAATGTTGAGGGGCTGAGTCGTTGCAACTGTAATTGTCGGTGGCATTTACAATTTTAATACAGAGCTCCTGTAAATAAAGCCTGCCCCGATAAAGTGTACCACTTTCATGTCTAACAAATGCCAGGCTACTTATTTACATACATTGAATTGTAGAGTGAGCTGAGCAAATAGATCAGGACGCTCGAGACCACAGATGTCCTCCTCCGCTCCCGAGGGGGTGTTCTCTGCTTTCAGTGTTGTAACCAGACCCCCAGTGCTTGGGTGGGATCTGGCCCTCATCGCCAGCACCGGGCACCCAATGAACTGGGCAGGCCATCGCTTCCCATTCTGCAGGACACTCATTGGTGTCGTTGGGCGTTTCTTAAGTGCCAGCGTAGATTTGGGATGTATTACTCTACAGGGGGGGATTCATTTTCCAAGTAATGCCACCAAGTAAGCTAGCTGCTTCCTGCTGGTTTGATGTGCACTCTAAGAGCAGTGTGGTTACTGCCACAAACACTGTCTCACACCCGAGCCCCCAGAAAGCCTCAGTTTCTTCTCTGCAGAAGTTATTTGTCTGAAATCGCAAAGAGCACTTAGAAGGATGTGCTTGGACATGTAGCTGCCCATATTGCTGCTTCCTGCTCCTGGTAATCAAATACAAATATTTTAGACTGCTTATGCTATAGATGTGGCCTCAGCTCTCACTTGCCAGGGCTGAGTCCAAGGCAAACAGTGCAGGCAGTGCAAAACAGAAGGATGTATCTGTGTCCCTGGCATACCTTTCATTTGCATTACTTTTAGATTAAATATCCTAAGAAAAGGGGATTCCATTAGCAAGCTTTGGAGCCATTGACCAATTTCTGCCATATGTGACACTGATACTGCTCGTGGACATCACAATCTTGCAAGTTTTGTGAGAATCAGAGGCAGGTGACAATAGAGTGCCTTCTGTGGAGCCTCCACAGTCCTACCACATCAGTTCCCAAGCAGGATGGGGCACACTCATTTCCCACATGTAATTAATGGGGATCATTTGTTTTTCTCTCCAGCTCCTTTATTTCACAGCAATTTAAAATAAACAAATTTGACTTCTTCACAAACTGTGGCATAAAGCATAAGGGCATACAGGAAAAGCGTCATTTAGTGTCTGCAAAGTGAAGCTTGCTGAAGGAAAAAAAAAGGATTTTGGCAAGAAAATGTTAACTGTGGGGACAGGTTCAAAGTCATGTATTGCTTTCCCAAGTTCCCTGCCAGATTTCATATGAAGACTTTAACAAACATCTCTCAGAAGTAGCAGACAGAGGAAATGTTGTACGTGAACTCATTTTACAACTCTCAGTCATTGTTACTTTAACTGGGCACAATTCTCACTGTGACAAGACAGAAGCCTGTAGAGCGTTCAAGCTTTTATTGTGCTTAATTTTATCTCTGTGCCTCATTACTGGGTGCTCATTCCATGCAAACAGTTGCTGGTTTCCAGAAAAACAAGAGGACCTGTGGTATCTGCCCTGAGCATATTCCTCAGAGGACCAGAAGTCTCTAGCGGAGCATGAGGTGGGTTCTTGTTAAGCACTGGAAATAGGCTGAAATGTAAATGTGTGTTCCTTTCTGCAACGTGCCTAATTGCCCATAAATGTCATTAAGTCGAGAAATGTTTTCCACCAAATTAACTTTGACTCCTGATATCTAATTAGCTGGAGATGCCGAAAGATAACAACTTATCAGTCACTGCTTAAGAAAACATACTTAATGGTTGACTTTTTTGTTAGCAGCCATGTTGAACCAGGTATTGTAGCTGTCAAAACGGAGCATTATCAGAGCAATTAAGGACAATACGTCAGCGCAGCTTCCAACTAAGATAATTTGACAGCTCTTTCTCAGGCAGGAAGCGCGGTTGAGCCTAAACTTTCTGTGAATTAATTTTTCATTGTACAGAAGTAAGCATATACTTTTTTTTATTATTATTATTAAGTATGCTATGTGTGACCATCTTTCAAGTACCTCTCTTACTGCCAAGGTCTCTAAAAGGGAAGGCTTTACCATCACCGATTTCCTGAGGTGGCGTTCAACTCTCTAAAGCAAAGAATGTGGCAAGGAAGGGATGGTTAAGCTATCATCTTTCGCTATTTCAGTCTGTACTTGTCTGCATCATTTTATCTCCTACCAACTGTACACACATCTAATCTCTGCTTTCCCAAAACATTAAGCACGTGTAGGCACAAATATCTCTACAGTAGAGAAAACAATCTCCGTTTCCCTCCAAAAAGTGGTTATAACTGAACCACTGCTTTTTCTCCTGTGTGGCCTCATTCTGTTTAATGCCCTATCTAGTAGAATGTATTGGAGGAAGAATAGAAATGAAAGCTGAATGGGGAACGGGTGAGTAATCTCCACCTGAGAGGTCGTTTTAATCTCAATGCTGTGATCATTTTTCATGGCCCATTGCACATATGCCACCTACTAAAGACATTGAATCTGTATTGCAAAGAAGATGCCGACCTCCAGAAAACATGCTGTAATTCAAGCTTAAGACATCAATATAGGAACAGATCCTGTCCAACAGAGGTGGAAGCAAACTTCTGACTATTCTTGTTTTGTCTTGGTTGTACTGGTGTGTTATATTGTGATATATTGCAATCATCTGTTCTCTATTACTCCACTTTGAGAGGACTCCTTTGCAGCACTGGCATATGATATTACTACCTCCTGAACCCTGGGCTTTGGAATGACCTATGTCTGGGCCACACTCTCCCTGAGGCCAGCGCTGTATACATGAAACAACCCCTTTTCTGTCAGCTGAACAAGCTTTTTTTGGATGCAGACAAAAGCTTTCCATCCCTATCCCTGTTATGGGTGGGCCTACACAGCAGGTGGCTGCCACACCAAGGATGACAGTCTGATAGCTTCTCCATGGTTTTTTTTTCCCTTTTTCTTTTGGACTTTCCCTCTGCTTCTCAATGCCTGTCCTCAAATCTTTTCCCACAGTTACTTTACCTTCATTCACTAAGCCAAAACATTCCCTTTGTTGTTCTTACATGGAAAGTGAGCTACAACACACTGATCGATCAGCACCTACAGATAGGGTCCAAGTCATGACTTCATATTGGGATCATCTAAAACTTAGAAGTCTTAAGCAAGGTTTGTGTTTCAAACTGTTTTCTGTCATTTCTATTTTCAGGAAAAAATGAAAACAAAAAAATGTAAACAAACAAACAACCCCACCACCCCCCCAAAAAAAATTCTCATACTCTTTTCATAACATATCCTTCAGGTGGGCTGGAAAATGACACATCTTTTTTGTTGTTTTTTTGTTTGTTTTCTGATAACATAAAATCTTTATTAAGTACTTCTTTCTCTTTTGTTTCCTCACAGTAAGTTATAATGTACTCAGGCTGCATATTCAGACGTTGCTTAATGCTTACAGGATCTCCAGAACGTTGTTTTAACTGGGCACATGTTTAGATACAAACACAAGCGAGCACCTCACACTGTAGGTCTCATACAGCAGAAAGCAGCAGCTGTCTGAAACCCACAGTAACAGTAAACACAGCTTTGGGGCAGGAAACAAAAACTTCTGATGGAACTGGGATTGTTTGAAATGTGTAAAATCTTGTTACAACTTCAAGCACAGGAGGGCTTTCTCCCTTCTTAAGTTGCTGCAGGGAGACAGCTTAAAGAGAGTTCTCCTTTCTTCAAACCTAATCATGCTGTGCAATTTGAAAACGTACAGTTAGAGAATGATCTGGCCCTCTGTGTAGTGGAATATTGTCAAGAGCCTCAGAAGGACTGCCGGGACATCCCTGTGGATTGTCACCTCATTACTTCTGGGTGCAAAGTGCACAGAGGTGGGAGGTGACACAACACTGATTTGAGTGCTCTGCAGTAACTAGTGATGGGATGAGAGGGAATGGCTTCAAGACACACCAGTGTGTGTACAGACTGGATATTAGGAGAAATTTATTCTCAGCAAGAGTGGTGAGGCAGTGGCACAGGCTGCCCAGAGAGGTGGTGCAGTCACCATCCCTGGAGGTGTTGAAGAGCCGTGTGGATGTGGCCCTGAGGGACGTGGTCAGTGAGCACGGTGGGGAGGGGCTGATGGTTGGACTAGGTGATTGCAGAGGTCTTTTCTAATCTTAATGATTCTGTGATTTGTTTACAATTTTCTTAGTTTGGGAATAGGATTTTAAAGATCAGGATTGGGTGAGAGATATAAATAAAATATTCATTTCTGCTGTAGTAGTTATGAAACTATTCTTTTACTTCTAAATGTTAATTATCACTGAAATAGTTTTACGATAATTAACATCTTTCATGGGTTATCAGGAAATTGTAGGATCATAAAACCATTTGAGTTGGAAGGGGCCTTTAAAGGTTATCTGGTCCAACCCTTTGCAATGAGCAGGGCCGCCCACCAGGTGGGTGACTCAAAGCCCCGTCCAGACTGGCCCTGAGTGACAGGACATCCACCACCTCTCTGGGCAACCTGTCACAATGCCTCATCACCCTCACTGTAGAAGACTTTTTTTCCTTATATCAAACCTAAATTTACCCTCTTTAAGTTTGAAACAATTTCCCCTTGTCCTCTCACCACAGATCCTGCTAAAGATTCTGTCTCCTTTATTACAGCTCACCTTTAGATGCTGAAAGGCTGCTCTCAGGTCTCTTCAGAGCCTTCTCCAGGCTGAACAGCCTCAGCTCCCTCAGCCTGGCCCTTCTCTGGATGTGCTCCAACAGGTCCACGTCTCTCCTGTACTGAGGACTCCACATCTGGATGCAGTACTCCAGGTGAGGCCTCACCAGCACAGAGCAGAGGGGTGGGACCATCTCCCGCCACCTGCTGACCACACTTCTTTTGATGGGTTATCTGTGACTTCTAACTGCAAACTGATAATTGACACATAGGGACAAAGAGTAATACACTGCACAATGTAAAATGAGCAGGGGCTTAAGTAACACATCCCAAACAGCTTTTGCATTGTTTTAAAATAATCTACTTTGAAAACCAAGAGAATTAACTGTGTTTCTGGCCTCAGTTGCCTTGCATACTGGTCTTTGTGCAATACAGAGGGATGATGGTTAATTTCATGCTGCACTATAATCACTGCTCAGCTCACAAAAGAGCAGGTTAATGGGGAGACACAGGGAAAAGAGAAGACAGCAGCAGATTTAAAGATGGGGAAATTAAATTCTTCCCAGCTGTCTAGTAAACAGTCTCAGCCACCGGCTTTCAGCAGGCAGGCTTAAACCTGCACCTTAATCTACGTGTGACGAGATAGAAAGGGTTATTTGCCCACCGACGATACCTGTTGACCGGTTTCTCCCTCTCAGTTTCAAATCCTCTGTTGCTGTCAGCGACACATGCTTTCCTGCTCGTCTGGGGTGGCCCAGCCTCATTAGCAAAAGATTTTGTGCATGTTAGTTAATTGAGCCCCGTTCCCGCCACCTGCCACTTGCGAGCCTCATCTGCGCACTAACTGCCTCTAATTGTCATCATACGGCCGGCGTATCGCAACAACTTGAGAACAGACCCCGAGCAGCACGCACCGGCCCAGGCTCGGCAATAACCTGGGGAGCGACGGCGCGGCGAGTGTAACAATTTACCAGGGGACCAGATGTTTAGGGAGGAAAGGCACCTTGCACTAACATCAGGTGCGAAAGCTTCCATGCTTATTATGGTCTCAGGTGCTGCGCCCGGCCGCATCTCGCAGGCAGGGCAGATTGATGAATGGATTCGTATTGGCCTCTCTGCCACCTTACTGACAACGGATATATAAACAGGGGGGAGTGAGTACGATCATTTAAACATATGGGAAGTTTTGCAGCTCATTAATCTGAAGGGTAAATCCCACAGCAGAAGTCCCATCACTTGCTTGGAGTAGACAGGACAAAGCGGGAGAAGAAATGCATCCCGAAGGGATGGGTCTGTGATGGGGATGGGACAAATTGACCCACTATGTTTTTGACATCTCCAGCATTTATGCATGAACTGCTGCTGCTGGGCATTTTGTTGTCAGCAAATGCAGCCTTTAATCTCAGGGAGCTGATGGCATAAGTGGGAAATCCCTGGTTTCTGCAGAACTCCTCACCATCAGGCCTGCCCGCCTGGCCTGAGGAGCTGTGGTCTGAAAAGAGCAGGTAGTAAATTGCAGTAGTCTTAAAAACACAGATAGACTACACCAGTAATTTGTCAAAATAAAAATGTGAAAGAGAAAAACAGGACAAAAATCAGGAGTTCTTCTGTGCATAGTACTTCGTTATCATCTGCTGGTGAAATAATTTCCCAGTACTATCTGGTAAAATATTTCCAGATATACTGTGAATGCGTCCTGCAATTTGTAATTTTTAAAAACCACACAGACACTGTAAAAAATAGGCTATTCCTGAGATGGCTCTGTACATGCCAGAGAGAATACTTTGATGACACAAAAATGTGATTTATCCTTTGGTAAACACCACTGCTGCATTGTGTCAGGCTTTGAGACCAGTGCTGAATTCTTTGAAATCAAAACTACCTAATCCCTCCTTCACCTTTTGGAATTATTTTCCCTCCGCCCTGCGTGCAGATGCAGGATTTTCTTGGTCCAGGATTCTCCATGAAGACTCTGCTGCACTGAAAACAGAGGAATTCTCCTGCAGAATGGGTGTTAAAGCAACAGTGAGACCGCCTTGGAAATAACCTTAGTATGCCTTGCAAGACAACTTCCTGCTTCAGACTGTTCTTAAACGGCTGCTCCCAGCTCCAGACTACCTCCAGGTGTTGTCTGCAGTGTTCAGTACTTTCCATACACCCTCCGCCACTCCCTTTTCTCAGCCTTTGGCTACTTTTTTCAAGGTTAAGTCATTGACCTCTGAGGTTGTGCAGGGTCTCTCCTTGGTTTTCAAGACTTCACTGAGCAAAGCCCTAAACAGCCTGGTCTGACCCCTCTTGCTTTGGGCAAGAGATTGGGCCAGAGATCGGAGGCCCTTCCAACCTAAATTACCCTCTGAAAAACCCACCTACAGTGTTACAAGCCAGGCTGATCTTCTGTATTTGATATTCAGTGGAGGATTCAGGGCAAAAAGCATGCCTGGCCATGGCTCACTTCTGGCACTGCATGTCAAGGATGGAGTATACAGTTCACTCATAAAATAAAAGCAGTAATATATTTATTGATATAAAATAGTGATTTAGCAAAGCTTAATCCTATATAAGACAGTGACTTAACAAGATTTGAGGTGGCAGGCTACTCTTGGTTATGTATTACCCAGAGGATAGGATTGAACACATTCATCCAAGAGATCCTCCCATTGAATCATGACTCTCAGAGTGGACTTCTTTGCTTTCCAAACTCCTTGAACCACACTGGTAATGAGCACAGGTGTGGCTGAATTCACTCCTAGTCTCAGTCTTGATCAGCAGTTTATGTCTAAGGGATTGTATGTGCACAAGCAAAGATAAAATCTTAGTGAAGCTTACAAAGCAAATGACAGTAAGGAGTCTCTTGATGTCAAGCATGAGGGATCTCTGTTCAGGCGTAGCCCAAAGAGGTGTCCCTGCTCAATGGAAGATCTTGTTGTGCAGCCCACTGTTATGCAGGAATGCTCACAGGCTCTTGGGCTGCTCACTATTTATGGGATAAGATGATTGACATAGTCATATTGACATTCTCACTGTACCTTGGTGACACATTCTCATTCAATCCTCAGCTGCTGAGCAAGATGTCTGTCTTTCAATTTCTCCAGAAAACAATACTGTGTTCACTGTCTGACTGAACAAGACTCCAGCAGTAACCAATGCCATAGCACCTAACTCCCTTAGCAAGGCATTGGGTGTAATCAGTGCTCCAAGCCTCAAGTATCAGTGTTTGAGCAAGGGGAGAAGAAGGTCTGCAACCAGTGCTGCTGCCTTTCATGGGAATAACTGGAACCTGCAGTGCTGTAAACACCAACAGAAGAACTGCCACATGCATCTCAAGCCCTTGCCTTCTGACAGGACAGATCCCTCACAGGCAGAGTGAATCTTTTCCAAAGATTGCATCATGCAGTCTATGCAACCAGCCTGGAGTGCAAACACATCAAAAGTGAAAATGGCAATGCATTTTAGGAATAGTGCTTGGGCTTTCACACAGATCTTGTCTTTTTCTGTCACACAGTGACAGTTTTGTTGTTTTTTTTTTTGTCACACAGATCTTCTTGTCTTTTTCTATTGCAATGGAAAAGGCAGATAAATTCTAAAAATCAATTGATTACTCTTTTTACCAACAAGCACACTTCTTAGCCAATTATCAGGGAATAAAATGATATATAAAACAATAACAGTTGAGAATATGGTTGTATAGAAGAGAGATGCTCTTAAATCACAGCTTAGGTTGATAAGGTCACTTAAAACAGCAGCTAAATAAGAGAGAATTGTTCTGGTAATAGAAAGCACTCGCATTATTTCCAAATGGGCTAAGCTAAAATGTAGCCTTTCATAAGCATCTCCTGTATTGAAAAAACAGGCAGCTTTTGCTTAGGCTTTAAAACATGCACTGATGCAGTGCTTAATTTTGTGCACCCAGGATTAAGAAATCAGTCCCTGTGGCAGACTCTGTTGCAGTGTGAGCTTTTCCAGCTCCCACAAGCCCAGGTTTTCAGCAAAGGCCTGGACTGAGCGAGAACCTTACCAGAGAGTTTTTGAACATCATACTAGATTCGCCTTTTTCCCCTTGTCTTTTTACATCTGTTTCTATAGACACCCATACCCGCAATGAAGCAACGCTGCCTCAGGCTTCAGTTCATACTGATCCACAAATGCCTAGGGTTGATCCCTTGGCAAACAGAACCTGAATAAAAGGGATGGATCTAAAGACACTGCCTTTTAAGTTGCAGACCTAAAGCTGGCTCATCACAACTAGTTTTTCCTTTCCTTTTCCCTTTTTCCTTCCTTTTCTTTTTTCTTTTCTTTTCTTTTCTTTTCTTTTTTTTCTTTTCTTTTCTTTTCTTTTCTTTTCTTTTCTTTTCTTTTCTTTTCTTTTCTTTTCTTTTTTCTTTTCTTTTCTTTTCTTTTCTTTTCTTTTCTTTTCTTTTCTTTTCTTTTCTTTTCTTTTCTTTTCTTTTCTTTTCTTTTCTTTTCTTTTTTCTTTTTTCCTTTCCTTTCCTTTTTCCTTTCCTTTCCTTTTTCCTTTCCTTTCCTTTTTCCTTTCCTTTCCTTTTTCCTTTCCTTTCCTTTCCTTTCCTTTCCTTTCCTTTCCCTTTCCCTTTCCCTTTCCCTTTCCCTTTCCCTTTCCCTTTCCCTTTCCCTTTCCCTTTCCCTTTCCCTTCCCTTCCCTTCCCTTCCCTTCCCATTTTTCTTTCTTTTCTTTCTTTTTCTTTTCTTTTTTCTTTTCTTTCTTTTCTGCCTTGCTGAGGATTTCTCTTTATTTCCTTTTAATTGCTTTGTTTACTCAGCTAAAGATTATCCTGACAAAGGAAAAGACAGATAATTTAATTTTGGAAATTAGTATATATATATTATAGTGCAACACAAAAGGAGAAATAACTTGTGTTTCACAACAGATCTCAGTGTTGCATTATAATGCAGACAGCTACCAGGCATTTTAGCTTCTTCAAGCCACCCTGATGTGAGAACAGAGCTCATCACTGTGAAGTGCATGTGCCATGGGGACATGGAAGGGAATGGTTTGGGATGGCTCAAGCTTGTGGCATGTTTTCCAGCTTGCTCATTGCTCTCTGTGAGGCAATCTGACAGTCTCGCAGCATGCTGATTCCCAAGAAGGGAATAAACTGGTGATGAAAGACAAGAGGATGAAGTGCTGAGAGCACCAGCTTGCTCTCATTCCTCTTGTGCCACAAAGCTCCTGTCGGTAAGGAAAAGCCGCACTTTACATGCAGTAATCTTGCGGTGGATTTTTTATTATATTTTAGTCACAGCTCTGAGCAAAATCCTAAACTCCAAAAGCAGAACTCTGCTGCAACTGCCGAGCTCAGTGTAAAAGCACAATCCTTGACAAACGTGATCTTTTTGCCCCCTGGCCTGCGGACCGGGGGCTGAATGCCGCAGAGCCGTGGCAGCCTTCAGGCAGAGAGTGGCAGTTTGACACCATCCTGTCACCGTCACGGCGGCTCCTTCATCTGACCCAGGCTCGGGGGCCGGTGCTGGGCACCCGCTAACAGCTGAAGCTGCATCTGCCGCGCTTCGTGGGCCCGCCACACCATGCTGTGTCACCAGCTGCCTCTGTTTACTCCAGGCCCCTCGCAGCCTGCCGGCCGGGCCGCAGCCAGGCCCAGCCCCAGCCCGGCGCACCGCTGCGGGCCTTCAGACGTCGATGTGTGCCGGTGGCGGCACCGCGGGGCACCTCCTGCCTCAGGGAGCCGGGGAGAGGGCAAAACCGAGCTGCTGAGCACCCACGGCGAGCGGCCTCCCCCCATAGGGTGAGCCAGGCTGAAATCTCGTAGCTGGAAAGCAAGGGGGAGGGAGAGAGGCTCTGGTTTTGAAGGGTACTGAGCTAAACGCTTCATTTTATAAAATAAATGTCGCCTGTGCTGCTCTGTAACTGCCTGATGTGAATCAAATCAGACAAACTGCGGCACAGCAAATGGGGACGGCTAGCACAGTTTCCTTCAGGGCAGCTTGCTGTGCAGCAGGTAGCACAGGAATACCTGATAGCAGAGGGCAAGTAGGCTTCATGGTAACCACTGCCTCCTCTCCACCTCTCTGGAGAGAAGCAGAATGGGCCCTGTCCCAACTTTCATCTCCACAAGAAGAATTTGAGGGGTCAGGTACAGGCTTCTTTCCATCTACCAAGAAAATGAAGCCGTAACATTTCATGCACTTCATACTTCATGCACCCTCCTGCTTCTTGCAGCCATGGCAAACCACTTCCAGTTCATCCTCTGAAGATGAGAGCACAGAGAGGAGTAATCCTTGGGCAGAGAAAAATCCTGTCTTCAGCAGTTTCCAAGCAGTACTCAGTACTGTTTTTACCTGAACAGAAACAAAAAGAAGTACAAAAAGATTTCATAGGTTCATAGGTACATTAGGTTGGAAAGGACCTACAAGATCATCTAGTCCAACCATCCTTCTAACACCATCCCTACCCACTAAACCACTACATCAAATCCCTTAGCACCTCATCTAAACGCTTCTTGAACAGCGCTAGGGATGGTGCCTCAACCACCTCCCTAGGCAGGCCATTCCAGTGCCTGACCACTCTTTCAGAGAAAAAATGTTTCCTCAAATCTAATCTAAATCTTCCCCAGTGCAACTTGTGGCCATTCCCTCTCATCCTGTCATTATTTATCAGGGAGAAGAGGCCCACCCCCTCCTCACCACAACCCCCCTTCAGGAAGTGGTAGAGTGCAATAAGGTCTCCTCTGAGCCTCCTCTTCTCCAGACTAAACAATCCCAGCTCCCTCAGCCACTCCTCATAAGACTTGTGCTCCAGACCCCTCCCCAGTTTTGCTGCCCTTCTCTGAACACGCTCCAGGGCCTCAATGTCCTTCTTGTAGTGAGGGGCCCAAAACTGAACACAGTACTCGAGGTGCGGCCGCACCAGAGCTGAGTACAGGGGGATGATCACCTCCCTGCTCCTGCTGGCTACACTATTTCTAATACAGGCCAGGATGCTGTTGGCCTTCTTGGCCACCTGGGCACACTGCCGGCTCATGTTAAGCCGAGCATCAACCAACACCCCCAGGTCCTTTTCCTCTCTACATTCTTCAAGCCATTCTGCCCCAAGCCTATAGCATTGCATGAAGTTATTGTGTTTCCCTCAAGTCTTCAGCATAAGAGATGTCTGAGGTGAATACTACTACTCTCGCACTGGAGAAGCAATTGAGGATGTTGCCTGTGTGAATGCAGACAGCTGATAAAGATCTAAATAAATTAAAATACATTGTGGACAGAGTTGTAACAGGGAATCACGTTTGCTTCTCTGAAGTCAGCTGGTAGGACGCACAAGCATTTCTTACATTAAGGATGATCCCTGGAAGCTCAGGGTTCCTCAATTCTTATTATTTTTACAGGGCCATATTCAGGACATTCAAACACTGAGTGTTTGTCACAAAATTAAGCGTTCACATATTTATTTCAGCCTGAATATACATTTAAACGATTACCAGCCTTTTCTTCAAGAAAATACATTACCACCTGCTTTTCCTTTGCATATCCAGCCCAAACATGGAAGCCTGGAAGGCCTTATGGTATACTCTTGAGGGTATTCATCACGGTAATGGAAGACACAGGTTTAAATTCCCCTGGGCACAGATGGGAGATTAACCAAACTGCTGGATACTACAGAAGAAGCATTTACAAGTAAAATAGTAGCTGTGTTTTGAGGAAGCTGGATGAACAATTGTTAGGATGCAAGGCTAGTAGGGAATTACTGATTGTCATGTCACATTACAGAAACATTTTGCATCACCAGCATCACCAAGATCAGAGCAGTGCTAGATACATTTCTAAGGAGGCATTTAGGCAGCTCCATGGTTAGGCACCCTGGTCATCTAAGACAAGCATCTGACAGCTTATGGAAGCAACTAGTGTCCAAGTCTTCAGATGACACAGACTGACAATCTCTACTCAGACCAGTTTCTGGCCTATGGACACTTTGATGACTGTGGCTGGTACTCACAGTCATCAGTTTTGCAAAGGGATCTTGTGAAGAAGAAAGCAAGCTAAATATATTAACACTTTCACCATCATCAAGCGCTGCTGACAGAAAAAAAAATCTCTGCTTATTTTCTGTTGTTTGTGTTTATTGTAATAAAACACGGTTGAAAGTTTTGTTGAAAGCTTTGATTGCATTCTTTGTGTGATTACTGCAAAGTGTCATTTAGAACTCTCCTAGAGAGGACAGATGCCTGCATGGTGTAAATAGACATTATTCCCTTAAGAATAGGGGTATGAAAAACATTCACAACTTCTAAAATTCTCAACTTCTAAAACATTAATAAACTCTTGAAGTCATCCACTTCTAATTTTTGCACAGAAATTAAGCTGTGGTTTGTACTGGGAGGAGACATCAGATATTACTGCAAAGGTTGATAATGTTCTTCTGAAACCAGCCCATGTTCTGCAATCACGCCGCAGCTTCCAGATGGAGTTGTAAGCTCAACTTTGGCGATTAAATCCAATCACTATTACACAAATTAGTTCCAGTGCTTCCTTTCTGCCCAGCCTGTAAGTGGATCTTCTGTTCAGGCTGAGCACAGTTACTCACTGTCTTGGCTGTTCACAGTTGGTTCATGCATTCTCTTTGTGAGGATGAGCTTACTTGCAGAAGCCAGATTTCAGACCAAAAAATCAGACCAATCATACTCTGCATTTCTCAGGAGTCTTCCTGACTTCCTTTAGTTAGCAAGATGCAATTCACTTGCCCATATCTCTGGGTGGCAGAGATATGGGCAAGTGGTTGTCTGTCTGGTTTGCTTAGGATGGAACTTTTGTTTTCACTTCTTCGAACATGTCTGTAAGTGGACTGTTAGCATGGGTTTAGCCTCCAGAAGGAGCACACTGACTTTATGTCAACCATACTATTTTCACTTTGCAATCAGGTTAAAATTATGTTTCATTTCACATTTACATGATGTGCAGAACTTCTGTATAGTATAAATAATATTTATAGTATAATATATATAACATATTAGTATAAACTATTTTTTATTTCCTTTTTAGGCCCAAAACGAAGCTCATCTGCTTGCATACTGAAGAAAAAGCTTGTTTGCAGGACAGGATAGATTTCTACAGAAGTGATCCTAATACCTTCAGATTCATACCTACCAGTGGCTGAGCACTCAGATTAAAATTAAGATGTAGAATTGGTCTGTGAGACCTTCCATGGATTGTGACATTCCTCTGTAAAGGACAGTATGTGCCATATCTGGGTTGTGCTGATCCAGCTGCAATCATAGAATCACAGAATCATTTGAGTTGGAAGGAACTTGTGGAGATACCTAGTCTGACTCCTCTGCATCATTTCAATTGGAGCTACTACTAGGAAAGAACAAATTTTGTTGTCTGCTCCCAAGACTGATCCTGCACCTCTGAATTCTGCATGTAGCTAGTGTTCATCTATTTTGATACACTCAGCAGAGGGGAGAGAGGAGCAAAGGCATAGTGGAAAGATGTTCTTCTGGAGGTTTAAGTTAAAGGGCTGCATTATGTGTTTTAAGAACTTATTGTATCTATTTGGCTTTCTTAATGGTGTGTAATTGTAATAATCTGCCACAGATTGTGTACCTTCCCACCAGAAATCTCTCAGGCTATTTTAAATTAGAAATTTCTTAAATATTTAGGCTCCTGAAATTCAAGAGATTTACTCTGACAAGAGTGAAAATGTCAGAAGAGCAAGTAAAAAAATGGTTTTTTTTACTCCAAACACTCTGCAAAATCCTGGCTCCACTGAATGGGGCTGCAAAATTACCTGGCTTCCTCCTAATCACAGATAACCTTGATAAATCAATGTCTTCACGTTATTTTCAGTTCCGACTTTTTGGGATTCTGTTCCAATTAAATATAGATTTTAGGAATGACCTCTAAACTCCCTGAAAAATTGACCATGCTGTCCTCCAGCCCAGAAATGACTTTCATTTGATGCTTCTCATCTCCTGTAATAAATTCACAGATGGACCATCCTTGTCCTTCCAGTGCCTAAGAATAACTCCTAAGTACTGTTCCCAGGGGATCTGATTTAGTTTACACACATCTGTTGAGATACGTGTCTTTGAGCCTAGATTAAGTCTTTGTTTGACTATATTTGAACATTTGTGAAACTACTTGGCAAGAATGTCCTCATTTTATTCATTCAAAACATGTGCTGATTATTGTCAGTGTGATCTGAGCACCTCTAACAGAATTGTTATCTTCATTTCCAACCTATTCACAAGGAATAGGAAACCAGACACAAAAAAACTGGTCATCTAAATTAGCCCCAAAGCTGTGCTCCCCCAGAATCTCTCTTGTTTAGAAAAATAAAATAAAAAATCAATTGTTCCATTTTTGATCAAGTGCATCTCAGACTTGGATCTTTCCCTAAATAGAGTAGCATTGTTTTGCTTTATCAGCGTCCCATCACAGTTTTATACCTGGTTTGCTCATTACCTGTTGACATGCTGTGTATCAGATGGGAGATTTTTCCAAGTGTTGTATTTTTTGTGGCAGAGAAAAGACAAGGAATCTGCAAAACAAAAAGAGCCTGTGACTTGCTTCCCAAGAAAAAGGTGAGAACACCAGGGCTACGAATGCAGCCTGCAAAAGCAAAGCATCTCTTACGAAGAGTACACCATGAGACCCAGCTGTTTTGCCAACCACCTTAGCAACATCCACTTTGCTGCACCCATCCGTGCTTCAGCCACCTCACCATCCATGCAACAAGACCACTAAGCAGCTGCCACCAAACTTATGGTCAAAACTGCTATATCCCAACACCTCAGGAAGGAAGTATAACAGGGCTGGGGTTTATGCGCTTTAATATTACACAGGTGTATTAGCTTGTTTACGTGTTCTTCTGAGTAGCTCATCTTTCCTCATTAGCCTAAGCTCTCCACCTTATTTTACATGAATTGTTTTATGACACTGTGGACCTGAGCCACAGTGCCCAGGAGAAGAAATACCTGTGTCATTCTAAAAGAAATGTGGCACATGGTCAGATGGGAATGTCTTATGGAGGTTTCTGCAGCTACCACCAGTCAGCCCAACAACTTTCCTCATCCTTCATGTGCAAATACTTAGCCAGTCCCAGCTGCAATCAAAAGTGTCAGCTCAGACATCTCCCAGTGCTCCCACTGAGGCAAGGAGCCAGCTCTGGTCTCAAGTCAAATTTAACACCTTCCTACACCTGTCCAAGCTTCTCCCCATTGCATAGTTTTTACCAGGACCTTTCATAAGCCACGTTTTAAGCTAACACAGCTGAATTCACAGGAAGAGCAGCCAAGGGAAGTCAGAAGCTAGCACACAATAACCATGCTGCAACAATCCCATTCCAGAATTCCCTCCTTGCACCAGAGGAATACAGTGCAGCCAGTCCCGCCTCCCTAAACAGTTTCTGTATGATTCAGACTGGTCTTCTCAGCTCCCTTTTATTATTTTGGTTTGACAACAGGCCCTAGTGTCCACATGAATATCAAGTCAAATTTTAAATAAGGATTTTTTCACTTAAGTTATTCTCAAGTATAACCAAATCCCCAAACTGTTTTTCTAAAAAGCCTTTCTGGTTCACTAGATACTGCTGCTCACAGCAGTCATTGCAGGAATGGGAGAAGGGATCTAAGAGAGAAAACGTGGGCTCATTGTGACCTTGTAGCAGGTCCCTTGAAGGGCAGCTGACAGATGTCCTGTCACATCTCATACAATGTTCCCATCCTGTGAGCAAAGGCAGGTGGGAATCCAGGCATTTTTCTAGGCTTCAGAAAAACACAGCACAGATTTGGGGCAGGTTGTTTATCTCCCTTTATAGTACTTGGCCTCTGAAGTGGAGGAAACTACAGCTCCTTACATGCCAGGGTGGAAGCTGGTAAGATAAATCATTCCTGCTGTAACAGTGACCTGTGGGTGAATAGCTGTGATGTGCCAAGCTCACAGTTACACTTACGGACCAGGTAAACATTTCCCCTCCTCTATGGCTCTCTGGAGCACTGAGCAAAGGATGATCAGACACCTGTAACAGATCAGAGAGTAGAGCTGTGATGAGGAGGTGTCCATACAGACACAGCCAGAGGAGACATCAGAGAAAGCAAAGGACACAGGAACTGCCAGTAGTAAAGAGGAGCGGATGTTTTGCAAGCATTCAGCAGGCAGCCACAGGGGAGAGTGTTGCCCTGTCTTTTATACGACCACATGGCAATCTCAGTGTGACTCCGTGTTGACTGTTGTGACTCTAGGCAAGCAGAGAAGGAATGCAGGCTCTGGCACACAAGACTACCCATCCATCCTTTGGACAAATGGATGGGAGCTTTTTGTATGCCTGCCAAAGGGAAAAATAGCAGCACAATTTACCTGGGAACAGATGGGCCTTACTAGGCAGCCAGCCTTAATTAACCAACACAACAACTCAACAGCCACAGGCTGAGGCGTGGTGCCGAGGCCTTGCTGGAGTGGCACACAGCAATAGTGCAGGCAGCCAAGTGCAGAGTCAGGAAAAGCCCCCGACTCAGCACAGCAGCTCGGAGGGAGCAGGCGAGCCAAAGATGTCACTTGTCCTTTGCTCTCCCCACTGCTCCTCCACATCACGCTGCTGACACCATAGCCTGGGGCCAGCATTTGGGAGGCAAGACAGCAACCCCAAAGGCCAAGGACATTCCTGCTCAGGACACAGAGGGGATGTGGCATGCTGCCTCCTGGACCCCACACACCAGCCCTGAACATTTGCCAGCAAGATGCCCCCTCCTTGGCTGCTCAGACGAGGTCACCCAAGGGGCCTCATGCCATTTATTTTCACAGTTTTATCAGAAGTTAAGAGCTGCAAAGTTAATTTGGAAGCACTCAAAGGCAGATGGGGAGCGGTAAAGGGAACAGATAAAAGAGGTTATATTTTTGATGCTTTCTCACTCAACCAATTAACAATTTTCTTTTTCTAACCCATACATGGTTCCTCTAGAGCAGCTCTTCCCACCTGGCTTAAAAACATCAGCAAGTCTCTGTGTGCCCCATTCATAACAGTACATGTTTCTGGTTATCAAATATACGTTGAGCCAATACAAGTCAACAGGGAACCTCAAGGAAAGCACTTCAAAGGAGTTAAGGAGTTACCCCCTAAGAAGGTGACAAAGCCAGCTGCCCAGCTGAAGTGCCTCTGCATCAACACATTCAGCTTGGGAAACAAACAGGAGCAGCTGGAAGCCACCATGCTACTAGAAAATTGTGGCTGTCACTGAAACCTGGTGGGATGATTCCCTCAAATGGAGGGGCGATTTAAACTGTATAAAAGAAACGTTTTACAGTAAGGGTGGTGAGGCAGTGGAACAGGTTGCCCAGAGAGGTGGTGGTACTCCATCCCTTGAGGCATTCATGGTCAGGCTGGATGGAGTTCTGAGCACCTAATCCAGCTACAGCTGTCCCTGCTCAGTGTAGGTGGATTGAACCAGATGACTTCTAATGGTCCCTTTCAACTGTTCTGTGTGACTGAAGTCATGCCCCCATTTCAGACTGCACTTCTGCTAGCTTTCAGACTTGCACATTCACTTTCTTAATCTTTTTCTCAACACTATTCTTTTTCTCAACCTAATAACTAAATTGTTTCAAGGAGAACCTGAAAAAAAAGCATTCTCTAAACATCTGAATTCACAGACAAGAAAAGCAAGGCATTTTTTTTCTTTAAAACAATGGCTCAAACCAGTTAGATTTAAAATTTTAGACCTTCACTCATAGTGAAATTGTAAATAATTAAGTATATGTATGGAACTTTTGGAGTGTTACACAGATTTTGTTGAATTTGCCAGAGCTGATGTGGCTTAGAGTCAGCGCTGGTTCACATATAAGACAAATACATCTATCTGTATAGACTCAAAGACATACAGAGACTGAGGATCCCACTTGTGTTTCTTCCTCCATTTTTAAAAAGTTCTTAAAAAATCTCAAAAAAAACATTGCAGGTTAGGCTTTGATTATCCTTTATCTTCAGCCAGTGAAGTACAGACTTTGCAGCTCTGGGCTCTCTATAACTTGACTTGCACACAGTTTAGATTGCAAGTTCAGTTCTCTATCCTCACCCTACCCATCAGGGCCATATGCCCATCTTGGCAAAGGCTGTTTCTCCCTGCCATGACTGGTCATGTTTGATGGGGCACATCCCACTTGATGTAGCACCTTCAGGAGCAGCAGGAAGCCTCTGTTCCCCCCAAAAAAATTGCCAAAGTGCATCTTTTCCTATACAATCTGCTAACTAATATGAAAAGTTAGCATTCACTCAGCTGAAACAAAACTGCTATCTATCTGTGGTTATTGGATTAATCTGTGCAATGTGTGAACATACATAATTTCAGAATACATGTTTCTCATGGATGGCTCAGCTACAGTCGTAACTGAGCAAAGTCATTAATGGCAGTCAGTCAGTTGAACAGTTTTTTTCTAAAGAAATCACACTATTGGGTTGAGCTACCTTTCTCATTTAAGAAGATATCAGGAGTCTCTGAACGTCTTGGGTTTCCTGTTGAAGCAAATCAGGAAATTGTTAATATGCTGGATAAAAGTTAATCCACTCTTATTTTTTCATATCATTTTAAAGGGCAAGAATATTCCTTCCTCTGTTATGTACAGCTGATCAGAGCTCTTTTTTCTGTCATGTAGGAAGACAGAAGGGCAATGCAAAGATACTCTTTGTCTAAGCAAGACAAGCCCGGTAAGCACAGTATATGTAGGCCAAACTCACTCTGGTAGGCCATTATCAACCAAAATATTGAACAAAACAAAAAAAAAAAAATCCATAAAAGGAGAATCTGTATTATCCCTGAGACCCTTTCTTCTCAGATCTCTGCTACTAGCCTTGCATTTCAGTCAAGTTCACAGCAAACAACTGTAGTTGGAAGCCCTGGGCGGATCAGCCTGGCTCTGGTAACACCAGAGTGAAGCCACATTTTGATGAAAAAGAAATTGTATTTTAGCCTCAACATCTGTACCATGTGGTAGAGTTGCAGCCCTGTTACTTCCCTCCCTCGGGCAACCTCTAAAGAGCAACACAAAAACTCAGGATTATTAATGATTCATTATCTGCTCTGCTCCCTTTCTCTCTTTTGTTCAAACCGCCACAGTGTAATTCTCCGTCTATGTACTGTGTATTACTGACCGATAACACTTTGTAGAGTCTTTAGAAAGAGTTGTTTACTCAGAGTCAATAACACATTCATCCATGGTGAGTTAATGCTCTCACATACACTAAGGAGATGGTTCAGAGGTCTGCACAAATCCCACTGCATTGTTCATGGGGATTTGTGCACAAAATTCTGCTTTCTCCTCCTTGGAAATGTACATTGAATTCCCTTGTGTACGGTAACGATAGTGCAGTGTGCTAACATTTCCATGGTTAGTAGCCCAGCAAACATAACAGAATGTGTTTTTTATGTCATCATCAGGTATTGATCGGATAGCTGGTTGGCTTCATTGGATAGGACAAACGTAGAAGCCTGTCATCAGCTGGAGCATTCCCGAGCAGGAGAAATAGTAGAAGAGAGATAACCCAATTGGAATCATGTATTGCAGACTACAAAAATATCACATCCAGTGACAGGGCAGTTCTTTGCCTGGTAGCCAAAAGGAGACTTGAGGACTGTGCATTACTTGTGTGACAGATGCAAGATACATGCATTGTTGGGAATTTCCATCCAAAGAGACCTTGCAGTAACAGCAAATATACCAAGAATGGAGACAACATTTCAGAAGCACAGGGAACAGCACATCAGAAATCTGTTCATCCTAAGCACAGATAGCAGGCATTCTCAAAGCACTATGCAAATTTGCTTGCACTGTGAGGTCCAAGCAATAGCCCCTTGTCAGCAATGGAGCAGCAGTCTACTGTACTAGCATCTACTTGCTCCAACTTCAGGAACAGCTGGGCTAATTGAAAGCACCTTCTCTCTTCAGTATTGTTACTGCCCAATATACAAGGCCATGAAATCACACATGGTTTTACAAGATAGGAGGGTTAATAAATCTCAGACATTGTTACTAGAGCATAAAAAACATTGGAACAGTGATCAAAACAGTTGTCAAACTTCCTCTTCTGTCATACAGCAAGTTTAAAATAGATGGACTCAGTCTCTTTCTAGGTTTGTAACTCTTTGTTTTTAAAATTTTTCCCTGAATCCACTCCGCAAGCCAGTCATCTCGGGATCTCAATGAAATCTCAGGGAACACATTTAGGTGTGCTAGACAAAGACCCCCAGGATTTTCACACTCTTGTACATACACAGACTCTCTCACAACCTCTTACACCAGCTGAGGCTGTCAGCACTAACCAGCTAAACAAACAGGAAGACAGCATGTTGTTTCACTGCTCTTCCAAACACCCACTTGAAGCAAATCTGGGGCAGATCACAACACGCTTGTTGAGACACTCTGCAACAAACAATTATTTTCCCAGCTGTGTGATCATCAGTTCTCTCTAATTTGCCAGTGTAGCCCTCATCATCACACTTGAGGGCTGGAGCACAAGCCAAAAAAAGTGTTGGGGTTTCCCTACTTCTCAGCAATGAGGGTGCTTGCAAAAGCTTGTAGCAACACTCACGTGTGTCTATGGCCAATGTGTGGAGACAGACTGTGCAATGCTCACATAATATTTCTTTTCACCGTGCTTCTAGAGAGGACTCACTGAAGATCGGTTCTGAATTCAGTACACTGGATTTTTCTTGTGATTGACCCATAACAAAATCAGTGATTTAATTCCACCTCAGAGTTGGTGTCACCTACCTCTTCTATGCCACAGGGTACATGCTGAGTAAATAGACCAGAAAATTAAATTTGGTGATCACACGCAGCTGCAGGTCTATGAGAACTGCTCTGCAGCTTCCCCTGTCTGGCATGGAGCCCTGACAATTTTTCCTGGGGGGTGTTGGTCCTAGCAGCTGCCAGGAGGACTAGCTATTCATAGGAAGCCTGCCTGTCTACCTTGAACTACTCCTGTACCTTGAACAACTCCTGTCACAGAGGGCAGAGTTCAGATGCTGGCTAGTAGCACTTCTGCAGTTATCTTCTTTAGCCAGGCTTGAATTTGAATTTGCTGCTGCTGGTGATCTCACTGTCTTGTGGATTTTGGTACTTCTTCTGCTGGATGCATGGACAATCTGGCTTCTGAGACGTCAGTACTGCACCAACAGGGACTCCTTGCTCCCCATTCATAAGCTGATTTGTCAGCTAGAGAGCCAGGGAGTGATTAGCAAAACCCACTCACCATTTAACAGCCCCATAAGACCGGTGCGTAAAGTCAGTGGAGAGTGGAGGCTGATGGTAGATTACAGTGGCCTGAATGAAGTCACACTGCACTAGTGCTGCTGTGCCAGATATGTCAGAGCTGCAGTACGAACTGGAGTCGAGCTACAGGTCTGTGAGGGCTGCTCTGCAGCTTCCCCTGCCTGGCTTGGAGTGTGTCGGTCTTTAGCCAGGCTTGAATTTGCTGCTGCTGGTGGTCTCACTGTCTTGTGGATTTTGGTACTTCTGCTGGACATGTGGATCATCTGGCTTCTGGTCCTTCTGCTCCCAAAAGCATACAGTCTTATCTACTGGCAGGATACTGTCATGTACAATGATCCCTTGCTGTGGTGGCAGTGTGTCGGGGCAGGTCCCAGCTTGCAGCTCATCACATCTGCCCCTTTCCTTACCACTGCCAGTGTTAGTTTTGTGTTGCCCTTGCAGGCGCCCGTTGACCTGCAAGCGTATCTCTGCCCGAGAGAGACAGTTTGGTTTCCCCATGCATCCCTTGGACACATGTCCCGGATACACTGTGGTGGAGATGCAAAGGTCTGGTGGAGGCATCGTCCGCTCCGGAAGAGGTAGGACAAGATCCGTTTTCACATGCAGGCATCCATCTGAGAGGAGGGTGTACTCACACACATTGCAATCCTCTGCTAGTGTCTGTGTTGAAGAGTCGACTGCAGCATGCTTCTCCTTCCTTTGTCCTGCCATGGAGTGGCTATATAAGCTGTCCCTGGTAGGATTTGCTTCTGCTCTGCTTGTTGCCTTGATGCCTTGATCCTTATTCTGGGCAGGTTTCTGCCCCTGCTGGCTCTGTCCCTGCCTAGGGAAGCAGCCTGGTTCCCCCACAGTGCTGCGTGCACCAATGTTTTTGGCATACGCACCCAGCCCTTGTTTTTGCTTCTCCCCCATGCTATCCATGCTGTCTTTCCCCCTGCCATGCAAAGAGGGGCCCTGAGCATGCAGCAGAAAGGACTGTAGCCAGTGGGGCTGGATTTTGCAATCTGTGTGGGCCTTGGCAGTCTGCTTCTTTCCAGGGACGGACAGAGGCACCGTCCCCATCGAGCGTCCTTGGTGCACATTAAGGGATTTGTTGTTATTTCTGTGAGAGCTCTGGACATTTGGAAAGCTGCAGCCGGACAGGCTGCCCCGCCCTGCCAGCTCCACCTGGTCCCTCCAGGCCACCTTACGGAAATCCTGGCCTGGTGTATCCAGGCGCTCAAACTGTTTCGATTGTACCAGCTGCTTCTGCTTCTGGTCAGCTTTGCTGCAGCAGTTGCAGCTGGGAAGGCACGAAGGTCCACCCGCCTGTCTCTCAGCACCTGCAAAACAGTGTGGGGTCCTGAGCTACAGCAGGATGGTGTTATGGTTTTATGATTTTTGTTGTATTGTTGATATTCCACATCATGACATCATGTGGTGTATTGGGAGTTGGAGAGTTAATGCTCCAGCTCTGTGGATTGTCGATAGTTCTGGGTATACCTGTCTCAGAAGAGAAGAACTACATTCCCCAGAGGACTGTGTGATGCTTTGCATTTTTACATATTTCCACCCAGAGGGAAAGATAAAAACTGTCTGCAGTCACGGGACTCTCTCTTCCCTTCGGGACCAAGCTCGACAGTGGGTGTATGTTGCAGCCGTCCGCCTTCAGCATTAGCGTAAGGCCTTCGGTTTATCGGACACTCTCTCTCTTGCTCATTTTATTTGATCCATTTGCCTCAATTCCAATTATATTATATTATATTGTGTTATTTTCCTTTCTGATATCTGATTTAGTAAATTAGCTTTCTTCCTCAGATCGTTGCCGCTGTTTTGTTCCTAGGCCCATCTCCCTTCTCCTTTTTCCCTTTTCTCCTTCCCCTTCCCCGGGGTGTGGGCCCATGGGTCCCCTGCCTCAATTGTCACGGTACCGGGTCAAACTGTCCCGCAAACCAGTGACATTTTTGGTGCCCAGCGTGGGGCTTGACTAGCTACCTTAGCCAGGCAGAGACATACTTTTAGAGTGAATCTCTGTCTTTTGTTAGGAAGCTTATCTGTACTGCAGGTCCTGTATGGCAAAACACAACCTTGAAGTCCAGGCGTACTGCCAGTTCTTCTGGGATATTTGTAAACTTTTTGGGTGCTGCCAGCTTGTTGGAGTAAAAGAAAAAAAAAATGTTTTTACTGTTTCTGTTAAAACTGCCCTTACAGGGATTGTATTTCATTGCTTTTTCCCTTTTAATGCTCAAAATGTACTGGAACTTGGTTAAGCTTGCCAGTCTGATCTATGGAGCCTGGTCCCTATATGACAAACTAAATGCAGTGATGGAGGCACCTACCAGATACCTGGGCACCCCGGCTAATGTAACAAACGATACCATGTTAACAAACCAAACAATATTTGAATGGGTGTCCAGGTTCTCCTCTCAGTTCCTTATGAATTTTCAGGATTATAGCTTAGGGACTATGTTAACGATTGGGATATCAGTCCTCCCGAATGTACTCTTTGTAATAGGATTTTACATCATGTGGAGGAAGCTTTTCCCAGAAACAGAGAATGTTGAATGGCAGGGAAAGTGGAGAGTTTTAGGAAAGAAATTAGAAGCATGGGATCCCCCAGTGCCATGGGATTTTACTGCTGAACACTTACAGGATCCTGAGGAGCTAGGCCTGTATCTGAGTAATGGGTGTTGCGGCTCAGAAAGATCTGAGGTGGAACAGCTTATCTGGGGCTTGGCTTATGCTTACCGAGGCATATATACTGTTCTGGAGAGAGAGAGTGTCCAAACTGAGGCTCATATCAAAGAGGAAAACCTCCCAGGCACATCTGACCAGCCAGAGGAAGCACTGGTATCAAAGTCAGTTGCCCCGGTGGAAGGCCAGAAATGGAAACGTGTGTCCTCACACCTAGAACACAAAGAAGAGGTGGCGAAAGAAGAGGAAGATCCAGGCGAGGGGGGGTCCTCAACACCACCACCACCAAGAAAGGCAACAAAGAAAAGTGAGAGGCATGGACATAGTGATGATGAGGATGATGAGAGAGTCAAAGATACCACGTTTCGTCAACCCATGAAAATGTCTGAGATCCAAGGCTCTAGAAAGGAATTTATTCGACGTCCGGATGAGAGTATTGTCACTTGGTTGCTTCGGAGTTGGGACAACGGGGCCAACAGCGTGTCCCTCGACTGTAACAAAGCTCGCCAACTAGGAAACATTGCCTGTGATCCAGCTGTCGACAGAGGGATCAGCCGGTATATGGATGGAATCGCCAGCCTCTGGCAACGAATGTTAGTAGCTGTGAGGGAAAGATATCCCTACAAGAGTGACCTGGCACCTAAAGTGAAAAGATGGAAAACTACTGAGGAAGGCATCCAGTATTTGAGAGAAACAGCTGTGGCGGAAATGCTGTATGATCCCACATTTGATCCTGAAGATCGGGACTATGATCCAGAGAAAGTAAGGAGTGCACCCGAAATATGTCAGAAGCTTTCAAAAACAGCACCAGAAAGGTACGCCGGTACACTAGTGACAACGTTCAACAGATATGAGGACCAAGACAGAAAACCCCCAGTTTTTGAACTGATTCTTACACTTCAAAACTTTGAACAAAAATTTCCACCATCACACGCTTCCATTTCAGCCATATCAAGGTTAGAAGTACAGATGGAAGACGTGTTAGAGAAAGTATCCCAACTGATTGATAGTATCCCAACTGATTGACAGAAGCAAACGCTGTCCTGCTTGAGCAAATGACAGCACTGACTTAATGTCGTGTGCGGCTCTGTGGAGTTACTTACGTGAAAATGGAGAAGATATGAAGGAATGGCATCAAAAACCCACTCCTGCACTGCGAGCACGGGTGAGAGAATTACAACACAGACCAACGACTAGTGAAGTTGTTCCTGTCACTACAGGTAACCAATAGAGGGGCCCTGCCCTCAGCCAGAGGAGGGAGAGGGATAATAGAGTGTATTGGACTGTGTGGATTCGGTGGCCTGGCACATCAGAACCACAAAAATATGAGGCACTGGTGAATACTGGTGCACAGTGTACTCTAATGCCTTTGAGTTCTAAAGGGACAGAACTGATCTATATCTCTGGAGTGACTGGGGGCTCTCAGGAATTGTCTGTGTTGGAGGCAGAAATAAGCCTCACTGGTAAAGACTGGCAGAAGCATCCTATAGTGACTGGACAGGGGGCTCCATGCATACTTGGTATAGACTATCTCAGAAGGGGGCACTTTAAGGATCCCAAGGGGTACCGATGGGCTTTTGGAATAGCTGCTGTGGACACAGACGACATTAAGCAGCTATCTGTTTTACCTGGCCTATCAGAAGATCCGTCTGTTGTGGGGTTGCTACAAGTAGAGGAGCAACAGGTTTGTTGCAGCCATCCGCCTTCAGCGTTAGCATAAGGCCTTCGGTTTATTGTACACTCTCTCTTGCTCATTTTATTTGATCCATTTGCCTCAATTCCAATTATATTATATTATATTGTGTTATTTTCCTTTCTGATATCTGATTTAGTAAATTAGCTTTCTTCCTCAGATTGTTGCTGCTGTTTTGTTCCTAGGCCCATCTCCCTTCTCCTTTTTCCCTTTTCCCCTTCCCCTTCCCTGGGGTGTGGGCCAGTGGGTCCCCTGCCTCAATTGTCATGGTACCGGGTCAAACTGTCCCGCAAACCGATGACAGATGGGGGCACCAGGGATGTCCTTGGCCCATCTGGGCTGACCTGCACTGTGCCAGGTTCTCGTCCAGGGTTGGGTTGCTCCCATGGGCCCAGTTCTGCCTGGGCAGACACCAGGGCAAGCCTGGGGCTTGAGGCTGACCAACGGGAGACTCACCTGTCTCTGTTGCTGCTGCTTGCTGCCACCTTCTCCTCAATTGCAAGAGTTGTCTGTCATCCTGTGGGTACATGAACGTGGCACAGTGAGACTCCTGGGGATTAACCCGTGCAGTCAGTTCTGAGTCCCGCACCCAGCCCCGAATCTCACAAGTATCACCCCATACTCAAACTCCCCTACCTGTATGTGGCAGAATGTGGTGAGCAGGGAGATGGTGGCCACCAAGAACAGGACGACAAACAGAAGGAAAAGGTCGACAGGGACAAGGAGAAAGCTGTTGTCAGCCATTGCTCAAAGCCGATCATGATTGCACTGGGGTGCCGATCACTAGCTTGTACAGACTCAGCAGTGAGGTCACAGCCCTTTGGGTGGGGTCACCTCTGTGATGTCACAGCCCCACAGCGCAGAAGCCAGCCAGTGCTTGCCCTGGTGTGGTGTAGGGAGAAGTTATGAATAAATCTGAGGGTAATGAGAAAATGCTTCCAAAAAATTGCAGCTTAAACATCAGCTGAATGTGTACCTGCAGTGTCTCGGGCACGGACTCAGATGTGAACGATCCAAATCGTTTCTTACAGGTTTTAACATCCCTTATATACTTTCACAATTTCTCTCTTGTAACTTTCCCACCCACCTTTACATATCAACAATATAACTTCCCAAAACAGTCCTTAACCGTGCATACAGGCAATTATCCAATCAGGGCTGTGAATCTTCCCAAGCCATGCACTCTTCCTCCAATTAGGGTCTGCCATCATGCAACTTACTTGAACTTGTTTTCCTCTTCTTCTGGAAGTGTCTTTGGTTCTCAGCCTTCCTTTCTCATGCTGTTTATCCTGTTCCACAGCTGCAGATCTAAATATACTTTTTGTATTCCTACATGCACCAGCCTGGGAACCAGCACCATTCCTCGTGGTGCTGCCATCTTCACTTCAGATACATGAGTCAGACACAGGGTAAAGTGGGAAGGTGGTCTTAGTTTTCTTCTTCTTCTCGTTATCCTAGTGTGTTTTTAGCAGGTAATAGATAAATTAATCTTCCCCAGCCCAAAACTTCTTTGCCTAGGACTGTAACTGGTGAGCCATCTCCCTCTCTTTGTGGCATGTTGATTATATCACACTACCCCAAACCAAGGATGGAAGCAACCACTGGATGGCTGGAAACATATGCCAAATACCACCACCCAAAACACTATCCTGGGCCTTGAAAAGCAAAAATTCTTTCTGGGGACATGACACCCCAGAAAGAAGTCAGTCGAACTGGACTCATTTCTGAAAATACCTCAGAGAGACCAGTGTCAAAGAACACTGTTTTGAGTGGGTATATCACACTCTTTAACACATACCGGCAGATCCTACTCAGGGATCAAAGAATCATAGAAACACAGAGTCATACAATGGCCTGGGTTGAAAAGGACTCCAAAGATCTTCTAGTTTCAACCCCACTGACATGGGAAGGGTCGACAACCTCTAGAAAAGGCTGCCCAGAGCCTTGCCTTGAAAGCCCCCACAACCTCTCTGGGCAACCTGTTCCAGTGCATCACTACCCTCTGAGTGGAAAACTTCCTCCTAACATCTAACCTAGATCTCCCCTGTCCTACTTTAAAACCATTCCCCCTTGTCCTGTCACTATCAACCTCTGGAAACAGTCATTCCCCCCCATGTTTATACGCTCGCTTCAAGTACTGGAAGGTCAGAACGCAGTCTCCCTGAAGCCTTGTCTTCTCCAAGCTAAACAAGCCCAGTTCCCCCAACATTTCCGCACAGGAGATGTGCTCCAGCTCTCTGATCGTTTTAGTGGCCCTCCTCTGGACCTGTTCCAAGTGCACAGCGTCTTTCTTGTGTTGGGGGCCCCCAGGCCTGGACACAGTACTCCAGATGGGGACTTACAAGAGCTGAGTAGAGGGGACAATCCCCTCCCTCTCCCTTCTGGCCACCCCTTTTTTAATGCAGCCCAGGATACAGTTGGCCCTCCAGGCGGCAAGTGCACACTGCTGACTCATGCCCAGCTTCTTGTCCACCAGGACCCTGTATGTGAACTGTTGAATCACGGCCTGAACCACTGATTGGTCACCTGAGGCAAGTACTGAGACAGCCGCAGGGGCACAGGTGAAGGTAATATACCTGTGTGATTGGAAGGGGTGAACCCTGGCTCCACTTCTCCAAGACCCCCCATTTAAGGGCTGACCACCACCTTCCTGTGTGGAGTCAATGGTGAGCCTTCATCATCATAAGGGTGAGCCACTCTCTTCTTGCTAGTTGTCTGTATACCATCTACATAAGCCTACCAAAATGTACCATCTTCCGCACTATTTTCCTCGAGTGCCATTCTTGGGGGTTATTTGCCCTACAATTGGTGAGCCAGGCAGGCTTAAAAATAATAATTGTATATATATATATAAAATGTGTCTTTCATTTGGAATATGTTTAAGTGGGGCAGGGGGGAGACTGTTACTCCCCTAGACCAAACAATCCCTGGTCAAATTCCAGGGTTTATGGCGTCACCCTATTATGGTTTAGCAATGGTTATTGAAAAATGGGGACCCCTGTGGGTTACAGGGAGTGCTTCTCCCTCTCCAGCCTATTTGATGGACTATTTTCAGGGAGTAGACAAGGATATACTTATTACAAAGGAGCTTGGCTAGCCACTTTGGCGGTAGCCTGGCCTGTAATAATGGCCTTAAATAAATTAGAGACAACAAATACTAACATAGAAACCGAAAATCAACTATTAAGAGATCGTATTGAAAAGTTGGAACAACAATTAGGCACATCAGTGACCAAAAAACCTGGCCTAAATGTCCCAACAAGGCAAATGCGCAGCGTATCAGTGGAGGACATCCAGGTCCCTGAAGTAGCAGACCTGGTTATTTCAGAAAACAAGATTTCTAAGGCGGATCTTGAAACTCCATCTATGATGGATCCATTTGAGATCCGACCAATTATAACTCAAAAAACGAAGAAAACACAAGACAGACCAGCGGGGGTCCTCCTGACCAATGGCCCCCTGCTGAAACATGCTTATGTGTGACATATGTGTGACATCCGTATGCAGCAAATGAGTTGATGGACCTAGTACAACGGTTCCATCAAAAACTGAGAGAAAGCATACCATCATGACTCCTAAGGTTATGGGATGCAGGAGCCAGAAGTGTACTAGTTAATGGGATGAAGATGTCAAAATTAGCATCTATAACCATACACCTGGCCCTGAGGCAAAGGTTATATGCAGCCATCCAATATACTAATGAAAATCATTCTGTTATAGATTGGTTGATGGCAGCATGCCACCTAACGTGGCCTAATAAGATGGACATACCACTCAATACTGGTTTATGGTCCTCTATGGAGGACCTCCGAACATACATCTGGGAATTGGGTGTGAGGGAGGCTACGTATTCAGATACGCTTGAAAGCCCTGATACAGAAAGATTTACAGTGGGTATGCGAGACCCAGTATTGCAGCAGGCCCCCTCCCACCTATATGGGACGTTGGTCTCCATACTAAACTCATTGGTGGCTTCAGAGGCCATCATCCAACAGGCAGCCCAGTTGGTGGCAGACCTGGGGGAAACGGAGTGCATAAGAACCAGGCGCAGTGTCCGCATAGTGGAAGAAGCCAAGGCCTTCTCAGTTAAAACCAAAAAGCCTGCCCCACGGATACCCCGATCAGGCCCCATATGGGTATCCCGAAAGACCATGTTTAATGATCTTACACGGGCCGGGGTTGCATTTGTCAAAATCGATGGGCAGCCCAACCATGTTTTGTTACAGCTGTGGAAACAGCTTAGGAACGATCAAAAATTACAGAGTGCTCCCAGAAATTCGGGAGTATGAATAATACAAGAAGCACCTACAACAACCTGGAATCTGGCCGATTTTATAATACCAAACAGAAGAAAAAAACATCCGCAGGTGTCGCGGGCTACAATGCCTGAGCCACCTGTGGCAAAAGACCTGGATCTAGCAAAATTCATGGATTAACGAAGGACATTGGTCCCCTTAGGGCCTCCAGATGTGACCGGAGGCCCTATGTAGAACTAAAAATGGTTTGGTCAGAGACGAATGTGCAAAAGGTGATGGCTGTAGTGGACACTGGTGCGGAAACATTGATTATATATGGAGATCCAACAAAATTTAAGGGCAATAGAGTGGGTGGGTTTGGGGGACAGACCATTCCAGTCACCCAAACATGATTGAAATTGGGGATTGGGCGTCTCCCACCCTGGGAGTATAAAGTGTCGATCGCCCCAATTCCAGAATACATCCTGGGCATAGACATTTTATGGGGTCTGGCTCTCCAGACGACTGTGGGAGAGTTCAGACTTTGGCAGAGGTACATTAGTAATATAACGTAATACAGGCAATACAGACAATACTGAGGGGCCATACGAAACATGAGACCATTTGTTTGCCGAAACCACGCCGGATTACTAATGTAAGACAGTACAGACTCCCAGGGTGGCAGGAAGAAATACCAAAGACGGTGCAGGAACTAGAAAAAGTAGGTATTATAAGACCTACACATAGTCCATATAATTCCCCCATATGGCCAGTACAGAAGTCGGATGGAACATGGAGAATGATGGTGGATTATAGGGAACTAAATAAGGTCACGCCACCCATCCATGCGGCCGTACCCAATATTGCTTCCTTTATGGACACTCTCAGTAGGGAAATCAAAACCTACCATTATGGATTTGGCAAATGCGTTTTTTAGTATACCTATTGCTGAAGAATCACAAGATCAGTGGGGAGGCAGGCAGTGGACCTTTCAGGTCCTGCCACAGGGGTACATGCATTCACCAACATATTGTCATAATTTGGTGGCACATGACTGGGCTAATTGGAGAAAACCTAATAACGTAAACCTATACCACTATATTGATGACCTCCTGTTAACATCCGACTCACTGGAAGCAGTAGGGGAGGCGGAAGATTCATTAACCGCCTACCTAAGTGAAAGAGGATGGACTATCAATCCTCAAAAGGTGCAAGGTCCAGGTCTGCCTGTAAAATTTTTGGGAGTAATCTGGTCAGGAAAGACCAAAGTGTTACCTAGTGCCATCGTAGATAAGGTTCAGGCATTCCCAGTCCCTACAACACCAAAGCAGCTGCAGGAATTTCTAGGTTTATTGGGATATTGTCGTTCCTTTATACCTCATTTGGCGCAGTTGCTGGGACCTTTATATAGACTTACAAAAAAGGGCCAATTATGGGATTGGGGGAGAACAGAACAGGATGCTTTTCAACAAGCAAAACAGGCGGTTAAACAAGCCCAGGCATTGGGTATATTTGATCCTACCCTCCCAGCTGAACTGGATGTTCATGTTACTCAGGATGGCTTTGGCTGGGGCCTGTGAAAATGTCAGAGTTCTGTTTGGACCCCCATCGGATTTTGGTCTCAGGTCTGGCATGGAGCAGAAGAAAGATATAGTACGATTGAAAAACAGTTATTGGCTGCCTATTCCGCATTACAAGCGGTAGAGCCAATAACCCAGACAGCTGAAGTTTTAGACCACTTTGCCAATTCAGGGGTGAGTAAGAGATCTGACCCACCTTCCTAAGACAGGGGTGGCCCAGGCACAGACAGTGGCACGACTGGTCACCTATCTCAGTCAGAGGAGTAGTCTGTCTTCCTCATCGTTGAAAGAAGAGCTCCAGAAGATTCTTGGCCCAGTAACGTATCACAGTGATGCACCAAAACAAACTTTGGTTGCTCCGCCACAGAAGAGTCCCGTCCAGGAAGGAAAATATCCCATTCCTCAAGATGCCTGGTACACGGATGGGTCCAGCAAGGGCAACTCAAGTAAGTGGAGAGCAGTAGCATACGATCCTGCCACAGACACAATATGGATCGAAGAGGGGGATGGTCAAAGCAGCCAGTGGCCAGAGCTGCAGGCCATGTGGATGGTTATAACCAAAGAACCTGGTGATGGTATCCTGAATATTTGCACAGATAGTTGGGCCGTGTATCGGGGGCTCACTCTTTGGATTGCACAGTGGTCCACCCAGGATTGGATGTCACCAGGAAATGATGAAGCCAACACACTGGCCCAAGTTAGATGGGTTGAGAACTCACCATCCGAGAACATCGCTTACTGGCTACATCAAAAACTGAGGCATGCTGGGCAGAAGACCATGTGGGCAGCTGCTAAGGCATGGGGACTGCCTGTACAACTATTGGACATTGCAGAAGCACGCTGGGACTGTGACGCCTGCTCTAAAATAAGACCGAAGTCGTTGCCTGAAACAACAGCTCTCTATATGAAAGAGTGTTTTGATGTTGATGAGCTTGAGGTTGGAAATGATAAAGTAGAGTGTCTATGGATAAGGATCAGGGGGAAGGTCTGTAGGGGTGACATCGTGGTGGGGGTCTGTTATAGACCGCCTAGTCAGGATGAAGAGATAGATGAGGTGTTCTACAAGCAACTAGTAGATGTTGCACGATGGCCAGCACTCGTTCTCATGGGGGACTTCAACTTCCCTGATATATGCTGGAAATATAATACTGCGCAGAGGAAGCAGTCCATGAGATTTCTAGAATGTGTGGAAGATTGCTTCCTGACACAGCTGGTGCAAGAGCCTACCAGGGGATGTGCCTTGCTAGACCTGCTCTTCACTAACAGAGAAGGACTAGTAGGAGATGTGAAGGTTGGAGATTGTCTTGGCCAGAGTGACCATGAAATTGTGGAGTTTGCTATTCTGGGTGATGTCAAGAGGGTGACTAGCAAAACTGCTACCTTGGACTTCCGGAGAGCAGACTTTGACCTGTTCAGTACACTTGTTGCAAAGGTCTCTTGGGACTAGCTCCTGAGGGGTAAAGGGGTCCAGGAAGCCTGGATGCTCCTCAAGATGGAAATCTTAAAGGCACAGGAACAGGCTGTCCCGGAGTCCCATAAGTCAAGCTGGAGGGGAAGAAGACCATTGTGGATGAACTGGGAACTTTTGTTGAGACTCCGGAAAAAGAGAGTCTATGTCCTCTGGAAGATGGGACAGGCTACTTGGGGAGACTACAGAGAACTTGCCACGATTTGCAGGCAGAAAATTAGAAATGCAAAAGCCCAGCTTGAACTTACACTGGCTACTGCAGTAAAGGAGAACAGAACATCCTTTTACAAATACATTAACAGCAAGAGAAAAACTAAGGAGAATTTCTCTCCTTTACTTGATGCGGCAGGGAACGTAACCATGGAGGATAAGGAAAAGGCTGAGGTTCTCAATGCCTTCTTCACATCTGTCTTTAATAGACAGAGCAGTTATCCTCAGGGTACTTTAGCCCTGACCTGGAAGTCTGGGATGGAGCACATAATACACCCCCTGTGATCTAAACAGAGACAGTCAGAGACCTGCTCCTCCATCTGAACTGCCACAAGTCCATGGGACCAGATGGGATCCACCCAAGGGTGTTGAAGGAGCTGGCAGAGGTGATTGCTAAGCTGCTTTCTACCATCTATCAGCATTCCCTGGTTATCTGGAGAGGTTCCACAAGATTGGAGGGTTGCCAATGTGACTCCCATCTACAAGAAAAGCCGTAAGGAAGACCCAGGGAACTACAGGCCTGTCAGCCTGACCTCGATATCAGGGAAAGTTATGGAGCAGATGATCTTGAGGGAGATCACACGGCACGTGCATGGCAACCAGGGGATCAGACCCAGCCAGCACGGGTTCACAAAGGGCAGGTCGTGCTTGTCCAACCTCATCTCCTTCTATGACTGGGTGACCAGACAGGTAGATGAGGGAAAGGCTGTTGATGTAGTCTACCTGGATTTCAGCAAGGCCTTTGACACGGTCTCCACAGTATTCTCCTGGGGAAACTGGCAGCCCGTGGTGTGGACAGGTTCACTCTTCTCTGGGTAGAGAACGTGCCCAGTGGGTAGTGGTTAATGGAGTTAAGTCCAGCTGGCATCCTGTTACAAGTGATGTCCCCAAGGGTCGGTATTGGGGCCCATCTTGTTTTATATCTTTATTGATGACCAAGACGAGGGGATTGAGTGTACCCTCAGTAAGTTTGCAGATGACACCAAGTTGGGAGGATGTGTAGATCTGCCAGAGGGTAGGGAGGCCCTTCAGAGGGATCTGGATAGGCTGAACAGCTGGGCTGAGCTCAATGGGATGAGGTTCGATAAGGCCAAGTGCCGGGTCCTGCACTTTGGCCACAATAACCCCACGCAATGCAATAGGCTTGGGGCAGAATGGCTTGAAGAATGTATAGAGGAAAAGGACCTGGTGGCGTTGGTTGATGCTCTGGTGCAGCCGCACCTCGAGTACTGTATTCAGTTTTGGGCCCCTCACTACAAGAAGGACATTGAGGCCCTGGAGCATGTTCAGAGAAGGGCAACAAAACTGGTGAGGGGTATGGAGCACAAGTATTATGAGGAGTGGCTGAGGGAGCTGGGATTGTTTAGTCTGGAGAAGAGGAGGCTCAGAGGAGACCTTATTGCACTCTACTACTTCCTAAAGGGGGGCTGTGGTGAGGAGAGGGTGGGCCTCTTCTCCCTGATAAATAATGACAGGACGAGAGGGAATGGCCACAAGTTGCGCCGGGGAAGATTTAGATTAGACCTGAGGAAACATTTTTTTTCTGAAAGAGTGGTCAGGCACTGGAATGGCCTGCCTAGGGAGGTGGTTGAGGCACCATCCCTAGCGCTGTTCAAGAAGCGTTTAGATGAGGTGCTAAAGGATTTGATTTAGTAGTTGGGTAGGGATAGTGATAGGAGGATGGTTGGACTAGATGATCTTGTAGGTCCTTTCCAACCTTATGAACCTATGAGCCTCATGTTAAACACCGAAGGTGAGACGGCTAGGGAGCACCTGCTGCTGGGTTGATCCTAAAGGAAAAAGCTTGTGCCTCATGACACACAAACAGTTTTTATCTTTCTCTCTGAGTGGAAAAAGGAAAAGTGCAAAGCAACACAAAGTCCTCTGGGATACGTAGTTCTTCTTCTCTTCTGAGACAGATATACCTGGAGCTATCCATGATCCATGGAGCTGGAGCATTAACTCTTCAACTCCCAATGCACTACACAATGTCATGATGTGGAATACCAATAACACAATCATGAAACCATGACAAACCTATAAGCTCACAACCTGGGCATGGTTGTTAATCAGACACAGCTATTCACAGTCTATCCACTTACTGACATAGAGGACAACTTCCTCTCTCCTCCTGCCTCACCTATCACTTCTGATGAACCTGTAGCCCTCAATCTAATTCTAATTTGTATGGGAAGTGTTGAATCATGGCCTGAACCACTGATTGATCACCTGAGGCGAGCATTGAGTCAGCTGTAGGAGCACAGGTAAAGGCAATTCACCTGTGTGACCCGAAGGAGTGGAGTCTGGCTCTACCTCTCCCAGACCCCTTTTAAGGACTGACCAGCACTGGTGGTGGTCTTGTTGGAGTTCCCTCACTCGTGGTTTTCCAGGCAAGCCTTTACTGTCAGTGACAGGTGAGCCTTTCCTAATTTGCTGGTTTTCTTTATACCCTCTGGATAGGCCATACTAAAATAAACCATCCACCTTCACAATTTTGCGTGGGTACTATTATTTTGGGGAATTCACCCTACGTAATTCCTCCTGATTATTTCTCATGCTGCATGCATTGGTGTGAAGGCACTTCAGATGGGCTTTGTGGCACACATTTCCATCCATTATTTACAAGTATAACATGAGTTATTTATGCATATGAGGAAAATGATAGCTTTCTGATTTTATATGCTGTGTCATGGTATCTCACTATGATGCATTATTAGTGTGAGAACATTTTGCACTTTTATAGTGGCTTCCATATGATGAATTTGAAATGCTTTGAAAGAGTGGCTGCTTTTGCCATTCATATTTATATTCCCAAATTGAATAGGAAAATATGAAGAAATACTGAGTGTTTTTATTCTCTCCAGATCTGCCTTATAGTTGGTGAACTCTGCATCTTGAGATATTCTTGGCCCATCTAAAAGCTTGCCTGTGTGACCTGTTGTTGGGTACCTGCTTTAGCTGGGGTTTGGACTTGATGACCTCTTGAGCTCTCTTCTGACCCCTGCGATCTGTGATTCTGTGAAGGTGCATTTCCTGAGTAGTTAGCTGTAGGCAGGCTGCACATGGGCACTTTGGTTACCCTGCAGATCACTATCACTTCTACTCTCTGCAAGTTACTGGCTGTAGCATTACTGTGTTGTCTTTGTGGAACAGAAGTTAACATTTACTTGAGAAGGAAAACGCAAAGTGTTATCAGCAATGCTTATGTAGCTTTCCAACATTCTTTTCAGAAAAGAAGAATGGGACAGGAACTTTTCAAACACGCAGCAAAAAAAAAGAAATCTCATCCCAGCTCACATTATAATCCTTTACCTTCCCTCCTGTGCACCATTAAGCTCTTCAGTTCCAGAAGCGTGACATGCCAACATTAATGCTCCCCGTTCTTCCCAATCTCTTTCTGGCTCCTTGTGCTACTGCCTCAGCCCTGATGTGCCTTATGGCACTAACAACAAAGCCAAACCTCTGGTTTCTGAGTCCTCTCTTCTGAAAATGAGCTCCTCTGTTTCTGTAGACTAAGAGCAGTACCTCCAGTTGCAGCAGCAAGTAAAGGAGTGGTAGGAACTGCATGCAGCCCATCCCAAAGGGGAGTGAGGGAGCCAGACCCATACAGGGTCATGGTGGCCACTACGGTATCTGCCAGATCCACAATATAGAGCCAGGTCTCTCAGGCAGATATTGCTGTCACATTCAAGTGGGCTTGGGCTGCTCATTCAGGAAGGAGACTGGGGAACAGCAAGCTGTTTCCTCAAAGCTCATCTTTTTCCTTCCCTTGTGGTCTCCCTGGAGCCCATTGCACATGGGTCTGTTTCTTCTAACCCTCCATCAGAAGAAAGGCCGTCTTCAAATACCTGTGTCAGGCCCTTGGATTTATTCAGGCAGCCACTTCTGAATGTGATACAAGTTTTTTGTTCCTAACCTAATGCAATGAACAGGGTTGCAGTCTTATATTTCCTTCCTTTTATTTTTATTTTGTTCTCTTTCCTCCTTCCAGAGCCCTACATCTGCAAGAAGTGAAAGGGTATTCTTTCTTTCACACACACATCAAGAAAATACCCAGCAGGAAGCAGCTCACACCCAACACTCCGCAGCATTTGTCTGGTGTCTTGAAGCTTCCGGTGCCATTGCTCAGAGAGACAGAGCCACCTCTGTTCGGTACAAAACTACCACTGAAAGTTAAAATAAATTACATACAGAGAGAATACGTGTTTCTTTCGTATAATTAGACAATATGCCCAGGTGTTTAGCACTGAGGCATCTACTCCTTAATTGGAAAAAGTCAAGGACAGAAACTAATTAGCAGTATTCATCAAAAGCGGAGGTCTAATGATAACTAACAACACATCCCCTCTACAAAACCAGTTTAAACCTTTAAAACAGAGTGTTCCAAAATGTAAAATGAAATGACTGGAGCTTTGTGTGTTTCCAGTTCCAATTTCAGATTTGGTAAAACTACACATTATTTCCCCAAACTAAAGAATACCTGTCAGAGCTGCAGATTATGTTCTTATAATATTAACAGCAATTTTCCTGATCTCTACCATGCCATTAAGTGATTATTTACAAGAAGAAAAGTGTCAAGGGAGAGGAAAGTGAAAAGCAGTGAGGCTGAACGCCCAAGACCCAGCTCTCTGAAGAACAAGACACCACAGAAGCAGATACCTCAGCCCACATCTGTGAAGCCCACTTCCCACATTCACCCCAGTGTGCAGAGTGGGGGACTGTAGTCCCTCATAGCCGTGCAGATTCTGCCTCCACCTGCTCCACAATGCAAAAGGGAGCATTTATCTGTTTCAAAAACTGGGGGAGCAAAGAAAATCTCTGCAGCACGCTAACAGGCGGGGAAGGCATTTGCAAACAAAACGTTCAGATTCTGACAGAATGTCTGAGCTGAAAAACCCACAATTGGGTAATAGAGGTTTTAACACTATTTTCCCACCATTTTAAGGTTCTTTTCTCACATGCATGTGTGTAACTATTTATCTTCTTTATTTCACTCAGTTAACTTGCATAAGACCAACGATGGATCTCAATGCCTGCATGGCTATGCTACAGGAACTTCTAAGTTTAATTGCCCCTGTTTAGCAAGTATACTGTGCTTTGTGTGCACTTTGTGCTGGATGCAGCACCTACCACAAGAGTCCCAGGGACCTAAGCCCCAAGCACACCAGAGGCTAAAGTCTACCAAGTCTATCTTTCTTCTAAAGGAAAACAAAAATAAAACCCCAAGATAAGGCCTGAACAGTTCCTCAAAGTGTTTCTTCAGTCTTCTGCAGCAAGGAGAGCTGCTATATATCCTTCTTCTCCCTGAGGATTAAGGCAATGGAGATAGTTACTGACACAAAATCATAGGAAGTAGCTACCCTGTCAGCTTGCTGCAGCCCTAACACAATCTCTCTTTATATTATTTATATGTTTTCATGTTATATCCATATTACTTAGCCAAGAGACAGAGCAAATCAGGAAAAAGATAAACATCCATTTTGTTTGGTGTGTGGCCCAAGAATAATTGCCATCAACATTGATTAACCTCTGGGGACACTGCTGAATTTAAACCTGCATGGTGAAATCCCTGCTGATGCATGCTCTGCTTTGAGAAACACTCATTACGTGTTTCTATGTTTGTATTTCTCAGAGAAAACTGTGAAAGTAATGTTTCCAATGCTGGGAATCACGTGTTTTCATATGTTCCTGGACTGTGCAGTTTCTGCAGCTCGCTACCACTACCAGGTTCTAATCAAAGATTAAAGCTCTTCCAAAACTGAGGAATTTGAAAAAAAAGAAATCATACCATTTCTGAAAGATCAGCGGCCTCAAAAAGCATTTGATGTTTTCTAGTTCAGTGCTATTTATTCAGAACAACACTTCAAATTTTTAATGAATATCACCACAGACTGAGCTCTGCACTGCCCTACTGCAGACCCTACTTGGTTATTTGGCTTCACAGAGGTAGCATGATTTCAGGCAGGATGTTATCCCTTAGTTATACCACTGCAGGCAGTGAAGGCTACAGGAATGCCAAAGCATATCCTGACTCAGCTGTATGATATACTGTGGTATCAAAGCCTGTTTTAATAAAGGGGACATTTTGTTAGTAATATTCACAAGGCAAACAAATCCTCAGCAAACTATCTTGCAATTCACCCATGTTAAAGTGAAATTCGACATGTGTCTTTTATATGCAAACTGTACCAGAATTTCTTCCACAGCTTACTCCATGGCTGGAAATTGATGTTTCACTGGAGTTTTGTATGAAGATTCCCATGGCTGATTTCATTATATTCAGTGTTGTTGCATGGTGATACAGAATTACCTTTAGGTGCTGGAAGAGCCCATTGTAGAAATCACTCTAAACATAAGAAAGATTCCATAAATGATCTATTATTTTTTGTTGTTGTTGTTTTATTTTATTTATAACTGCTGAGTGCCTCAGTTCTCCTTTCCCTGCTGGCTTCTACCACAATTCCATTTCACAGGGTTTTCTCTCATCTCACTTAACACAGTGGAAGCCTGCAGCATAAGCATGGGGACACATGAAATTACTGCTTAGCACTACTTTCTTATCTGGCTCATAAAGTTATACAGAAAGTTAAACATGCTTTTGTTAACACGGCCTATGTGGGAGCTTCCGATACTGATTAGCCAGCCAGAAACATAAGTTCCCTGTTTTCAAACATAAGCCATGTTTTAGAAAACACATTCAACTCCCTGTACAGCTGAGCAAGTGCTTCCAGTCTTTAGTTCTTCATTTTCTTACAGACCAAACACACAGGACAGACTCTGGGGTGAAAGGTACTGGCTAGAGAGCAGAGAGTCACCATTCCTCTTCAGCATCCCCCTTTCCAAGGAAGGAAAAAAAGGAGAAGAGGGGAGAGGAAAAAAAAAAGGGGGGGAAAGGAAAGAAAAAAGGGAAAGGAAGAGATGTCTCTTATTTTAAGTGTGTTCATCCAGAATATGTTGGAAGGTTCAGTGATACACCTGAGTTCTGCTAAAAGGAGTCTCAACTCTTCCAAATTGCTCATGAAACACATCCCTAGAATCTTATTAGTATGAAGTCCAAGAATCTAAATAGGTCTATAACGAACTTCAGTGGAAGCACATCCTGAAGCACTTAATAAGTACTCCTTTTAGCTTTTCCAGCACTTTTTTCCTGGAGAAATAGCATCACCTTCAGGCCAAAAAAGACTGCATTCTGATTTGTTTAGTTGGGAAAGACTTAAAAATTACTTCTCAAACCTTGAACAGTTTTTTCATCTTTCTGGTCCTATACATGAGTATACAAAATTTTTTACTAGATTGTATGCAGAGTTTTTTTGTTTGTTTGTTTTTAGGAGATATATTTCCTAATTTTGGATTCACCAAGGTTTCAGAACAGTCTGAGCAGTTGGGCTTGGAACAAAATAAAAACAGCAAAAATGGGCATATAACAATATATATAGACAAATAAGATTTAAATAACCAGGGAAAGCTACTCTTTATCCAGCATTCAACCATCTCATACTGAGGCCAGACAGAAGACTTACTGGATGGCCAGATAATATCACTGGAGACAATGATGAAGGCTAGTGAGAAGTATGAAAAAATATCTTTAAAGCATATTTATGGGTTGTGGTTTGAACTATATTTATAGTTTAAAGAATTATAAACTATATTTATAGCCAAAAGAAGATGAGAGACAAGGAATGGTCAGAAAAAAAAAAAAAAGAAAAAAAAAAAGGAAAAGGGAATCAATAGAGGAAAAAAAGGGCAGATGAAATTCAGAGTCTTCAGCACGAAGTGCTCAGAAACCAAGAGACCCACTCGGTAAGTTCATGTCACATGCAGGAAACAGCAGCTGGTTCAGGAAGCTTCTGCAAAGAAAGACGGAAATTAGAAAGAAGGTTCACTACAGATAGTGCTGATAAAGCAGTTAACAAACAAACAAAAAAATAGAAAATCATAGAATTATAGAATGGCTTGGGTTGGAAGGGACTCCAAGGATCATCAAGTTCCAACCCCTCTGCCACAAGCAGGGCCACCAACCTCCAGTCTGGTACTGGGCCAGGTTGACCAGGGCCCCATCCAGCCTGGTCTTGAACACCTCCAGGGATGGGGCATCTGCAGCTAGGCTACTGTTGGCCTTCTGAGCTGCAAGCATGCACTGCTGGCTCATGTTCAGTTTTTCATCCACCAGGACCTCAGGTCCTTCTCTACAGGGCTACTGTCAAGAATTTCTTCTTCTAGTCTGTATATGTGTCTGGTGTTACTCCGCCCCAAGTGCAAAACCTTGCACTTCAGTATGCTCAACCTCATTAGGTTCACATGGGCCCATTTTTCGAGTTTATCAAGGTCCCTCTGGATGGCATCCCGTCCTGTCACATGTAAAACAGCCTTAAAAAAAAATCTGTGCTACGCATAAGTAAGACAAGAAAATAACAATTGAGAGTTATAAGACCTTCATGTTTTCAGAGGTAGGATCTGAATGAACTACCCAAAAAGACTGCTAAGATTCCTATTGTCCTTTAGTTTTCTTTCCTGAGGCTGCTTCCAGGTAACCTTCTACCTCTCAGTCAGTTTGGAACTGGAATTTTTCAGTTTTGAATACTTGGACAATGCCAAGAACTCTTCAAAATTGGAAGCTCAAAACCAAGTAATTATGCCATATACTACGCTTGTCCTATGAGACAAATTCACGTGGGCAGGCCTGTCCCCCACCAGCTCAGGCTACCCAGGGCCCCATCCAACCTGGCCATGAGCACCTCCAGGGATGGAGCACACCTCACCCACCCCCGCCCCAAATCGGGGAGCCAACCCGCCTGAGGGGCGGGGTGCCGGTCAGCAGCAGCGGGCAGCCCAGCCGCCCAGGCAGCAGCGTCACGCCGTCCGTCCCGCCCCCGAGGCGTAGCGCTCCGGCGGGGAGGGCCCGGCCGCTCTCGCTACGCTGAGGCTGAGGCTCCTTCTCTGCCATTTCTCCTTCCGCGCCGCTGCGGAGCGCTTCGCCGGCGGCCGTGGCCGAGCTCGGCGAGGAGCTGCGGGTTGGCCGCCGGGCGCGATTGCCGTAGACCGTAAGGATGGAGTCTGGTACGAGGTACGGCCGCTCAGAGCCCCGCTAGGGACCGGGGCCGGGACCGGGGCCGGGGCGGCTGGCTGCGGTCGGAGCCGCGCCGTTGCGGGGAAGGGAGGCCCTCGATAGCGCGAGCAGCGCGTGTGGTGTGACGTGCCAGCCCCGCCTCGGGGAGCGGTGTCCGCGGAGCGCGCTGAGTGCTGCCGCGGGGGGAGGCGTTCCTGGAAACGCCGCTTCTTTCTGTTTGTTTTCTGTTGGTCGGGAGCCGCATCCCCAGCAGCGCGTTTTTTTGAGGGGGAGGAGAAATCCGAACAGCACGGTGTCGGGCTCCACTCCCTTCCCCTGACACAGCTCCATGCCGTTCCCTCGGGCCCTGTCGCTGTCACACAGAGCAGAGCTCAGCGCTGCCCCTCCGCTCCCTGTGAGAGCTGCAGCCGCCATCAGGCCTCCCCTCAGCTGCTCTGCTCTGCGCTCAGCACACCGAGGGGCTGCAGCAGCTCTTAGCCCCTCCAGACCTCTCACCATCTCTGCAGCCCTCCCTTGGATGCTCTGTAATAGTTTTGTGTGTCCTTTTTGTACTGAAGTGCCCAAAACTGCACACGCTACTTGAGTTGAAGCCACACCTGTGCCGTGTAGAGTATAGAATCATTAAGGCTGGAAAAGACCTCTAAGATGACCTAGTCCATCCATCAGCCCATCCCCACCATGCCCTGAGTGCCACATCCACATGTCTCTTGAGCTTCTCCAGGGACAGTGACTCCACCACCTCCTTGTGCAGCCTGTGCCACTGCCTCACTGCTTTCGCTGAGAACGAATGCTTCCTAATATCTAACCTGAGCCTCCCGTGGTGCAACTTGAGACCGTTTCCTCTCATGGTGGGCCAACCCCACCTCACCATGACCTCCTCACAGGTGATTGTAGAGTGTTATGAGGGCTCCCTCTGAGCCTCTTCTTCTCAAGACTGAACAGTTACCTCTCTTGTGTGATTTCTGTAGTAAAGTTGGTTAGTATATCATACTGCCTGTGTAGAGTTATAACAGTCCTTTGCTGACTTCTGTGCGTGAGAAGTCTCCTCCATGTCTGTCTGCTCCTCTTAGTATTCAAGTACGTAGGTTTCTATAAATAAGTATACAGTCTGATGTTTCAAAGAATATGTCATTTTTTCTAATTCCATGGCATGAAGCATTTCTGAAATAAAAGCCAGTGACTTTCAAAGCTTCAGAAACTGATATCATTAATATTACTTTATTTTACCTTGATTGGAAGCAGTCAGTCCAAAACAGCCTGGCCTGAACTCAAGTTAAAGATGGGTTGCCACTGCAAATGAGGTGGAAGTGTGACGCTGAGTTTGGAAAGTGCTGGAGACTTCAAACAGTACCTGGGAGCACCCAACCCCGTTACTGTGTTGGTGCTGGCTGATGAGGTGAGTGGGGGATGGACTCATGGGTGTTTCTGTAGCTTCTCCCTCAGAATTGCTGAGGCTCTAAAGAGCGACAAAAGCTAGTAACAGTTCTAACAGAAATGGTTTTCCCTTTGAATTTCCACTGCTATAGATAAGTTTGTTAAGAATATATAGATTTAAGCAGCTATGCAGACTCAAAGAGCAGCCTATTTGGACACATTTTTCTTATGTATTCTAAGGTGCTGAACCTTAGAATATGTAAGAAATATTCAAGAATACGATGGTTATTCAGGACGGCATATACTGCAGGGGTCTATGGGGGACTAGTGCATAATACCTTTAAGTCACTGTGAAAGTAAAATTGTTTTCTGTGTGGCTTCAGGACAAAGCTGGTTAGCTTCTTGGAAGCAGAAGGATATTTTTCCTACTTCTGAAATCTGTAAGCTCGCTCTGAATGCGAAAATCAGGTTATTTTTTCTGCATTATTCACTAGTGCCAAAACTAAACAGACCTGCTAGATGTTGGCAGTTAGTTGCTTTCCAGATTGTTGATATCAGTGGCAAACTTTAAAGACGAGTTCAACTAGGTGATCTCTAGAGTCCCTGGTGATTCTGTGACTGTGTAGCTAGTAAATCGTACCTTTTTATCCATCACTTCTAATTTTGACTGTAAAGGAGGAAGAGAGCATTTTAAATCTCCAAAATATTCTCCTTGCTTCAATGAATGAATAAAACGAACTAAGCTAGAATGAAAAAGAACTTCATCTGTGGAAGAGTTTATTATTTTGTAATGATGTTGATCAGTTGCACAGATACAGGTTCTTAAAGCTTAACCAGTGACTTCCTGTAATCGCATTAAAGCTTTGAGTGGAGGAAGAATTGCACCTCAGATAGGTGAATTAAAAAAAGAAAAACAATACATCTTTTGAAATAGTGTGTTGGGTTTACAGTTCTGGAGGTGTTTATTTTATTTGAGATTGTAAGAGGAGGGGAGGGCAGAAAGGTCGATTAACTGTTCTAAGGAACACCACCAAGGATGATAGCAGTGACTGTTGCAGTGCCAATGCCTTTTCCTCAAATGCGTTGAAAGGGTTAAAATAATTCTTTGTACATGGACCTCATTTTACTATAGTCATTCACCAGCACTGTCTGCTGACTATGATTCTTTTTAATATATTTGCAGGTTCGGGAGCAAAATGTTTTTTTTGCAGTCAGGAGGATGTATTTCTTTATCATTGTGGAAACACTGATGGGTAGACCACTGCATTTTTATCAGCTTGGTAAGCTGCTTATACTTTGACACTGAAAGAGAGGTAATACTGCTGGCTTTTTGTTATGACTGCTCCTGAGTTACCGAATTAAGATACCGTGATGTTATTATGGAGTTCTCTCTAGAATAATTCATAGAAACAAATTTCTAGAGTATTATATTCTATATGTACCATTCTATAAATAAACTAGATTTTCCCATTAGAAAAATATTGCTTTGGAAGTGTGTACTCCTCTAAATATCCTGGGAGCTTTTATGGGCTGCATTGTTTTTCATGTCTTGTCCTTTTGGGTTTTTTTAAGGACTCCTTATAAGGTTTCTGAATTAGCAAGCACAACACAGTTTGTTGGCTGGGATGTGATGGGAGTGGGAAAGAGTTCTGATAATTATGTTTTCCTGTTTGTATCAACGTACTAAATGAGGGGGAGTTCCAACTACCATTGTTAATCATGTTTGTTAAAACAAGGTTACTGGAGCAACTTGAATTCTAAAGGAACTGGATTTGTTTTGAAAGGGGTGAGGTATTTAATAATCACTAATACAGAGAGAAAAGAAAAACATCCGTGTCAACAGGAATTCCTTCAGCTGACATGGGAAGCGTCTGGGATAAGGAAGAAAGGCAAACACCTGTTTGCATTTCCTAATCCAAAGAGTGTGCTCAGTGGAAGTGTGTCACTACTAGAGCCTGCGTACTGATGCTGTGTCCTCAGTGTGCTAAAGGCTGTGTGATTACAAATCTGAGTTTGTGTTCAGGTAATAAATAACAACCATTAAAGGATTGCTTTATTTTTCATACCCACAGGTTGTTTTTTACATATGGGCCGTTTGTTGCTAGATTGCAAGAAATGAATTGTTTTAGTTTTAATTGCACATCTCTAAGGGGATGTTTAATACTCGGTAATGACGTAGGAGAACAAATACTGAAGGAAGACATACTAGAGAGGATGTTTGTGGCTTGCATGGCAAAATTAGAGAGACCACTTTTCTCTCTTCTGGGAGTACACGGTTTTTACACAGGAAATTCAAGTGAGGTGGCTTAATCTCTTTGCATCTAATTTCAGAATGAATGCTGCCTGCAAACATAGGCATGGATCAAAAACTAACTGATGCATTAGAACAGGCATGCATGGAGCGTGGCCCATACAGTATAGCCTGCTGAATCATAGAATCACCAAGGTTTGAAAAGACCTACAAGTTATCCAGTGCAACCATCTGCCTCTCACCGCTAGTTCTCACTAAACCATGTTCTTCATCACAACGTCTAAGCGTTCCTTGAACACCTCCAGGGTCGGTGACTCCACCACCTCCCTTGACAGCTCATTCCAGTGCCTGAGTGCTCTCTCAGAGAAGTGTTTCCTAACATCCCATCTGAGTCTCCCCTGGCACAAGTTGAGGCCATTCTCTCTTGTCCTGTCACTAGTTATGCGAGAGAAGAGGCCGACCCCCAGCTTGCTACAGCCTCCCTTCTGTTAGTTGTAGAGAGTGATAAGGTCTCTCCTGAGCCTCCTCTTCTCCAGACTGAACAATCTCAGCTCCCTCAGCCACTCCTCGTAAGGCACGTGCTCCAGACCACTCACCAGCTTCGTTGCCCATCTCTGGACATGCTCCAGGGCCTCAATGTCTTTCTTAACACTGTGGGACCCAACACTGAACGCAGTACTTGAGGTGTGGCCTTGCCAGTGCTGAGTATAGAGGTTCAATTACTTCCCTACTCCTTCTCGCATCGCTCTTTTTGATACAAGCCAGGATGCCATTGGCAGAAGAAGGGGAGGGGTCGTGCAAGGCTGGAAGGTGGGATAGGACGTAGGTCTGGTAGCCACCCTCTGGTTGTGTAGGTTGTGCAGGCTGGATGGCTATGCTTCTGTCACTTCCCTCACCTTACCTATGCCTAACAATGTGTGGCCTGAGCTATGACCGAGGAAAAGGGAAAATGCCACCTTTGGCAAGAACACGGGGACTGTAGAACTTGATAATTAGTGTATAAACAGTCCCTTAGATTTTTGGGAACTGAAAATGAGGTCTTAAAAAAACAACTGAAGTTTCTCTGCTTTTCTGTAAAGTCACGTGTTTTTCATACCCCTGCTTATATTGTAATTTGCATACCTTGTAAGAGTTCACCCCCCTTGCTTACTGAGGCAAACCACATGTAAAAAGAGAAGAAAATCAGGGTGCTGGAGGACAGCTTTTAGAGCTCCCTTCACCCTTTGGACCCCATCCTGAGACAGACATGTCAATGAGATAGTTTGTATATCCTTTCCTTCCCTGATACATTCCCTGGAATTTGTATAACCTTACCCAACCTAATTTACCCTTACCTACCCTAAATTCTTGTACAGTATTTCACATAGTCCTAACTTTTATTTGTAGATTGCTGTAAGATTGCTTCATTTTTCATCAAATATGTCCCATTTTCTTTTGTCTTTTTGGGACACTTCTTTCTGTGACACAGCTTGTTGACACGTGAATTCTTTTATTTGTCATAGCGTGACACCTGGGAACCTCCATCTTGCACCAGAGTGCTACTTTGCTAGGTGCCATACAGATTTAAAGTTAAAAAAAAACATTCTGCATGCTACAGAAGTTAGCATTGTAGCCAGGATGAGGACACTAAAAGGATATGTTAAAGTATTAGTCATCGTAGCTCAAACAAAGTATCAGGGTAGTGATATTTTGGGAATATAGTGATATTTTGAGAATCTAGATTAGAGAAGGACTTCTTGCAGAGCTTGTACAAGAGGTTGTGGCAACCTGGAATGTCAGAGTCTACAAGATGACTGTGTTCAGAAGGTTGCTCAGGCGATAGGCCTGCTTGAGTGTTTTTATGTTTTAAAGGTGGTTTTAACCATGTCTTGTGACAGATGAAAAAATGTCACAGCATTTTCTGACTTTTTTTGTGGTTTTTATTTTCTTGTGCAGGCAGAAAACAGAATGACATAGAAAGAGAAGCACAGGGTAGTGTTATAGAAACAGGACACAAGCTTTGGTTTGGGAAGGAGTGGCCACTAAACTAGAGGGGGAGTTACATGAGTTTGGTGACTGAAAACAGACGTCTAGCACCAGAGTTGCATTTACAGCCTTGAGGATTCCCCACGTTGAGCAAAAGGCATCTGTCCTTTCAAAACTGAAGATGATTCAATGAAGTTCTTCATCTATTTGAGAAGGGTTATAAGATTCTGAATTAATGTGGTATTTAGTAGACAAATTGACCTTAAATTATTGTTTGAATCCTTAAAGACAGCATCTGATATGAACATCTTAAGTAGGTTTATTTGAACTGAGTCTTGAATCTCTTCTGGTGGAGGATCAACGGGAGCATGAACCACAGCTAGTTAAAAAAAACCCTGGCTCCTAGGAGCCATGAATTATTTGAATTAATGACAGTGGTTGGAGAAGGGGGCATCCTTTTCTCTGATGGAAGGAAGGAAGCAAACAGAGAAAAGCGGGCAGAGGAAGTTATGATACAGAGAACCCAGTAACATATAAAGTTAAGTCAAAGGACTGTGGAAACACTTCCACTGAGGGAATACTTAGTATTGCCTCTGACTGTTGTGATTAATATTGCCAATAGTAAACTAGTAATCAGATGTTGTAGACATGCAAATCCACTAATACATAGTTTAATTTTCCAGTGTTCATCAGCATTCTGTGTGCAGCTTGTTGCAGCAGCTTGCCTGGTAAGAGGCTTCTATTGTCTTTCAAATGCTTTTCGCTTTTCCTGATACCATTCGGAAGACTTGCACGTTCTCACCAAGCAGCATTTTACAACTGCATGCTGCTTGAGGGAAGAACTTAAATGAAATGCAGGAGGACAGTCCTTTGTGTTGTCGCTGTCCTGCTGAACTCGTTCTGTTTTATGGTTGCTTTATGTGGGGACTGATATTGGCCTTCTCTAATCAGGTTTATTGATTACAGTTGTTGCAATCTCAAATTTGTTTGTCGTTCATATTGATGACGATGACATTGATGGTGGGCTGTTGTGTGTTTTCTTCTTTTTTTCTTTTTCCTTCCCTTTCTAGAAGGGATTCCAAGAGGGCCACCTGTTTATCTACAGATGACATCTCACAACTTTCAGCACATTTTGTCCTGGCAGACACAAAGTGATCCAAGTGTTCCAACATACTATCGTGTACTGTACAGTAACCGCAGGCAAGTTTTACGTCATATGTGACACCATTTCCTTCTTTTTATGTTTATCAGTTCAAAATAATCAGCCTTGTTATTTTTGTTTCTTTCTTGTTTTACACTCCACAAAGATGCCTTCTCGTAACAGAGGATCCAAACAGATTATTTTAGATTTTTAGTCTCTCTTTATTTTGATTTTCAGCAACTGGAAGATTGCAAAACACTGTTCACGAATTGCACAGCCCTTCTGTAACCTGACAGATGATTTTGAAGTTGTGCATGATGAATATTTTACATTCGTTCAAAGCTTTGTAGGAACTGAAGTATTCAATTCCTCTTTACTTCGTTTTTCACCACTCCATAATAGTAAGTTCATTTTAGTTTTTATTCCAGGTAGGTGTAAATGTTCTGCTAGCTTTACAATAAGGCATTACAGACTATTTTTTTTTTCTTATTTAAACCAAAATAGTATAGGTGCTGAGTACATAGTGTATTTTTCTTCCATGTTTTCTTTTTTTCAACAGCATTCTTGGGACCACCAGAATTTAATATCAGTTCCTGTGTACGTTGCATAAACATCACCTTGAAGTTGCCATCCACTCATGTAAGAAAAAATGGAAAGCTGCTGTCTTTATTTGATCTTTATGACTACTTTGATTGTGAAATAACATTGAAAACACTTGATGGAGAACATAAGGTAAAGAACTTTTATTTCTATTTCTTTCTTTAGATAAGAAATGTAGAGCGCATAAAATGGCTCTTATGGTCAGCAGATTCACACAAGTGAAGAGAAAATACTTAGAAGGAAACTTAATCTTGACTTCCTTATATGGCAGAGTAGCAGGCTTAGAGAGGAATACTAGTTGTCCTGTATCCTTACTTGAAAGGGGGGAGGGGAAGGCTTAGCTATAACCCATAAGGAAATGTTGGAATAATGGGGGATGGCGTAGTGTATGCAAGCAAAACGCAGTTAGAGGCCATAGTCTCTGAATGTGTAAATTTGCTGTAGAAGCAGAGAAAATAACCCATTCTCTGTAACCAAAAGTAGTGAACTGAAATTGACACTTGTACAGACCTTAGGTTAAAAAAGGAGACATTAGCACTGGGGCTGGCACAGCGCTGGAATAAGTAGGCCAGTTGGAGAGCTGACTGCCTGCAGTCAAGTAAGCATCTTGACAACAATAACAGGAGATTAAGTAATTGTAACTTAGTAATAATAATAACAACTCAGGTAAAACACTGAGTTACTGTAGCAGGTTTTCCAGTTTCACATGCCACAGCTGTATTTCTTTGAAAGGCCACGTTCTCTCTTTTTAGGTGAATAGTTAACTTTAAAACACTCTCTTTCATGGCAGAGGTCACGCGAGAGATTCACTGAAGAACCTTTCAGTACAGTCATTGAGGAATTGTATCCGAATAGAAATTACTGTGTGTCTGTCATGGTCACCGCGTCTCTAAATAAAAATTCCATCCCATCAGCCTGGAAATGCATAATTACAGACTCTGTAGCTAAAAAAGGTAACTGTGCTGTGATGCAGACATTCTTTGCTGATTTGATTAGGTGCCAGTGTTTCCTTTGTGTGTAAGAAGATTTACAAGTCGATTCTAAAAATACTGTGGAAGTACCTCCAAGGTGATAAATGTTATGGGGATTCATAAGTGAAATATAAAAACTCATCCATTTGGGGGCTGCAGATCCCATGAACAATTCAAATCTGCACTAACTATATAAGTAGTTATCAACGATGATGCAATTTCTTTAATTTCTCAGTCTGACTTAAAATTTGTTCTTGTCTTGACCTGTAGGTGACCCTTCTATCCAAAACTGTTCTGAGATTCTGAGTAGCTGCTCTGAATGTGAAATATGAAATGTGATAATTGAAAACATCATTCATGCATTTTTTTTTTCACTTGCAGATTATCATGCCATTACAATTGCAGGTGCAATATGTTTTTCACTTATTTTAGCTGTCATCCTGAAGTGTATGCATGTAGGAGGTTATATTCTGCAGAAGAAATCTCTTCCAGATACCTTGGTATGTAATTTTCATATTTAACTTTCCTTGTTGGAAGCAGGAAGCTTGCCATATAACATTTCTAAGTGTATGTATTAGGTACAAGTAATATATGTAGTCCATGTAATGTTTAAATTTGCAGCTTGTTTGTATCAAAGGTAGTCTGTAGGCTGCTACATCACATACATGCTTGAACAAACTCTTTGTGGTGCATGGGAGCAGGCTGAATTCCACATCAGAGCACCACACATGAGAAAACGTTCTAGCCTTTGAAAATTACCTAGTAGATGTGAATCCTTCCTTCAGCACACCAATTTCTTGCAGTATATCTGAGCCAGGACAACTACACCAAAACTAAAACAAAAGGAACTATATAGCTGTGGAAGAAAACTCACTCGAGGAGGTTTGGGCAGACACAAAGTAAGCAGTACCTGTGTCACCTCCAAATGCTAAGCTGTTCTCAGTCAGCTCAGTCAGTTGTAGGGTTTTGCATCAGTCTGTAGTTAAGGCAGAGTACAGTCTGATGCTGTGTGCCTTGACTTGCAGAGAGGGCTGTCAGTTTTCAGGAGTGGAGAAGAGGGGAAAGTTCTAGGTGCCTTGACCTCTACAGAAAAGCTGACAGTGTGGCACAGAGAGAATCATGTTTGACAGCCTCATGGTTGGTGTTATTTCTTCAGACTTCTCTGTGTGAGTGTGCCACTTTGGCTTACAGTCTGTTGGTTTTTTGATTCACTTTGTTCTTTTAGGTATTCATGAAGACGTTCACCTACTTTCCTTGTACACTTGAATCTGAAGAAATAGCCTCTGTAGAGATCATTTATAAAGAGGTTAAAAAAAAGGCAGAAGGATCCACTGGGGCTGACAGCGATGACGATGACAGTGAAAGCGATGCCATGAGTGATCATGACTACGCAAGGCGTGATATCATACGTAGAGCACCTCAGTCCTCTGACACTTCACATGTGTTTGTGCAGCACTCTACAAGTAGTGCATGTGATGACAGTAGCAGCCAGATGAGTCAAAATCCAGATGATTTCCCAGAAGTCTTTGAAGAAAATGAGATGGATGCTGAAGAAGAAAAAAACACGAGTAGTGAGTTACTCACTCCTTTGTCTAAGGTAAACGGCACCTATTCTCTTAGGTCAAGGAGCAATGTTTGCTTTACCATAAACTTAAAATCTGTGCTTCTGGGAATCTCTGAAGAGACCACAGATAGTTCTGCAGCTCTCCTGTCTTCCCAAGAAGATGCTGTTGACTGGCAATGTGGACATGCTGTTGAATCGAATCTCCTTGACGACACAGAAAGTGTGCAGAAACCACATCAGCTTAACAGCTCTGATGTGTGGCAAAACTCATCTAGGTCCTCCAGTGAAAGTGACTCATCAGATTCAGATGTGGACCCAAAAAGCGAATACATAAGAAGATGAATAACTGAGAACCACTATTAATTCGTAGCATACAAATGGATATTGTCCAACTTCTTAGCTGTTTCTGGACTGAATATACAGATCTGATCTTTTTCTCATTTTTATGTTTCTTTAACATTCTGAAAGCATATGCCTAAGGACCGGAAATACACGAGAAGAACAGATGTGAGTGGCCAGCCTCTTAACCTGACCGCTTTTCAGTTTGAAAGGCTCTGCTACTGTTCTTTAGCTCTGTTGATGGGTTACTCTGAAACCTTTTTTGGTGGATGAATCACAGCCAGAAGGGTAGCACTGCATTCGAGTCAGTGAACTGATTTCTACATTTACATGGAGAAAGCTGATCAAATGAAATTGTGGAGGTGCAAGGAGGGGAGGTGAAAATGTTCAGAAATGAACACTCAAGAGTTCTTAGTGTGAATCAAGGCATTAAATGTATACCTTTTTAATACAATTTTATATATTTACGTACTACTTTTTAATGTTTATATGACATCTAAAAATTAATGGAGTGCGAAGTTGTACTTCCAACACTTGATAAAAAGAAACGTTTTCATACTTCTGTCTGTGGATCCTTACACGGTTCCTTCGTGCATTTCATCAGTTACATCGGTTAGCCTGCTAAGAATTGACTCCTTGTGGGGGGACGGCTCTTAGCTCTCACTTTGCCAGATAAGCAACTCTTCACTCTTTTTGCTGTTCCACTCAGCACTTCCCGCAGCAGTTTCTGGCTGCTGGTGAGTGTGGCACTCATTCTTTTGATTGGTAGGTCACAGGTAGCGACTGATGACATTTGCAGCCTTCTGTTCCGTGGTGTCTTCTACTGTCTAGTGTCCTTTTAGCACCGTGGCAGTCCAACAGACAGCCTTCTACTTCATCCAGTGATCTTTCTTGCTCACCCTCCGGATGAGCTTTCTTCACTGATGCATGCACAGTAGGAGAATGCCTATTAGAAGTAATTTATAGCTATCAAAATCATAACACTTGCTCACTTGGCACTCAGCCATTGTTTCTGAATGCCTGCTCGTCCTTGGATAGAGATAAGTTTGGCGACCTGTTTTTAATTATATGTACTGGGGTGTTGTAAAATAAGGAAGTTAGAGGGGAGTATCTCAATATCTACTTGTTGCATTCCAGTGTATTCATGGAGCGGGACAGTTTGGCTTTGTGTGGAGGCCCTGGCTCCTCGTGATGTTTGATAGCCTACTCACATCTCTTCATTGTTGTGTTTCATTCACTTGTTAAGGCAGAATAGCGTTACAACACACTTTCTAGTCCATAATGCAATGTCTAAAAGTATTACATTTTTGCAAGCAAGACTTATCCTCGTCATACAATTCAACAGCTATATTCCTGAAAATACACTACCAAAGTGTATTGTGCATTTACTTCTTCCAGTGAGAACTAAGCGGGTACAATTACGTGTCAGCTCGAATCTTGCCGAGTTAATTATTTGCAGATTTACACATCCAGCTTGGACTTTCCATACAGCAACAGCGAGGGAACGTCAGGCACGCTTGCGTTTCTTCTCGAGCGCTGAGAGGGAATTTCCCTCGGCACAGCGGTTCCGCCTTCCCCAGGCCGCCCCGCCCCGCCGGGGGCCGCGGCAGTGCGGAAGGGCGGCGGGGCGGCCCCGCTGCCGCGGCAGCGCCCGGCTCCGTGAGGCGGCGGCCGTCGGCAGTGGGGAGCCGCCATGGCAGCCGCCCTGAGGGCCGCCCTCTGGGGCTGCCTGCTGCTGTGCGGTGAGTGCGGCGCGCGGGAAAGCGCCTCAGCGGGGCGCTCGGAGGTGGCGTTCCCCGGGCCGGGCGCTGCGCTGCGACCCGGCCTGCGCCAAACTGGCAGCGCGTGCGGTGCAGGGCTCCGCGCCTGCGGGGTCGGAGCGGCGCTCGGGTGGGGCTCAGGTGTGCTGCGGCGTGGGGCGAAGTCTCTTCTCCTTCGCTTCGGTATCAGTGCTTTACAGTGGTTAAGTCGTAGCAGTTATGGACCGCGGTAGATGCTGTTCGAGGACTTCCTTGGCTTAATTCCTGTCTTGTTCTCATCCGTTGCGAAGAATACCAATTACTAACACATTTATCTGTATGGCATGCTTCGTAGATCTCATCTTCAAACCTGCTTCTCATTTGTCTCCCTTTTTCCAAAGGGCGACCATTAAGAAGGATGAACAAAGCACTTTAAATGTCAGTACTGGTGCAGATAGTGATGACATCTGTAGGGTTTCTGTTTCATTATTTTAGTCTCGTGCCCAGCTGTGTGCAGAGAGGCTCTTCCCTCAAGGCCAGGTTGGATGGGGCCTTGGGCAGCCTGAGCTGGTGCAGGGCAGCCCTGCCCATGACAGCGGGTTGGGGCTGAGTGGACTTTGAGCTCCTCTCCGACTCAAACCCTCTGGATCTATGGACTGTGGTCCCCATCAGAAAAAAAAAAAAAAATCATCTGCACATCCATGTTTTGCTGAGAAACAGATTATGTTGGTAATCTCAGTGAAACTTTGCACAGGCAGCTTGATGGGCAGCAAGTCATAAGCAGGAGCAGTCATTGCTCAGAAATGATGTTATCATGAAGGCAGTACTTACTGGAAGTCATTGATGCCAGCTGATTTGTCTTTGTTGTGCAATCTTGAGGTGAATGATAGGTATCTGGGGTTAATTAGTTGTTGGAATGCGGCCAGCACATACTGAAGTCTGTGTGAAAGAACTTTTGAAAGTCTGAGATTGGAAGGGAGGTCTGTGTTTACGGATGACTGAAAAGTTAGTGGAGGAACACACACTGAAGTGTTTGTTGTTGATTGCTCCCACAGTGTCTGGAATAGTGCCCAAGCCCCAAAACGTAAGGATAAATTCAGTAAATTTTTGGAGCATTTTACTGTGGGACCCACCTGGGGGTCACAAAGGCAATATAAGTTACACTGTCCAGTCCAAAAGGTAAGTCTGTCAGAGTTGGGGGGGGGGGGGGGTTCAGTGTTGTTTTTTTACGTACTTATTGATAGCTGTCTCAGAAATCCACAGCCATGCATGTTTGATTTCTTTTCATTTTTATAGGGAAATTGGTAGCTCTCCTTTTCAAGCTCTTGAGAGGCTTGTCTTCTGAGCTGAATAACAAGGCTGAGGTTTAGGTTTTTTCTGTGCATTCCATACCCAAGGCAGTTTCATATGTACTTTTTTTGCAACTGGAAACACATTTTGATGTTGGCTCTTATGAGCTGTGTGTGTTCTTCACTGCCTGCGTAGCCATCACCTGTTGTGATTGTGTTGAGCATTAGGGCTTTCTTTGCCCTCTCACCCCCAGCAGCATAATCTTTTATTAAATGGTTCCCAGTCAGCTCTCAGGCTGTTTCCCCAGCTCTCCCTTAGACTCATGTCTGAGGGATCCAGTGAAATCAGTTAGAGAGCAAAGACACACACAGAGGTATTGTCCAATATTTGCAGTCTGGTCTAATACCCACTGTCTGTTGAATTGCCTTTTTGTCACCACTGCCATCTATTTTCTGACTCATAATTTTAATCTCCAAGTCTGTCATGAATGTGTGTGTACATATGAAGTGCTTAATGTGTGTATACTCACTAGAAATAATCTAACTTGATCTACCTTTCCTTGTTCGTGATTCATAACTGGGTGTATTAAGAAGCAGGTATGCCCCTGTCCCAGTTCAGTGTCTTAGTGATACAGGAAAGATATTTTGTCCATTTTATAACTTACCCATCATTTACTTTGTTTCTTCCTTCTTCCATGTAGCGTTTTCCCTAAACAGAAGTTTAACAATGTGACAACCAACTTGAGCGTCACCCAGTGCGATGTCTCTTCTCTGTCTGTTTACGGAGCCTATGTGCTACGGGTCAGGGCGGAGCTGGAAGATGAGCACTCGGACTGGGCAGTCATCAGATTTAAGCCAATGGCTGACAGTAAGCCTTCCTCTCACCTGCCATCAAAACATTGCCTGCTGTTGATGCACCTATGCAGTTTGTCCCCAGAAGAAAAGCTGTAGAATAGAAAACCATTTTACGTCTAATTATGCTGATCTATAAAATGTTAGTTGTAAAGCTTTCATTTTTTGAAGAGAGAAGTTGCTCTCAGAAAACGCTGAAGATTCACTGTTTTGCCTAAATGATAATACTGGGACTGAAACCTCTGTGGGGGAGGCTTTATTTTATTCTATTTTTAAAAGGGAGTATTCACAGCAGAAGTTCAATTTTTAGTCTAGAAATAATCTTAATTGTGTAATACTGCCATTTTGTTAGTGAAGCTTTACAGCCCTTAGTGGGAGATACTGACTTATATGATTGTATACAGCAGAAATATTGATCATAGAGTCATTAAGGTTGGAGAAGACCTCTCAGATCACCTAGTCCAGCTGTAATTAAGAATTGTTCATATGACCATTGGAATGTAGGAGTGGTTTTTAACAATGAGAATCCTTCATTTCTTACATTCTTCCTCTGCTCATAAGCAAAATCAACTTATTTTAGATGGTGTAATCTATGTTACCCAAGACATTTTTTCCTAACAGCTCTCAATGGCAAATCTCAACTTTGAGAAATACTTCTGAAAATCCTTTCTTGCTTGGTCTTAATTTGCTTGAATTTCAGCATTCTCTTCCTCAGATTTCAGAGAATCTTACAGCCTTGTTTTTCTAAACATTTCTATAAGTTATCTCTCCAAAAGTGTAATGTTGATGTAATTTCATCTGCCTGGAACAGGAGTGCTGGAACACAGCATGATAAACAGAATACAACACTGCAAATTAATGTGGGTGTCCAGCCTTTTAGCTTGACTGGGTTGCACTGAGTGAACAGCAGTTGTCTTGGGCCAGAACACGTGGAGATTTTTGAAGTGGTCAAAGCTGATTATAGCAAGACATTGTGATAGGGGTACCTATTCTGCCTCCCTGTGTTGCTATTTTCTGGTGGTGTATATTTTACTTTATTCTAAATGAAATCCCATGCTTCGCTGTGGGAACAGCTTAAGAAAATGAGAGTAATGGAGACCTTTTTCATGTTACTTTTACAAGTTCAAAAATTAATGAGTGTTATGTGAATCTGTGGTTCAGAAAAGTGTTTTGTTTTAATTAAAAACATCTCTCTCCGTGCACAGTTATCTGTATATTCAGCTTTTCCTTTCCTAGATGCTTTACAGCGTGACTGTAGGCAGGTCAAATTTTATTATAGGCAGCTAAGGCAGAGCTCCTGCTGTTGGAATTAGAGGAGGCTTTAATGGAGAGCTGACTGCACACAATGCAGTTGACAGCTAAGCTACCCATGAAATCAGGTGGCAGCGCAAAAACATGATAAAGACAAGCCATTTTCAAACCACAAGAATACAGTATTTAACCTGAGGAGCTCAATCATCAAGACATGCAGAAGTAATTAAAATATTTCAGTTTGTCAAAACCATCACAGTGAAAGAAACATTGAAATGCTTCACTAGAAGGTCTCCTCAGAAAACACAGGTGCAGCTCAGGAGGATAAGTGAGTTGTAACCCATGGAAATAGTCCTTCCTCCCCAAGGGGTGCCCACAGCCAGAAAAAGAGAACTGAGTGAACTGAGTATATGATCTGCAAAAGCAAATCCCTTTGAAGAGCCTTTCTGTTAAGAAAGGGTTTACTCATGCCTAACTCAGGATGGAAAATTACTTTCTTCTAATCCAGAAAATGATTTAAAGCGTGAATTGTCCCAGGTTATGTAAAACTTCAGAATGAAAACAATATAAAGCTCAGTTCTGCTCTTTCATCTCTCCTGCACAGCGGTCATCGGGCCACCCAGTGTGAATGTGAAGTCTGAGTCGGGGACTCTGCACGTGGACTTCACAGGCCCTGTTGCTGACCGTGAGCAGGACAAGTGGTCTCTACAGCAATATTACGGCTCGTGGTTTTACCGAGTACTGTACAGGAAGAAAGACAGCGATAAAAAGGTAAATTCTGCCTCCAGACTGTTGTACTCCATGCCTTTGGTATAGGGTTTTCATGGTAAAATGATGTGCTTATATGAAGTATCAGCAAAGTAACAGTACTGGAATAAAAATATTCTGCAAAAGGGCAGATAATTGTGTAGCTAAACTGTAGCGCAGAGATGATTTGCTCCTTCTTTGGATAGAAATAACTGCTACATTATGAGACTTTGTTCCCTCTGGAAGTGATGCATTGGTTTGCAGTGTGGTCTTCCCACCAAGTCTGTGTATTTCACACAAGCAAAGGTAAACTTAGAGGCTGTGACATCAGTGTTATCTATGAATGTGGCAATAAGCTGACTTAGATTCAAATCTTGTGTCGTTCTAGTGTTTGTGCTCTTTGTGGAATGCTGAGCTTTCAGTAACACTGTGGCTGGGGCCTTCTGTTCCTGTGATCACCTTTTTCTCTCATCACTTTCTATTTGCCTGCTTTCTTTGGTGGACAGCCTTTTCCACAGGCAGATGTGTCACTCAGCTCAGAAAGCCTCTCCTTAGAGAATGCCTGGTGAAAGATCATAAATGATTTATTAATTATTTAGGGTCATACATTCCATTACAGGAAAAGAAGGAATGGCTTTACTGGAAGGGCTTTGTACATCACCACCATTTTAATCTCGTAGGAGTTCATTGAGTGTAATTAATGTGTGTTTGTTACTCTGCAAAACTCCTTGGCATTCAATTCCAGAAAATGAAGGGTCGTTGGTTCCCAAAGAGCATACTGTTTCTCAGTTCCCCAATTGCAAGAAACAAAGGCAGTTTTGCTTATGGGCCTCAAACTTAGGCCATTTAGCAGAGAAGGTGGGAACTTCAGTTTAGAATCTGTGCTTGTGACACCTCAGTGTTTGGCCCGAGAGAGTTCCCATAAAGATCAAAGAGGCAGAAGGGCAGTCTGTAATTTCACAGGGTCTTCTTCTTCTGAAGAGGAGGTTTGCTCAAAGTCTTAAAAACTTGCTAGAAATTCTTCTCAGCCCTAAGAGTCTATTATGTAATAAGCCAAGTCATAGGAGTTGCTATATTTTGCAGAGACCATACAAGTAGCTAAAGAAAGTAACTAATCATGCTTATAAAGAGCAAATTGCATCACTGCATACGTCTAATAGCTTCAACAATCCTTTTTATTTCTCTCTCTTTTAAATTTTGTCTGCATCTCCCAACCTACTGGCTCTGTCTGGAACTAAGTGATTCTTGTCTGTAACAGCATTCTCAGGTGATTTCATCTGGCATGGCAGTTCTTTCTCTCTGCAAGCATCCACTAATCATGTCTCTGTAGGGCTCTTTAGGCCACAGCTTTGGTAACGCAGCTAGAAGCAGACAAAGGCAGTGGTATAAGTGATCTCACACTCCAACCAGAGATGAAATCATCGAGAGTTACCAGTTATTTGACACTGGTAAGGCATTTCATTCTGCCTTTAAAAACCTGATTTAGTTGCTGCTGTAACTGCCAGGATTTGTGCTGCTTCCATTTTAATTACATTGTCCATTCACTGGACTCACGCTTTGCATTTATTTTGTATCCTTCTCTTTTATTAGGCAATTCACATAGATACTAAGCATAATTCTGAAATACTGTCTCAGTTGGAGCCATGGACGATATATTGTATTCAAGTGCAAGCGGTTATTCCTGAGTGGAACAAAACAGGAGAACTGAGTCAAGAGCTTTGTGAGCAGACCACCCACAACGGTAAGATCTGGAGCATCAGAATGACATAAACATGGTATTCAATTAGGAAATGTGAAAAGGATACAAAGTGAAAATCAGTGTAATGTGTAAACCTTCCAAAAATTGATGCATTGATTACTTTCATATTGTTTAGACACGTGCACCTTTGGAATTGAAGAGGTTAGAAACTCAATGAAAGCTGTGACCAGTATGGCTCTGATCGTAGTCACTTCACTGCAGAGAACTCTGCACTGCTCAGACCTTGAAAATAGGAGTTATCTGAAGCACATGCTCTTTAGTGATCACCATTGTGTTTCTGAATCCCTGTTACCATTAGCTGTACTTGCTATACAAAAGTTTCTGTTCCATGTAACTGAGAAAGGATTTGGACTCCAAATTGCAGTCTGTCCATTTGTGATGCTGTTGCCAATGTCTGCCGTGAGGCCACAGCTTTTTTCTGTGTAAAGAAAAAAACAGTTTGGTTTTCATTTTTAAGACAGTTAGGCACCAAAAACACTCTCATTTCCAGCCGTGCCACATTAGCTGCTGCCCGTGAAGTCCAACGATCACATGTTGGACCCTGCCATCTCAGCAGGGAGCTTTAGGTGAAAAGATCAGTTAAAAGAACACTACACAATGTCTTTTTCATAGACATAATGTGTACTTCAGGTAACTTACACCCTCAGGTACTCATAGAAAACCAGAGGCAGAGAGAGACAAGCAAATGAGGAGAGGAAGCCATCTTTTGGAAGCTAACCTGTTCCTCATGACTTTCCTCTTAAAAGATTCCTAGATATTTTTCCTATCTGTATATATTTATATATATTCCTATCTGTATATATATTGAATTGCAGATGGGTTTAGGTGATGGTGTTTCTTGTTAATCTGTGGCTAGAACAGCACTTAGCAACCGTGATGTAAAATATTTTCAGTATTGCATTGCTATATCTTCATTCCCATCACCTGTTGTGAAATCCCCACACATGACACAGATTTTCTCAGTCTCAGTATTTTGGAAGGTTACAGACTTTTGTCCTTTGCCTTTATTTCGCTGCCATTGTTACACATGTCCTTAAGAGAAAAAACAAAACCCTATACTCAGGCAGCATCACGTGTCAACTCCTACACCCCAGAAACACCAAAAGAAGTTTACAAGAGCTTACGTTTTACATAGAGTCCTGTGGATGATTACATTCATCTTTGGCTTAGTGTTGCATGCAGAATTGCGTAGCAGTATAACTGTAAATTTCTGAATCAAATAGTTTTTATATTCACTTTATTGAGAACCTTCTCAGCCTATTAAGACTGAAAATGTTGGAGCATATATATAATTCCATTGGGAATGTGATAATTTGAAGAGTGTGTATAGAATTCATAATTGCAGTTTTCATATATTTTTCTTTGTCTCTTTGCAGGTGTAACTCCTGTGTGGATAGTTGTGACTGTTCTGCTAGGATCAATGCTGGCTGTTGTTATATCCGTTCCTGTTTGTTTCTTTTCCTTTTGGTATCTGTACCAATTCACCAAGCATGTTTTCTGCCCTTCATATATTTTCCCACAGCACTTGAAAGAGGTATGTTCCCTCCCTAACACGATTAAAATCAGCCTTTTCAGTAGAATTATCTGCTTCTCAAAGCTTCTCTGCAGCCAGACATTTTCATTCTATTTTGCATTCTCCCTTCACTCCTGGTTGTTGGCCATCTGGGGGGCTTGTAGATGATAAAGAGGAGCTCTGGTTATAGGTAGATGCTCTGAAGAACCATTCTGTTATCTGCTTATGTGTATCTCTCATATTTGGTATTGCTTGCTCTTCTGCCATACATGAACTAAAGACAATTTGCTCAACTAAATGTAAGTGATAAAGCTGTGAACTTTGGTTGGAAAAGCTGGCAAAGGAAGGTACTTTTCAGCAGGAGCATGGTGGTGGAAATTGGATCGTTTAATGTTTAGTTTCAGACAGTGCAAGGTTATAAATTTTGCATTAATTTTACCTCATTCTCTTCATCGAGTTCTGCATAGATATAAGTACAGTGTTGACATCAGTCTTCGTTTTGAAGAATACTGGTGTACAATAAACTTTAAAATACTGTAATTCTGAATTGCTCTGCAACAGAGTAGTCCAAAGTACTTAAAAGTTGGACAATTTAAAATTTTGGTGTAGACCTCTATTCCTAAAGCAATTACACAGTTTGTAATATGAAGCTTTCTATGGCTTAGAAACAGAATGTTGTCTAGCATTTTGAAGTTAGAGAATAGCAGGTGTTAACCCGCAGTTCCTCTTTTAAAACAGTGGGCAGCTGAGATCTGTCTCCACTATCTCATTTTACACTTCAGATTGTACACCTGTTCTGAAATGGTTCTTACACAAATATACTAAAACTCAACTTAAGCAAAGAATTTAGTGAATCTGAAGACTCAGGATAAAATAAGAGCAAGGATTGTTAGCCATTGCTTCTGGGGAATAGCACTGACCTTGTTACCCATGCAGCAACTTTAAATTGATTATGCTATATCGGAATCTATTCTAAGGAACAAAATTATGCAAAATGTGATATGTGCTAAAGTTGCTAACTTATACTGCTCTAAATTTCCTGCAGTTTCTCTTCATCCTCCCATTTTGCCTCCTTCAGGATTTAATACTCTAAAGCTTTGCAGCTGACTTAGTAGCCACTTAATAGTTGTACTGTAAGTTAAGCACATGTTCAGCACACAGCATTTGCTGAACCTGCAGCTCAGCTACTGGGAAGATACAGCTGAGTAGGTCTCCCTCCCTAACCTTTACCCAATAGTTATGTTTTATGTTGACATTTAAAACAGCACTTTTCAATATATCAAGCTAACACCTCTCTGAGATGGTTCTGATGATCTCTTGAACTATTCTACAAATTTCTCTGTGGACTCCTTCACCTACAGCCAAGTTATTGTAGTTTTTCTTCCCCCCAAAAAAACCTAGAAGGTTGTTTGTTTGTTTAAAATTATATATATATATAAGTTTATGTTCTATAGAAGTTGCTTGCCCTGGGGTTTGTTCTTACAAGTAAAGGCAATTCTGGTTTGCAAGGGGGAAAGAGGTTACTCTGTTGTCAGCACTCTAAAGGACTTGTAAGGGCTGAGAAAGCCTGCTTGTGTGTGGAAAACAATAAAAAACGTATTTCTAAGCAAACAGGATGGGATGGCTGGTGCAGCTTACCTCTCTTTTCCTCTTTCCTTCACAGTTTTTGAGCAAGCCTCCTAGTGGTTCGCAGTTTTTTTCTGCAGTTCCACAAGAAGAGCATCATTTTCATGACAGGCTCACTGTCATTTCAGAAGAACCTAAAAGCCAAAGTGATGAGGCTGTGGAAGAGACCAGCAAAACCACAGAGCACCCTCAGGACTCTGAACAGGAAGTTTCTGATGCAGAAATACTACCAACTTTGGAAAGGGACTAAACACTCCTCAGACTTCAGTCAAGTTGAAAGAAAAGCAAAGGTTGTTAAGTTTCTCTTATTGCTATCTTAGGGAAATTCATACTTGAAACTCTGAGCACAGACTTCTGACGTTGTTTTCTAAAGTCCAAGACACTTGATGATGGCTGTGGAATTAATTGATAGTAATTTTTTGCCACTGTTTTTAGTGGCTTGCTGACAAGTTGTAGCAATACTCAGCCTATATTATGCCAATAATTTAAAAAGCAAATATCAGAAACATGATACTAGCTAATTTAACTTGGATGAACTATTTATTGCAAAAGCTAGTCACAATGGCATGCTGTATAAGATTTTTACAGGAAGATTACATTTTGCAAAGAAAGAGCTGACCAGACTTATTTTTATAATGAGAAATTATGTATATTTAGATACCCAGAAAAATGAAATCTTTCTATTGTTTTTGTTGTTTTTTTTTTAACCTGGTGCAAAACTGTGGAGTAATTCACAGCAAGGTATCATAATAAACCAAAGATGAATATTCAGTGTGATTTGCATTGCAAGGTCTTATTCTTATTTCCTTACTGAGGATAAGAGGAACATAGCAGTACACTGCCACGCAGTCATCTGTGTTCAGATGTTGCTCTGTCCCCTGAGCTTCTGACCTGCAGTGTCTATGACTTACTGAAGTTTGCCTACCTCATCCACAGTCAAGCCTATGGAAAACTTTACAGTTAAAGTGAGATTTACAAGTTCATTATCTTTATCTACTGATACTTATTCTCAATTTTAAGAAGGATAAAAATTAAAACCAGTTGTTTGTGACGTGCTACATAGTGCTATGTCACATTTTTAGACCTGCTCATTTGTGCCAAGGTTATGTCCACACCACTATGGCAGCAGCATCGAGCGTGACCTTTGCACTGTGCTGAAACCCTTTGAGTGATGCAGTTTTTTTTGTGTATGTATTATTGCATTAAATTGACAATGAAAAAATGCAGTCAGCAGAAGTGACTTGTTACAAATGGCACTGTGTAACCTCGTGGAAATTACAACATTGTTTTGAGCTTTGTTATCACGCGCTGCTGGAACTGTTGCAGGAAGAACCACGAGAACAGGTGCTGATTCCTTGTACAGGGTGGTTACATGTAGTTTAAATTAGCTTTTTTTGTACTTCCTAATTTTCATCATTTGTTTTAATGAACCATTTAGGAATGGAAATATAAGAAAGCATTTTCACCCTGTTTTTTCCAGACATTTTGTGTGGCACTCCTGGCTCGCCTCCACTATAAAAACACATTCCTCCTTCCATATTAGCAGCTTCTTCAACTTCTGTACAGTGTTGTTTTTTTGTTGTTTTTTTTTTTCTTTCCTCCAAAGTAAAAATGACACTGCATAGCTCTTATGGCCGCAGCACATGCCAGTAGTGGGCTGGCCAGCTGATGTCAGAGGAAGGCTGAAATTTCCCTGCCTTTTGCTCAGGCTGTTAGGGAAGGCCCTTTCTCTCTCTGACTGCTCTTTTTCATTGAAGATCACGAAGTTCCTGTCTATCAGAGATGTCTGAAAGCAATTGATTATGATGAGGCCGCAAGTAAGGCAGTCCACTGTACTTCGAAGCTTTATCACAGATTCACTGGCAAACGCAACTGAAAAACAAAAACCCTGGCTTTTCTGAGATAGTCTTTAGATTAAGGTAGGAAGAATCTGTTAAAGAACATTGTCTCTGAAATCTTGAGAGTTTGGCTTTCCCCATTTAAAAAGAGGAAGCGTTTCCCCTCGTGACTCTGCTGACACCAGCTATTGTAGTATCACATGAGAGGAGAAGGATTGTCCCTCTTCCAACAAATTCATAGTGAAGAAAGGAAGCATTTGTCTTGATAACCTTGGTTAACTTTTCTTTGATGTAGAACACACTGTCCTCAGAGAACCAGTTGCTTTATGTTCCTGAGGGGGTTGCCTTTCACTCACTGTGTCACCGTCAAAATCCTTTATGTGATCAACTCCAAAATGAAAAGTGTATTCATAGTCCAGCTGCACTCTGGCTAGTGTTCAATAGGAATGAATTCCTCAACTCTACATCTCAGTGAGTCACAGCAGAAAGTCCTTGGATGACTTCTAGTTACTTTGCTAAATTTGACTCTTCTGACACCATGCCAGGGTTTATGGCTAAAAATGCTGTGATAATTGGGATGTCAGAGCTCCGACACATTGTGCTCATTGAGAACTTACCTGTGGTGAAGGTGGAGTGTCCACAAGTGCAGCTCCAGCAGATATCACAGATAACAAGTCAAGGAACCTGCTGGGGGCAAACCACATTCTTCCTGTGTACATCAAAAGGACATTTTTGTTACATTTCAGCCACATAATATAAAGGACAAATACAGAGCTGTGCAACCAAAATGGGAAGATTTCACAGCACTGCAGAAAGGGAAAGCCTAGCTTATTTTTCACTTCTGACTTCTCACCTCTAACGTGTTTGTTCACCTCATTTGTAATTATCCTGGCTAATACCAAACTAAGCCATTCATGCTTCTAACTTTCACACTTTCCTAAGCAGCTTTCCTGGGGGATGGCAGGCTGTTCCAGCTAAGGCCCAGTCACAGTTAGACTAACGGACAAATAGACAAGGGGAGAAGAATTTGGAAGTTCTGAGCCTTGTCTTATGAGGCCGACCCTCAAGTTCCCCCACATAAGTAGCTCCTTTGGAAGGCAATAACACGAGATTCTTCTTTGGAAGAGGACTCAGTGCCTCTTCAGAGACCAACAATTTAAATAAGCTTAGCTTGCGACGAGTAGATGAAAGCAAATCAGTAAAATAGCTGAACTTCTAATTCATATGTGCTTATGATTTAAACTGCAAGGTAAGGAGTTTGCCTTACCTTGACAAAGTAATCTGAGTAGAACAGACTACTTTGGAGAATGGAAAATTATTAAGAAAAATAGTAAGAGCAAGATGACTAAGGAGCAGAGATGCGTGGAAAATGGATAGCTTGTGGTGAACAAGACTGATTACAGAAAGGGGCAACAAGGAAAAAGTAAACAGCAGAGCCCAACCCAGACTAAGCAAGGGATGAGGGAGGAGATCTGCCATTGCACATTTTCTCTCTCTGTGTTGGTAGCCCCAGTACCTTCTCCCCATGCAGGTTCCTCAGGCACCAGCAAAGACAGGCTGGCTGAGGAGTGCAAATCCACATGTGCTGCCTGGTCAGAGAGATTCCTGCTGAACAGTGTTGCTGGAAGGGCTTTCAGAAGCTTTAACTCTATGTCCACCGGGAGAAGTTTTAGATATATATTTTCCTTGTATTTCCTTGAGTTCATATTGATGCTTTCAAGTAATTGCTGTAAAAGGCTAAAGGTACAGAAAGATTACTGACATGAGATAATGCAGGGGAAGCCTTAGGGAGGAAGTCCTGGCTCCAACAGCATTGACGTGCATTCACAGGACAACACACTGGTGAAAGCACTGGACCAAAGAATGTTTAATATCTCAGCTCTTCTATCTTCCCATTAACAGATATCATAACACTCCTGTATCGTCTCTCATTTCTACTTCCTTCTTCCAGCTCCTGCTGTTTACATCGCACTTTGTAAAACTAGGCTGACGGTTCTCAGAACAGGGACTTTTTTTACAGATCTATATAGGTAACTTAGCTACAAACACCATGTAAATCTCAGCTGGAGCTCTGCACATGGCTAGTGTAACAGTTGATACAGTGAGGCTCTGAATCTCACCCTAATCACAACTTGCTGATCATTATGAAATGTTATCTATAAAGAAGGAAGTTGTAGATATATTATGGCTAGATGTAGTGAAGACACTTGATAGGTCTTCAAAGACTAAAATAACAGGTTGACAGCAGACTTCTCACACTCTGGAGGCTGGTTGTCATAAATGATAACTCCTCTGCCCTTTAAAACCTAATGCACTTTTCTGATCAGATACCTGGGTTTTATTTACTTGAGCTTTCTCACGCACTTAAAATATTCAGCAGATTTGATACGCAAAATTACACTGCCCCAAAACCAACTTGCTCCTTGTAGATCTCAATGTGTGAGGAGGGTCAGAAGAGAAGGACAAGCTGAACTGAGTCTTTCTGCAATTTCATGAGTGTGAAGGGATATGGAAATATTTTGGAAAGTCTGAACTGCTATTATGTAGCTTTTCCTGATGTGAGACACCCTGGTCTCAATGACAACAGTAAAGTCTAAAAGTTTACTTGTGAAAAAAAATCTCTTAACTACAGCCTTGCTGTAATTCATACCACTGTTTGGAAGGGGACAAAAAGTCTACCTTTAAGGTGGGTGATCAAGGGTTTAATGCAAGTACAGTACTCCAACCACACTTACTCCAAGAAACATAGAAATAGGGCCCCAGTGTGCAGGCGCTGTGCTGGGAAGGAAGCAGGCAGGCTTTTCGAGTGTGTACTTCACTCATAATGTTTTCAGCTTCCAAAATGATGTGGAGAAACTAGCATTCAGATGCAGAATAACAATGCACTGACAAAAAGAAAATGATTTAATGCCTTTCAATGAACATCAGTGAACTTCAGCACAAGGCAGAAATGGCAGGTTATATCCTGATTTCAGTAAGATTTTCCATGTCTTACAAGATGCTGCCACAGACAAGGAAAAATAGATTAGGTGAAAGGAGACAAAAGCGGAGTTTATGTTGTGTCAGGCTGCAGATGAGTCAACACTTCACTGTTGTGAAAGAGGCAAATGCCACAGAGAATGTACAGACCACAGAACTGTACATGTAATGTGTGAGACAATCTTCCCCACTATCTAGCACCAGTAAGAGCTGGAGAACTGTATCTAGAGCTGGGAAAAATCAGGGGGAGGACAAAAAACACGCTCTGTGAAGGATGATGAAAAGAGTCACCACAATGTGGCCTCAGAAAAAGAAAACTGATGGTGACATAATGACAGTCTTCAAATATGTGAGGGATTTTTGAAAACAGGAAATGAATCACCTCTATGTCTGTGACAGGCACAAAAGCAATTACAAGACTGAGACAAGACAGATGTGAGGAAAAGATTTCTGACAATGAGAACAGAAAAGGTACAGGAGCTACTGCCTGAGAAGTGGCAGAAAACCTCATTCTAAAAGCAGAAGTCCATTGAAAAGGTGACAGATACAATAGAGCCTGCCCTGGGGCTGTACAACACGCAGCTAGCTTCCTAAGTCCTTCTTTCCTGATCTCGTTTCTACATTTTTCAAGCAAGATGAAATGCTGTATTTGCTTCTTTTATCCTGTTCCAGAGCTGACATGAAAAGAAACAAGGGAATGATTTCTCCTTTGCCTGTCAGCCAACAGAAATAAACTCTGTGGAGCCTGCCTGGCTTTGTTTCCTCCGTATCACACGTGTTTTGGACTGACATTCATGACCACAGGAGCATGCATTGTCTTTCCTTCTGTTTGGCTGCCTGTGTACTGGAGATAGAGCTTCTCATAGAACAGATTTTATCAACACCAGTTGGTAAAAATAAATAGATGTGTCTGTATAACTCTTTCCGTAAGTGCACGTGTGTCAGAAAAGATTGCACTTTCACTAAACACTGAACCTTGTGTGCCCACGTTGTACAAGTGACCTGCACGCATACAGGAAAAACAACACTCCTGGGAAAGAGTTGAACAACCCTGTGGTCAGTGACTTACGTGCAGTAATACCCACGTCATGACAGGGAAGAGCCGTCTGCTACAGGCTCAGTTTGGCCCCATCAGATGGTAGCTCTCTTCCACTGATGATTTCTACAGCTACATGAAAAGGATAAATAGCCTTGTCTGAAAGAACACCTGTTCACACAGTTACACAGGAAGTTGTGGTGAGGCTGATGATACGTGATAGATCATGTCCTACTCCGTTAGTTTCCTTACAACACTGTCCTCACTGACTACCTGTTCACTATGCCATATGATGACCGTGATGGCTCCCACTAAGTTGTACTTAATAGCATTTTACTTCGCTTACTGGAGTTTCAAATCCTCATCATCAAATACAGTGCTATGGCCACCTGTCACAGACCACAGCATCTGTTGCTGTGAGGGCAAGTGCAAGTAAACTCCCACACACTGCAGTGGGGTGATCTCATAAAAAACATAAAACAGAGGAAGAGAAGATTAGCTCTTCAGTCATGGAATTTGAACTTTTGCCTGCAACAAGAGTGAGCATCACTGTCACATCCAAGAGCTCAAGGGACAGGCTTGACATTCTGGCTTGTATCAGAAACAGTGCAGCTAGAAGGACCAGAGAGATTATTGTCCCTCTATGGCCAGCTCTGGTGAGGCTGCACATTGAGTGCTGTGTTTGGTTTTGGGCCGCTCACAAGAAAGACACTGAAGCACTGGAGGGTGTCCAGAGAACGGCAATGGAGCTGTGAGGGATCTGGAGCACAAGTCTGATGGGGAGCGGCTGAGAGAGCTGGGATTGTTCAGTCCAGAGAAGAGGAGGCTCAGGGGAGACCTCATTGCTCTGTACAGCCACCTGAGAGGAGGCTGTGATGAGGTAGGAGTTGGCCTCTTCTCCAGGTAATAGTGATGGGATGAGAGGGAATGGCCTTAAGTCACATCAGGGGTGGTTCAGGTTGGGTATTCAGAACCATTTCTTCTCAGCATGAGCAGTGCACAGGCTGCCCAGGGAGGTGGTGGTGTCACCGTCCCTGGAGGTGTTCAAGAGCCGTGTGGATGCGGCACTGAGGGACGTGGTCAGTGGGCGCGGTGGGGGTGGGCTGACGGATGGATTTGGCGATCTAAACGGTCTTTTCCCACCGTCCGATTCTGCGATTCTATGAAACATCAGCCCTAACCGCTGAACAAGGCATGGCTTTCCCCTTTCTGCGACACAGTGCAACTCGGGTTCCCGAGCTGTCCTTGTCATTAAGCAGCAGGACACATCCTGCCGCACAAGCTAACCCCACCAACACCCCAACACCCCCACCCGCCCGATGGCGGCGGCGGCAGGGCGCATGCGCAGTGGCCGCAGACTTCCGGTACGGGTGAGCGCGGCGGCGGCGGCGGCGCCGTGTGGATGGCCGGGGTCGCGGGTGCCGCGGGGCGGCTGGCAGCCGTGCTGCCCTGCCTGCTGCTCGCGCTGTCCCAGCGCTGTGCAGGTGAGCGGGGCTGTTTCCTCGGGTCTGCGCTGCGCTTCTGTGCTAGGGCTGGGGCGGAAGAGCAGCTCAGGGCCCTTTTATCTTTCCCTTTCCTGCCCTGTGGTTTAGTGCGTTCGTTCCCAGCTCCGAGCCGGAGCCGTCAGCGCTGTGCTGCCTGCAGCTGCTTCCATTAAGCCACGCAGGTTGCAGAAAATAATTGACATGCCGCGTGCTGCTTCTGTGCCTAGAAGTGGTTGCTCGGCTGCTGTGACCTGTCGCCTTCTGCCCTGCAGTTCCTCTTCTGCGCCCGTCCAGAAGCCCTGCTGGTAACCCTGCTGCCTTAGAGCACCGTTACCCGCGGGGTCAGCAGCAGTCGGGCTGCGTTTGCTGCGTTTGGTTGCTGCTTTCTGTCTGCGTTCTGTACCCACGCGAACAGGCGAGGTGCTGAAAGGCTGAGATCGTTTCCGTGCTTCTAACCCGCACGCGATAAGCTGCAGGCTGTTGCTGGGCTCCTGGTGGCTGCGTTGCAGCAGTCGTGGGGTAGGACGTGTAGCTGTGTGCTTTCACACTATGCACCCCTTTGTAATTCAGGTTCATTTCCCTTTTGAGAGGAACGGTGTATTTTCTCAACTTTTGGTCTGACCGTTGGTTTAAAAACAGTGCTTAAAGGCCCATCAGAAGTTTATAAGAGATGCTTTTTCTAAGGCAGTGAAACCTATGTTAGCTGATGTGAATCCTTCCATGCATGTATCTGCAAGTACACTGTGAGTCTTGCCACCTTCAACAAACTCTGTCTCTTCATCAGTGTCACCGCCAGCTAGAAGGTATTATTTCTTGTATCCAGATGAATGATTTGTAGCAAAAAACAGGGAACTGAAATACGTGGGAAAACTGATGAGTAGGTTTTCAGCATCTAAAAGGAGGCCGTAAGAAAGAGACAGGTTCTTTAGCAGGGTCTGTTGTGATAGGACAGAAGGAAATGGTTTCAAACTAAAAGAGGGGACATTCAGTTTGGGTATAAGGAAGAAGTTTTCTACCGTAAGGGCATTAAGGCAATGGAGCAGGTTGCCCAGAGAGGTGGCAGATGCCCCGTCCCTGGAAACACTCAAGGTCAGGCTGGATGGGATTTCTGGCTAAATCATGAAGCTTCTCTGGGAATTGAATGTTGCTGAGTTTGCTCCTTGACTCTATGGTTGTTATTTATTGGAATTTAGGAGATTGATTTAGGGAAGCAAACACAAAACACTGAAGTAGAGATTATTGTGTGAAAGGATAGGCATGGATCACCTATGCACATGTGTTATTGAGAACAGCGTTAATTGACCTGAATTTCTAGAGAAAAAACAAAAAGTGTTGGGGTATAGCAGTGCTAATTAGATTGAGAACATTGGGTCATGTTTTCTGTAAGGCTGGACTCCATTTGTAGAACTCAGCTGGAGTACTGCCACTGGTGAATTACGTTGTTCCAAGGGAGTTTGTTTGGGGATAATGCAAATGAGTAGAGTGACAGTTATTCAGAAAACTAGCAAGTTTGACTTACAAGGGAAAATCAAAGCAGGAGATGGAGTGAGCAGGTGAAAATAGGACTGGGACTTGGAAGCTTCAATGACTAGTTATTTAAGCTTGTGTAAGAAATTTGGTTTCCTCACGAAGGCATTAGATTGAGTTGTCAGGGTTGTCTCTGAGGATCAGGAGGGCTTTATAAAGCAGCGATCTGTTTTTCCAACTGAGGCACAGGAGAAGATGCTTAATCACATTCAGGATAGATCTACAACGAGTGCTGTGGGGTTTTAGATGCTTTGCTTCTGTATTTACATTTTGCATCAGTTGAAGCCAGGGGGCCATCTGGTTCAGTACTGGTCTACAGCAAAAGCTGGCAGTGGAGCAGGAAAGAATACAGCAGCAAATACGTAGTGACGCTTGCAGCTTAATGGAACAGCTGCCTGTGGCTCTGAGGTTGTGCATTTGACTCATTTCATAAACCAGGCAAGAGTTAAGCATGCACAACTCTAAGGGAGGAAGTCCCTCAGACAAAGTGCTGGATGAAGCAGTGGTTTTATTTGTTTGTGCAAAGCAGAGCTGCTTGTTTTGGTGCTTCTTGGCCACTGAAAGCAGTTCTTAGTGCCTGATTACAGCAATTTGTAAGGATTATGAAAGAATCATTATCAAGCTGGGGTCGAGGTTGTTCCAGCGTGCATGAGGAAGTTCTCAGAGAAAAGAGGCAGTCAAACCTGAGGCTCATGACAGTCTGCTTTTGGGCAAGGTTACTAACGCTATTCCTTCCAAATTTGCTATCCAACCATCAGGAAGGCTTGTGACAGAGTGATTTGCTTCTCTTCTGGATTTGGAGATTTACACCAGAATGTTTAAACTTCACACCAAGCTGTGAAGTTGCTTGTTCAGATAAGCATCAAAGTGCATCAATTCCTGTGATGAAGTATTGCTTGGCAATTTTTGAGATAGTCTTCAGTCTGTTTCCCAAAACATCACATGCTTTCCCATGCCACTTTCTGCCAACCTTCACTGCCTACATTACGGTTTTGAACTCTCTTTTACAATAAACTAACTGCAGGGGGGAGGAGTTGTGTAGGTAAGCAACTGTTCTCATCCTGGTGCGTTTACTCATCCTGCTGCTTTTGAAGGACATGATTTTGATGCTTCTTTTGTCCAACTGACAGTGGAAGAAGATTGTGAAAGATCTGAAAAATTATTGGATATATTTGTCGCTCTTATATTTGCTTTTAGATAGGGTAAAAGCATACCTTGTTGTATAGGGGCTCCAAAAAAGTAGGGGACAGACTCTTTAGACGGGCCTGTTATGATAAGACAAGAGGAAATGGTTTCAAATTGTAAGAGGGGAGATCTAGATCAAAAATAAGAAAAAAGTCATTTCTGTTAAAGGTGGTGAGGCAGTGGAACAGGCTGCCCAGATCGGCAGTGGATACCCCATCCCTGGAGACTCCCAAGGTCAGGCTGGATGCTGCTCTGAGCACCTGCTGCAGCTGTGTGTGCCCCTGCTCATTGCAGGGGGGTTGGACCAGGTGGCCTTTAAAAGGTTCCTTCCAACTCAAACTATTGTATGATTCTATACTGCTTAGATTTATATGGAGTCAACCTTCAGGCGTGACTCCTATTGAACAAGAGAGTTTACAGGAAATGTTCCCTTTCCTCTACTATGCTCCCACCAAATAAAAACCTCTTGAAATGTTCATTTTAATGATAATCTGAAATCTGTATTTCACAAAGCTTCCCGATTTTCATTTGAACACTCTAATTCATATCTAAATTGCCTCCTGTTGCCAGTCTCCCTGGCAGAGGTTAGTTCTTCTGCTCTCATCAACTGCTCTTTCCTTTGATGTTTTGATCATTCTTATACGTGCCCTCAGACTTAATCCTTGCCCTCAAGATGTCATTTTGTGTGTGGTTCCTTGAGCAAAAGAAAACGCAGCAGGTCTTCTACCTTAGGATAATTCTGTGTGAGGAAACCTCACTGAATGAGATTTCTACTCAAGGCCATGCATTGATTTTGTGGCAGTAATGTGTGGCAGAATGTCTGCCACACTGTCTGCTTCACAGCTGTGAAATGAGAGCATTAGGTCAATCCTGAGCAGTTTGCAGCTGAGCTCCAGATGTTGGATCCAGACAATATGGCATAAATGCATTCAGATTGCTTATAATCACCCGTAGCAGTGAACCTCAGGTGCTGAGTGTTACAACTGTATGTGCTTTTAAAAGGGAGGTAGGGGGATAATTATTTCACTATCACTCTTTTTAACAAGAGAAGTTTCTCCTTAAATCGTGTCAAAATTATTTATCCCAATCCTTATATAGCTTAATATTGCTTTTTTTATAGGCCAGACTAATCTGAAGAGTCCTCAGGATATTCAAGTTTATGCTATAGATACAAATTTCACTCTAAAGTGGAACTACACAGGGGATAGTACCAATGTGACGTTTTCAGCAGAGTACAAGTGGTAAGTAGTAGCTTCATTCTGAGCCAGAAATATCAGATCCACGGTGGTGTAGAAGAGCAGACTGGTTTACTGATTGCTTTCTGCTTCTCAATGCTGCCACATAAAACTTCTAGGAAGATAATTCTGGATGTAGAATCTTGGAGACGTCCTTCGTATTTCTAGTTGATATGTAAAATTAGATTGTTACTGATAGGGATGTGTTATAAATACAGAGCACACTGAGTAATAATTCTTGATACTGGGCAATAAAATGGTACACTTGGAAATGTAGTTTTTAAGTGTATTGACTCTTCTCTGTTTTTTTAGGTTGTTTTTTTGTGTCAACACACACAAACTGAATTTGAGACAGAATATAATTCTGGATTTTGACAGTTCTTTGTTGCTGTTCTCAGACACTGTGTTCACTTGTTGAATAAACCAAGTGGTTAACTAGCAGTCTATACACTTGGGGAAAAAGGTTAAACTAGTAAAGCGATAGATTAAATTAATGAATTAAATGGTGGTGTCAACTTGAGTCTGACAAAATACATATCTGTCACCAGCACCACTGTAATTGATGTTAAATGCTAGGCAAACTATCACTCCCTAGCATTTAGAAGGAAGTTAAGGAAACTGAGGATTTAGATTGCTCTAGTTTTTGTTTTATTTTCTTTTTATTCTCTTCTCACAGCTTTGATGATCTTCAGACAAATGAACCAGAATGGAGGGAACTATCTGGCTGTCAGAATGTCAGTCACACAGAATGTGACTTTTCTTCAGCAATAACTGCATACTATGATATGCATCATTTGCGCATAAGGGCTGAAAGAAGGGAAGACAGATCTCCATGGTCTAGTATTTTTGAAATGATTCCTTATGAAATAGGTATGAGCTCCATACATACTGCAGCATTTCTAGTTAGATGTCCTTTTGCACTTCGTTGTGGCTTATATGTGGTTTCTGTTGCTTACAACAGCATCAACCTTAAAGTAATATCAGGTGATTTCTGTGAGATTTAAAACTAAGATCCTATGGGCAATTCCCTTAGTTTTGTTACAGCCTCAAAAGATTTGAAAGTAAGATGCTAAATCACAGTAGCTGCATATTATTAATGTAACTTAAATTCTGGTTTGTTTTCCTTTAAGCATTCATCACGCTTAACTTTTTCACATTTGCAGCTCAGATTGGTCCCCCTGAAATAGCATTGCAGTCCGTAAATGGAGCCATTAAAATTAAGGTTTCTCCTCCAGAAGCAAATCAGGTCCGAAAAATGTGGCTAAATCCTCTGCGTTTTAAATACAAAGTAGTTATCTGGGAAAATTCATCAAATGTAGAGGAGGTATGATTTCATTTTGATTTTTTTGACCTTTACTGCTGGACCTTTGCTTTAATTGTTTAATGCTCTAAAATAGAATTGTTTAATTATGTAGCTTGTTTAGTAATACAGTTATATAACAGTTGCTGTGTGGATGAAAAGTTGTTTTTATTTTTATTTTTAATTTGTTTTTCTAGAGAATCATGTTAGATATTTTATGAGAAGTATTGTATTTCTCTTAAATCTCAGAGCCAGTTTTTAATGCACAAGGAGTGAAGTGAAACCATCTCACATTAGCTGGAGTAGGATCCACTGCCAGCCAGCAGGAACAGGGAAGGCAAAGAAATTTCAAGGCAATGGGAAGAAACGTTTACAGCGCTATATTGATAAGGGAGGGGAAGGTTAGATAAGGGACTAATTGAATCTTACAGGGATCTTATAAGTACAAGCTGTGTGTCTCTTACAAGTCTGGTCAGCCAAGTACAGAGAGGAGGAAGTGTTTGTTCAATGAACTGAGGAATTTAAGCACAGTAAGTTCTGTGATCCTGAAGCTGGAAATCTCGTTTCAAGTGTAAAGGAGCAAAGTTAGAAATGTCCCTTCAGTGCTGACTCAGTTATTCATATTGTCCTTTGTTCCCTACTTTAGAATTGTTTAGGGAAGCTGGGGAGGGACTTCTTGTAAGGGCAGATAGTGACAGGAAAAGTGGGAAAGGATTTAAACTGGAAGGGGGTTTAGACTAGATGTTAGCAAGAAATTCTTTACTGTGAGGGTGGTGAGACACTGGAACAAGTTGCCAGCGAGGTTGTGGATGCCCTCTCCCTGAAAGCATTCAAGGCCAGGATGGATGGGGCTTTGAGCAATGGTCTAATGGGATGTGTCCTTGCCTATAGCAGGGGGGTTGGAATGATGTGTTCTTAAAGGTCCCTTCCACCCCAGACCAATCTATGATCTGTGATATTATACAAATAGACTGAAAGCTGGGGGGAAAAATGATACTTAAAAAAATCAGCATACCTGGAAAAGCATTCATCTTCATATGCTATTCACAATTCTCTCACAGGTGAGAAATCAAAATATTTTACCTATTGATGTAATAGATGGTCTTGTGCCAGAGACTACCTATTGTTTGAAAGTTCAAGCAACTGTTCCTCTGGATTATCAAGAAGGCCTATTCAGTCCAGTTCATTGCATAAAAACCACCCGTAAAGGTAAAGCATGAAGTCATCTTTCTTTAATTATTCAAGCTTAAACTTTTAGAAAGTAGATTGATATTTCTGTGCATTTCTGTTGCTTCAGAACAAGTTCCTACTTACTTTGGCATAGCAGCAATCATCACAGTTATTTAGAATTTTCTATTTTAAATCAATATAAAATGTCGTCGTCTATTGATATTAGAAGTTTTTACAGTACACAGGTTTTTGCTTGGAGGCAAATTTTGTCCATTGATTTGGGTTTTAAAAACTACTTTCTCTGTTTTGGAAAAGTAGATTTTTTTTGGATTTGTGACTTAGAATCAAGAGGAAAGGGAAGTGTGTGTTGACCAAAAAAAAAAAAATTCATGTATTTGTCAATAAATGAATGCATACAAAATCAAGCCAGAAAAATATCTTTTATGCAGGCCTTTTGGAATTTATTCTTGCTGATTCTTAAGAATTACTCTGTGTAGCTTTCTCGCTATTAATGGCTTGTTTTGCATGTCTACATTTAAACTTTTCTGTGTGCTGTTCAAGTATCTTTAAGTATTCATAAGTATTTATTTCAGGGAAAATTAGTGTGTGAATGCACAAGGGTAAATACAAGATTGATTGGATGGTGCATCAAAACTACTTTGTGTTTGTGTCTATCTTACATAGTTTTCTAGGCAAGTCATTGCTAGTCTTGTTTATTTCTACAAATCTTCATGCATCTGTCCTTAATTTTAGCTGCAGTGAATTTAACTAATGCTTTTACTGTTAAAGGCTTACATTCTGTTGTATATACAGCATAGCAATTTGCTGTCTTTATAATTAAAATACAATTTTGATTATTTTTTTTACTGTTCCATAGAGTTCCTGAATGTGTACCATGACCATTCGAGTAAGAAATGCTCACTCAGTGAGAAATTCCTGTACGTAATATAGAGCTTATTACTACCCAGTAACTTCTGCTTTTTATTTCGAGCAGTAAATGACCCTCTGTGTCCAACAAACGTGAGAGTTTTTGCTTTGAACATGAAGTTTTATCTGCTTTGGAATCATCGCTATAAAGAACGTGTGAACTATACTGTACAGTATCTCACGTGAGTTAAGCATTTCTGTGTCTGTGTAAGCCTGTAATGTAGTTCTAATGTAGAACAGATGCTGTGACTGGTATCGAAATGATAGGAGAGAGCTCATAACGAGCAGCATTATTTTGGAATTCCTTTGGTGAGACATACAAATAACTTCATAGAACTCATTGAAAAATCTGAATCTGAACTGGAAACATCTTAAGAACAGAAATGTAGTTTTTCTAGTGAGAACTGAGTAAGGCACTTACTTGTGCTTCCTGAATTAATTGACTTCATGGTTTCATTTATAAGTAGAAAAAATAGTTTCCTTTGTTGGTTTTCTTTTGGAAGAAAAAGTCTCTTAAACTTTTCTTACTTGGAATACTAGAATACTGTGTAGCACATGTGAATGTTTTTGTTTGTTTTTTACAATTTGTGGGCCCAGTATAGTAAAAAAACATTAAAATATCTCTTGCAGTGGGTTCCTAAAGAACCTATACGATGATTACTCCTCAAAGTGGCACAATGTATCGGGATGTGAAAGCATCACTGACATGAAATGTAATCTGTCATCTGTCATCAATCCTGCTTCGGCATTTCATTATTTCCGTGTGCAGGCTGTGAATGAGTATAATAAAACATGTTTGTCTAAAGACATAGAAGTAGATCCGCTGATAACAAGTAAGGAGATATCCTTTCTTAATTTGTTTCATTTCTCAGCCAACTTGTACTTAATGTGGGTTGATCTGAATGTAATGCCTCCTATTTGATTCCATGGAAACTACCATGGATAAAAAGATGAGAGTAACACTGTTTGATAGAGCAAATTCTTGGCTACAAAATAATATTTTTCAACATAGTCACCACTGTTAGCTATATGTTTCCATCGGTGATGAACAAGAGCCTGCGTGCTGTGTACGTAAACACATTCATCAGTGGAGGTGGCTAAAGCCATTTCCTCTTGTTCTGTCACCACAGACTTTGCTAGAGAGTCTGTCTTCTTCTTTCCTGTAGCTCCCATTTAGGTACTGATGAGGGATGAGCTGACTGAGACACACTTCACTCTGTGGTGTGGCAGCTGTTCATGGCTGTCCAGAACATGGCTTGTCTTTCGTGTCACTGTTGCTACTGCTGAAATGCACCACCTACTGCCTCACTGTACTTGCAGCCCACTGTTTGGTCTCCATGAGTATTCAGCAAGCATCAGTGAATGTCAGTAGGTGCCATTTCTTCCATATGGAAGAATTCAGTGACACATCTTTGCTTCATGCATGCTTCTGTGTCAGACTGCCCCTCTGCTGCTGTCTGCCACAAGGTGAAAAAATGTAGTGACTATTGGTGGGAGGGTTCAGCCTTTACTGCCATACCACCGACATCCACCTCTGGTGTCATGAGCCAGTGTAATAAACTAGGAGGTGTTATTTTTGGAGCTTCCCTTGTATATGTAGATACATATATGCAGATACATATATAGGTAAAGCTACTAGTCAAGTCAGAGTCTTAGGCACATGTTTTTTAAAAATTTAACGGATTTTAAATGTCAGTATTTTATTCAATATTGTTATTCCTACTCTGTCAGTCTTATTTTTAACTATTTTATTTTTTTTTAATGTCTGAAGATGAAATTGGCCCTCCTGATGTAAAGCTGGACATCAGTGATGTTTTGCTCCATATCCAGATTTCTTCTCCAGGAGGACCTGAGAATGAAATCATAAGAGATCTTTACGATTTATCTTACAAGATACTGTATTGGAAGAATTCATCAGATAATCAGGTGTGAAGTAATCAAGTACTTACAGCACCATGTTAAATTTGCAATGATGTAAATACTGTCTTTAAGTTGTGCTCAGGAAGCTTATTTTTCAAAGATGTGCATACATGGTGCGTCAGTCATGCTGCCAGTTTGTTTACCTGTTCTTGTGAAAGATTATTCTAAGAAGTCTAGTATCACAACTTGAGGAGGTTTTGATCTTTTTTCATTCACGTGGCCATGTGATGATTTTGTAGAACTAAGCTCTTGAGTTTCATAAAGCTGCCAAATTGTTTGCTCTTCAATAGATTCTTTCCTACAGAATCTCTCTAAGAGTGTTGTCCTAATTCCTGCCCCTCAAATCCTTTTTTCTGTTTGCAGTTTTATACCTGCATGCATCATAAAGTAGTGAAGTCTGGAATGTTTCCAGCTCATGTTTTAATGCGTCTCTCCATAGTCTTCAAATGCTTCTTAGAGATAAATTGTATTGTAATCAGTAAATGCATATATATAAACCTGTGGAGAAGGAAAACGGTAACTGGAAGGAGTTTAATTTTGCACAGGGTACAACAGTTTTGAATTGTAAAGTTTTGATATGGTGAAAATGGTATATTCTTGTCAATAAGTGTTTTCTGAATGTGTTTGCTTTAGAGTTATGTGGTTCTTCTCTTTTGTTCAGTCCAGGTGCAGAATGGTCTCTAGCTACTCACAGAATCACTTCAGCAGAGGCCATAACTGTGATTGGTTGAGTGATTCTTGTAATACGTATGTGCACCTTACTTTTCTCTTTTTCAGGAGACAGTGAAAATGAAAGAAACAAAACAGACAATAGCAACAATTTCTGATCTAACGCCCTCGACTTTGTACTGTGTGAAAGTACAAGCTTTCTCAAAAGTTTACAACAAAAGCAGTGATTTCAGCAAAGAGGAATGCATCGAGACACCTGGAGGTAGGAGGAACTTGGTACTTGTTACACCTATGGAATCAAAATTGTTAACACTTCACAGGCCTTTGCAGTTAGTCGTGTCATGCTGCAAATACTTCCTATCTTAACCAAATCAGCACTCATCTGTGCAGAGGTCACACCACTGCTGCTGTGTCCTGTCCTGGTGATGTACTGATATGACTTCTGTTTCTGACCTGAATGGAATTGCATTATGATTATTCTGTGATATGAGTGAGTTTAGAAATTGTCTCAGTATAGTTACTGTAATGAATATGAATTGAAGTTAATTCTGACCTGCTCACAGCAGGCTTTAATTTCAATTGTTTCCTAAATGTGGTTAGGAGGGTGCAGGGAATCGCTAGGTACTACATTTTCAAGAATATTTGATTCTTGAGTTGTCTTAATTATTTTGTGAATTAACTATGTTTTTTCAATAAATCCTTTTCTAAAGTGGGGAGACACATTAGGGGACAAACAATAGCTGAAAACACTCAGACTCGTTACAGACTTGCTTGTTCTGTGCAATTTGAGGTTTGAGGATGCATTATATTCCGTCAACATCAGGGCATGTTAAACTGTTGAATTTAATTTGTCCGATTACCCTATAGTAACAGCCTTCAGCACTAGAAAAAATAACTATCCAAACTGACTTAAGACTAAGAAAATTTTCTCAGCAGTGTGTGGCAATAGGACGAGAGGAAATGGCCACATACTGAGGCATAGGAAGTTCTGCATAAATGTGTGTGGGAACTTCCTTACAGTGCAGTGACGGAGCAGTGGCACAGCTGCACAGAGAGGTGGTGGAGTCTCCTTCTCTGGAGACGTTCCAGACCCGCCTGGACACCTACCTGTGCAACCTGGGCTAGGGAGCTGCTTGGGCAGGGGGTTGGACTCCATGATCTCTAGCAGTCCCTTCCAACCCCTACAATTCTGTGATTCTGTAAAAATTAATAATCATACAGTTACTTTCTCACATAATAAACTTCTGTGACTTATTTATGTATGTAGTCCTCAACTCTTGTCTTTATTAAGCCTAAAAATAATTAAATGTTACCTTTTTTTTTTCCTAAGAGAAATTCTTTAATTATTTTACTGGTTAAAGATTTGATCTCCCCATATCACCCTATTATACCTAACCTTTTTAAGACCAAGCAGTACATTCCAGCCTCCGTATTGAGATAGAAAGTCATGCAGATTGTGCCATGTACCTCCCAGACATCCTTATATCTCAGCGTGTAATGCTTTTGTTTTTTGATCATAGGTACTAACTGGAAATAAAGATTAAAAAGACCTGATTGTCTCTTCTAGGTTATTTGAGAAGTGTCTGCTGTTATTTTAGTGTTCAAACTCCTTTCAATTGGTTTGTTCAATAGAGCCAGAGAGTATAATGGAAAGTAGAATAGAGGAGGTGAGAAGGAAAACTCTTGAACTTAATCATTGGACACCTTAGGACTAGTCAGTTCAAGGGTTCCTTTGATGACAATATTTTGCTATCGAAAGCTGGGTTCTGCTTTTTATGCTTCTTCTACCACAAGGTTAAATATTTAAGTCTTAGAACTGAGCCTTGTCTGGTAGAAGCCTTTCTATGGTTCTTGAGTTAATGCAGGAATACAGGACCATGTTTGAGCACTGAAGTGAAATTAATCTCCTCTTTCTGTACTTCTGTAGGTTTCTATACTTACAGTGTAAAAACTTGAGCTGGTGTCGAGATTGCTAGTATAGGAAATAGTCCTTGCATCCTTGCAATTGATTTATTCCTAGATACTTATTTGAAAGGAATTGATAAGTTGCTTCCTAGATTATTATTTTTTAATTCCATTCTGAGTGGGCCGTGGTCATCTGAATATTAGAACTGGAGTTCCTTACCTGTCCAAGAAACTTTTCTGTGTCCCCAGAGATCCTTCAAGTCTGGCCAGTCTATTCATTTTCTGTCTAAGAAACCATCAGCCAACTTCACTGTTTTAATTGCCCGTAAAACAGTAACATAACCCATAGAAATTTTTGAAACGTGGAAATTTTTACTCCTGTATTTCCATTAGTTTCATATTATACTGCTTGGGGCTAGAGCCGACAGGGTGACAGATTGGTGTACATCACGTGCTTCATGGTAACTGCCTGTGGGCAGCCTTTCTGTCCTGCTGTCAAATACTGAGGGAAGAATGTTTGGAGAATGTCTGTTTTAATCTTGGTAGTTCACAGATAGCTAGACTAAATGGTTGTTGTTTGTTTGTTTTTGCTGCTTTAGATAAAAGCTTACCTCTGATCATTCTAACAACGTTTGTAGCTGCGCTGATTGCTGTCTTGATTGTGGCATCACTGGTTATTTTTTTCCTGTATCAAGCCTACAATAAAATCAAATACATGTTCTTTCCATCATGCCGGACCCCTCTGAACATAGAGGTAAGATGAGATTTATTTTTCTCGTTCATTAAGCAAGTGTATTTTTAGAAATCTGAGCAGAAAATATTATGGAATAAAAGCTATTCTGTTATCTTTGTAGTCTTACAGGGTAATTGTAAGTTTTTAACTTAATGCATGAACACCCGAGGGAAAAATCAGTTAGTGTCAATTCCTAGAATTCTGTGTAACACAGAATGGGTACTATGTTTTACTCACATCCTTTCATTTATAAGCTTGACGTTATTTTCTCACTGCACAGAACTTGATTTTTATTGCTTCTAGTTTTGTTTTTCCCTTGTTGCTTTACATCTCACTAGTTTTTCTGAAGGTTTCTTTGGAAGGAAATCATGAGTACACTGTACTGAGAGCACCTCTGCAAGGGAGAACCTGGGGATACTGGTGGTGGATATGAGCTGGCAATGTAGGTTTGCAGCCCAGAAAGACAGTCATATCCTGGACTGCGTCAAGAGAGGCCTAGTTGACAGGTTGAGGGAGGTGACTGCATCCTTTTCTACTCATGAGGCTCTACCTGCAGTACTGCATTTAGGCTTGGGGCACCCAATGCAAGAGGGTAGTGATGCACTGGCACAGGTTGCACAGAGAAGTAGTGGATGCCTCCTCTGTGGAAGCATTCAAAGTCAGGTTGTCTGGGGCTTTGAGTAACTTTTTCAGTCCTTGCCTTTGGCAGGGGGTTGGAACTAGATGATCTTTAAAAACGCAACCAAAACCATTTTGTGATTCTATGAATAGGAGTTGATAGATCATTTTCTGGCTCTTTCATTGTTAGAATCAGAGAGAATTGAATGATTTTATTAAGAGCCAGATACGAGACAAAAGCATCTTCAAACAGGGGGGCCTACTGACCTCTTGGCCATAAGACATTGTGGATACAAAAATGGTTATTTGGATCAAGGGCATGAGTGTGGAAGAAAACTGCATGAAACAACAGAAACCTATCTGTCTCAGGAAGTGGGCAAGAGTTGGATGTTTGGAGCGTCCTCCCAGCTTTGTGTAGTCTGTAAAAGTCGTATTACATTTCTGACACATCTTCCTTGCGTTTGTACCATCTGAGAGGCTGTATGATCAAAGACCTGTCAGTACTACCTGTCCTTTAAAACTTAAAGGAGGTAAAATGCAAGCCCAACCTTCAAAGGAAATTTTGATGTAGCAAAAAAAAAACAACCACTTCAGAGAATAGATTTGAAGCACATAGGACAGACAGTGGCACTCTTGAGAGCTATGCAAGGCTTTGTGTCGTGCTGTAGCAGCTTGCTTCATTCTTGCTTCATTCATTTCTTTTATTTCTTGAGTGGTCTCAAGGCTATAATCAATGAAGTATTGCAGTTATGTAGGTGATTGACAGCTGCAAACATAGCAAAAGAGTTGAGGTTCAATTGCTAGAATAACGTATAAATGCAGCTAAACTTCGTCACGACTTTTCATTCCTGAACTTATGAGAGCAGGTTGCTTGATACAGGTAGAAAAATTTGTAATGCTACTGAATACAATAAAGTGGAGTTGTACAACTGTCGTGTTAAGTGGGGCTATTATTTAGGTGTTATATATGAATGCTGATCTTTCTTTGTGCTTCTGTTTTTGCAGGGCCTTGGAGGACAGCTTTTTAGCAGTCCATATGTGCCTGCTGCAGAAGAGCCAGTAGAAATTTGTTACATAATTGAGAGTATCATCACAGAAGAAGTAAATCAAATTGATTTTAAAGATGACAAACATTCCAAACAGAGCACTCGAGATTCAGGGAATTATTCTTACGATGATAATACATCAGGGAACAAAGGGTCAGAAGTAACGCTAGAAAAGGATATACTATAACTTTTAAGAAAATAAAATTCAAATATGGGACTTGTAGCATAACAAACACTTGAACTTTTTTCTTATTATGAAAGTCTCAGCCTAATGAAGACTATGTCGTTGGGATCCTTGTTCTGAAGTTTCCCAATCTGCACTTTACTGGTGGAAAATTACATACCTTCTGTGCTGCAAGCTGACTGAAGTTAAAGCGCACTGGAGTTCTGGTAGCTTACACCGTTTTGACTGAATAGTCATCCGATGATAAAAAGAATGCCATCCGAACACAGAGAGAAGAGATCTGTATGCTTCATATTGAACCAGATAACCTTGGAGAAAGCCTACCGTGTTGCACAAGAAGGATTTCCCTCTTACAGTTTTGAGTGCCAGTGTGTACTCCAACAGAGTCTTTGTTTACACAGACCAAAGAAAATTAATGCCAGATACCTTTTCAAGTACTTCTCTGATATCTTAAATCCCCCTGGGTGCAGTGCTTTTTGAGTCAGTAGGTCCAGATCCAAGTATTCAAAGAAGACAACAGCCTCAATGAGGCAGTGCCTCCAAGTATTCTTGTAAAACTCCTTACAGCTGTGGCTGCCAGGTGCTCATGATGCCCACTTCAGTGTGTGTCGGTGTGTTCTTCTCCCACAGCACTGAGTAACACTGGCAAGTACCAGGAGAGGAGAAGGCAGGAAGGAGGCTAACTCCACTGTGGGGAAAAAAATTCATAGTGGAAATGCTTTGTAAATAGAAGTATGGTCAAATTACATTGGCTGCCATCCTAAATGCAGCACAACACATACAACAAAACAGCCAAATACTACTTCGAAAAATACTTTTAAAATTACTTTGATGCTAAGGCATATTAAGAATATCCTGTTTTTTTTCCCTCTCTCGTGGCTACTCAACCAGAAGTTTGAAACTCTTGTAATTGAATGGGATTTGCAAATGTGAAACTTTATTCTGTATCTAGAAGTATCCAAGG